>NC_041828.1:5880422-6202939 GCF_900964775.1 Scleropages formosus | reverse complement strand
TTGCACGTTTTGGCAGGTTTCATCTGGTTATGAAAAGATAGTATCGCCAAGTCTATTAATTGTCATTTTTTTGTTCATTTGTCTACTGAAGAACTGCACAGTTCATAGTGTTTTAAAACAATTTGTGTCATAGTAAAGGGAGTCACAGGTGACTGGGACATGTGTTTTTATGTGTGAGTATTAGACATTATCATTACACTGGTTTGTAAAATGTACGGCAAAATAGATTGTAATGTTTTTTTTTTTATTATTTAAACTATGACATAGTATATCTTAGTTTACAGTGTCTTGTTAAAATGATACTTGGTACTTGTACTTTTATGTTCAGAGGCCTTAAACTGTCGTTAAGCTGTTTTTTCCACCTTTGTAAAGGAGCGTTCAGAGAGAAATTACATTCTGTTCAGACACTGGCCTCTCTGAAGTG
Source organism: Scleropages formosus (assembly GCF_900964775.1). Lineage (NCBI taxonomy): Eukaryota > Metazoa > Chordata > Actinopteri > Osteoglossiformes > Osteoglossidae > Scleropages > Scleropages formosus. The sequence continues at coordinate 6,202,515 of NC_041828.1, read as the reverse complement.
TGAAGATTGTTCTTAATTAGTCCTAGATCTAAATGTATGTGTATATTAATGTATTGAGGACATCATGAATGGCATGCCTTTTTAATTCCCATTTTGACTTGTATTGAATTTAATTTTATGCTACCAGTGTTAAGTCATACGTTACATGGTGACATAGACAGCGGGGAATAAGACTTTCACAAAGAGTCTTTACTTGCCGTTATGCCGAAAGAGATGCCTTTTTTCGCAGTGATTTATATTCATTTCTAATAAAATCTGCACGGGAGTTTGGTTTAAAAAAATCATGGAGTACCATCATTTCTGGTCCACTGTTATTTGCACATAGCACGAACTCATGACACACGTAGCAGGGGGTCTTAGCCCATCACGTGTCATTACTGTACTTACTGTACGCGTCACTCGTGGTGACAATGGGCGCGCGGCCGCGGACGGCTGCGCATCGGAACTTCTTGGCCGCGCAGGTCGAGGGAGTTGACAATATGGTGCGTGGCCTCCTCCTCCTCCTCCTCCTCCTCCCCAACGCAGTTAATGTCATTATCGGATTAGCGTCGAAATGCAAGAAAGACACAAATATATAATCAAGTGGGGAAATTTATGAGCGTGGCTTTTTCCAGTCAAATTCTGCCCTGCCGAGCTCAATTAATGCTGTAAATCGTCAGCACAACTCTATGCGCGACCGCGGCGGTGCTCTCGATACCATCAACGGCATTTGCGAATCAATCAAGAGTCTGAAAGCTGCTTATGGAGCTCAGAGTCAAAGCAGAAGCTCGAAAAGCCTGAAGATCAGGAGCGCGGTCGCGGAGACGCGCATTTAGTGACGTGCGCGCCGCCGCCGCCGCCGCCGGGGATCCCGGTTCTTGCCAGGACTCGGAACAAACATGTAAGGCGCGTTTAGTTTCTTGCTCTTCTTATTATTACGTGTGAAGGTGAAGTTCAAGTTGTTCCTCTCGTCCGCGATCATGTGTCAAGCGACCGGCGGCGACACGAGCAACGGATCACAGGAAAACTGACGCTGTTTTACTCCATTTCCTCCGCTACTGCACTACACTGCATGCCTACTGTTAAATGTTCCTTTTAGAAATATTTCATCTACAACTGGGTGAGTAGTGTCTACATGGAAAAGTAGAGGAAGCGTCAAAAAAAAAAAAAAAAAAAATCCAAAATCTGTTTCTGCGACTCTTCCTCTCCCTCCCCGTTTTTCCTCTCAGCGGGACCAGCCCTCCTCTCCTCTCCTCTCCTCTCCAGCATGTTTCAACTCAGTTTTCATTCCTAATTTTTTCCCTCTCTTTTTCCCTGTGGCGGCAGAGTGAGTGAACATCGACCACTTTTTTTTCCCCCACGTTTTTCGTCTTTTTCGAACCGAACATGTGAGGAGCAACAAAAAAAAAAAAAAAAAAAAACGGACGCGTGGATATAATTTTGCGGCTTCGGATCGCGTCGGAAACGGTCCTCCAGGAAATGTAATGCTGGCAAAGCAAGAAAGAAGGAGAACAAAAGTCGAGCATTAAAAGGACTGGAGACGCGTCACTGACACATCAGGTCAGTAACACATCGTCGTCACGCAAAACGCGTCTGTAGCGGCTCTGTCTCACACACACACACACACACACACACACACACACACACACACTCGAGGCACCGTCCTTGTGAACTGCGCGCAGCGAACCACTTCCTTGTCATTTATAATATTTCTATATCAAATTTCGATATTGAAGTCTTTATGAGGAAAAGAGACCTCATTCCGCATTTACTCGCGGAAAAAGGCGCGTCGGTCGGTTATTTAACGGGAAAGTCCGCGCCTTTTGTTGGAGTTTTGCGCTTCCTTCACCCACACAGACGCGTCCTGGCTGCTCAAGAAGAGAGAGACTATGTTTTTGTACCACTGGACCCTTCTGTACAGATTTTCAGAACTCCGAACAGCAAAGGAAATCATATTTCAAAAGCTGGCATAGCAGCAATACTAGAGCAGGTAGTGTGATGACTTTGTGTTCGGAAGTGGGAAAAAAACACCTAGAAATGAACTCCATGCAAAGGCGCTGGATACGGTTAACGTTCCGCCTCTCGTAAAATGGACAGTTAGACTTGCGAAGGGTGACCTTATTCATCGTTTTCCAGCGTGTTCACTGATTTAGGGTGTTTGTTCGGTTACCAGATGTTTGTGCACATTTGTGGAGTGTTAACACTGGAATGACATCCTGCCATTTCTGTCTTAACAGGACTCTGCCGACGGGGGAAGAGTTGTCAAGCGGCTCAAAATTTCTGAAAAGTCATATATTTCTCCAAGCAACAAGTCTCCCCTCTTTTCTCCGCTATGTCCGTTTCCTCTCTGCCAGAATGGAAGCAGCTCCTGTTGGATCGAAAGCGGAGGGAAGAGGAGGTGCGAGAGAAGCAAGAGCGAGAAGAGCAGGAGAGACTAGCCAGCATGCCTGCCTGGAAACGAGGGATCATCGAGCGGAGGAGAGCAAAGCAGGAGGGTGAGGGAGAACGCGAGAAGGAGGGCAGCTCCCAGGCTGTAGATGGCAGGGCCTTTGGCCAGCGAATCAGTGAGATGGTGATGCCCGCAGGGATGCGGCTCGAAGACACTGTCGCAGCCGGACCGAATATAGGGCCAGAGCCGCAGAGTCAAGTGTCAGTTGAGACTATAGGGCCAGTCCGTCAAAATCCGTTCCTTCTTGCACAGAGTGGGAAAAGGAAGAAGAAAGAGGAGGAAAGTGGCGGAGAGGTGGTCCAGGGGTGCAAGAACTCAAGGGAGAATGGAAGGAGGAGGGGAACTGAGGAGGAAGTGAGGTGTAAGGAGAGGGAGTGGGCTGAGGAGACCGAAAGAAGGAACAGCAGAGGATATGATAGGGAGTGTGGCAGAGAGAAGGAGCAAGAGATTCCCTTAGAGAGGCAAGGGGATCATAGGGACTCTGAACATGGAGGAAAAGGATCTTCCAAAGGTACAGTGACACCAAGAGAGAAAGAACAACATAACCTGAAGGGGAGGCAAGGGGGTGAAGGGGACAAGTCAGACTCAAATGCCTTGTATGCCCTCTATCCGCTCCCCATTGTCCCGTGCCTTCACACAATCCGGGCTGAAAACATCATCATCATTGAAAAGGAGAGAAATAGTGTGAATAGAGAAGAGCAGCGTGAAAGGGGGAGAATGGAAGAAACGGAACCACAGGAGGCTTGTGAAAAGCGAGGGATGACTGTGGATCTCAGGGACATTTTAGCAGGTGGAGGAAGTGTGACAGAGATCAGAGCCTCTGAGGTGCTCATCATTAAGCCCATATCCAGTGTGGAGCACAGGGGTGGTACCCAACAGACTGTCAGAGAAAAAGAAGGAGAGGGTAGAAAGCTAGGGAGTGGAGTAGATAAAAAGAGGGATGAACCCAAAAGGGAGGCATTTGCGTGGAGTGAAAAAGAAGAGGCCTTAGGGGGAAAAGACTTTGGTGGAGAAAGAGAAGACAGAAGCTGGCCCAAGGTAAAGGTGGCCACACAAAAAGAGACAGGGGTGGAGAAAGTTGACAGGAGAGCAGAGGGGGAAAGAAGAGAACTAACGCAAGATGAAAAGGTCTCAGTAGAGACAGCAGGGCGGGTCAGCCAGATCCTGAGCAAATTTGGGGAACTCAAAAGGACCCCCTCGCGTTCTAAAAGCACAGACTCCTTCAGCCAGCCTGAAGGAGTTGGGGCACGGTGGAATCCGGAAGAAGGTTTGATCTTGGGAAACAGAGGTGAACAGATTCAGGGGCGGGAAGAGAGAGAGAAGCAAGAGGAGAGAGGCACGTCATTCAGAGGGGTCCCAAAACGCTCTTTCAGCTTTTCAGACCATGTGGCTTGCTCCAGGGAGAATGAAGCGGAGGAAGAGGAGGACTATGCTGAGAGGAGAATCGTAGAGAGGACATGCTCTGACAGACGGGTAGCACACAGAGGGGGCTACAGGGAAGCTGGATTTCTCAAAGTCAGCCAGTGGGAGAGTGAGGACAGAGGACAAAGGAGCTTCTCTGAGTCCACACCGCAAGGGGTGGCAGGCAGGTATGAGGAGAATGTGTTGGGGCCAAAGAGTGATGTGGAGGATGTGGAGGAGAAATGCCAGGGGCAAAGCGGTATGATGAAAGTCCTGAGGAAGGAACAGAAGAAGGACATGTGCATCTCCACTGAGAAACACATGCAGTGGGAGGATGGGAGATGGTGGAAGAAAGAGGAGGAGGGAAAGGAGGATGCCCTTAAAGTCCTCTCCTCCAGGAAACCGGACACATGTCAGCTCAGTCAAGTCATGTCCAGCGGACAAAATGAGAGCGGAGCAGAAAGAGACACGGGAATTGAAAGGGTGGCGGGCCAAGATTTGCAAAGAGGGGGCAAGTCATCACTTCACACAGAAGGGGACTGGGACCAGGCTGTAAGAAAGAAAGAGGGCAACGCTGGCAGGATTGCTCCAGATGGAGCACCGTCACACTGGATGGAGGCAGGGAAAGAAGGAAGCCACCAGCTTGGGAAAAATAAACCCGTGGATGGCCTGGCTTTTCAAGAGGAAGCCAGTTCTCTTCATAACGTATTAAATGCCCAAAAGAATGAAGAACCTTTGCGTAGTGCAGAGCAACAGAATCGACATGTTACAGGACACCTGAATTCTGAAGTGGTCCACTGTCTAGGTGCAGAAAGTCCTGCCCCTGGCAGAGAGAGTGAGATAGAGGAAGGATTTGGAAGAAGCAGCAAGAGAGGAACAGATATGTGCTTCCATGCAGATGGAAACACGGCAAGGGATGGTGAGGGGGCCCCGAGCCACCCATATGTACATAAAGGGTACAAGAAAGGGGTTTTGCAGACAAGTGCAGACCAGGAAAGGGACAAAGGCTCTGGCAGTCAGGACATGGCTGTCACCTTCCAAGTGAATTCCACTGAAACGGAATGTCCCTCTGCTGCAAGCGGAATTCGTATCCCAAGGGCACATTTCTTTGGGCTTGAGGCTGAGCCAGAGAACGCGAGCGGTAAGATGTGTAGCATCTCCAACATGGACGGGGTGGAGAAGCTGGAGGGAGGGATGGAAGTTGAGAAAAGGGAAAGCTGGAAGGCCGGGCGACCGTTGACTCGCATCGAGTCGCTGCGGGAAAGGCTGAGACAGAGAGAGCTGGAGAAGCGGAGAGCCCAGGAAGGTGAGGGGGAAGCGGGGTACGGGACGGGGGACAGGTGCGAGAAGGAGGGCCGAACGGAGAATGCAGAGGGGGAGGAGGAGGAAGCGGGAGGAGAGAGGAAGAAGGGGCTTGAATGGGAACAGCAAGGGAGGGAAGTAGCTGAAAAGAAAGGAGTCAACACAGAGCAAGGAGCGAGCAAGTGGCTGTACGAAATACAGGAAGGGCCTCCGTCATCGACATCCAGCCCCCTTGATGTCAGACGGGAAGCAGGCATGCGAAAGCCCTGCCCCCAGCTTCCTGGCTCTATTTCATTCTCGCAGTTGTACTCTGGCACAAGAGAGGAAGGCGCCAGGGGGACTGCTGCTGCCTGTCCGTGGAGTCCCACCTGTCCTCTAACAGACGAAATTGAGGATGAAGAGGGACAACACGTAGAGGAGTCGGCGCCCGATCAGCAGAAGAGACGACGCGGCGACGAAGGAGGCACGGACGAACAGGAAGAGGAAGACTCGCTGGAGGAGGCCTACAACCCGCAGTGTCTGTCTCCCTCTCTTACGACTTCCTCCTCCGACACTTCCCAGTCTCCTCCTTCCCCGCTTCTGCCCTCTCTTGTCGACATGAGTAGGATTTATAACCAGAAGCCGGTCGTGGCCAGGGCCCCGCTGTCCGTAGGAAAGTCAGACCCGGCACCTCAGAGTTTAAAGGTTCAAGGAAGGGAACCCGCGGCCCAGGTACTCCATGCACAGCCTCAGCAAGACTACCCGTTCCAAAAGGGGGGGACGACGGAACAGCAAAGCCCATCGCTCCTGGAAATGAAAGCAAAGCGATGCCAGCAGGGTCGTCGGGGGACGGGAGAGGAGACGGATGCGCTGAGCGAGAAAGCTCCGTCGGCGAACACGGGCATCCAGATGGTGCGGAGACAGGTCGAACTGCTGAAGCTGAGGGAGCTGGATGCCGGGCGACAGGCTCCCAAAGAGGGGACGCGCGAGGCCCGTGCTCAGAAGGGACCACCCAGAGACAGACTGATGGAACAGACTGCAGCCGAACCAGAACTACAGCAGCGTCGGAAGCTGCTGCAGCTGGCAGAACAGCATCGGAAGGAGCCACAGCAGCCGAGCCAGAGGACGCAGCCGGATGACGGGGAAACGCCGCATGACCAAAAGGTGCCCGTGCAGCTGCTGCACAACCAGAAGACGCACCCGAAACAATCTCAGCCATCCAGGTCTTTCACCGTCAACCCCAAATCCAGCCCAACCCTCGAGAAAACCCCAGAAAGCTCAGAGAGCGAGAGCACATCAGACCCCTCCGCTCCTGCCTCTACCTCTGCCTCTCCCTCCTGCACCCCTTCCACACCCCTATTTTCTCTCAGGAGCGCTTCCGCAGTGCAAAGCAAGAGGGGCAACACTATCACCATCACCCCCAGGAGATCCCCAGCAGGTTCTGGGACCACCGCAACCCCAGCAACCAGCAGGACTCCCCCCTCAACCCAGACTTCTGCACCCAACGGGGACGCCGGCAAGAAGAGGTACCCAACGGCGGAGGAGATAGTGGTGATCGGGGGGTATCAGAGTCTAGAGAAATCCTGTTTGGTCAAGCAAGGAAGGACTCACAAAGGGGTGAGTGTGCAGGGGCTGCTGGCTCTTGTCTGGTTACTGCAATGATCTCATGTGGTTTTGTATTTTTTGGCTGCAAATAGCGCAGTCGTTGTCAGCCGTTATCCGGACATCCCTAGAAGTTCCGCAGAAATTCAACGGATGGGTCTAAGAGCGTTAACGTAAACCGAACGGCGCCGGACCCTGGAAGCGACCGTTGAAACTACGCCGCGACACTCGTGCTCGCTCCTCCGGAAAGCGGTGACAGCGAAGCGTTTTTCCTTTGTCGTCGTGACATCGTTCTGCTCTGCCAAAACTTCGCCGAGTTTTTTTTCTGACAGGCTCATCATTTCTTTCTGTTGCTAAGGTGTGATTTTTTTTTCCTTGTTATTTCACTTTAGACTCAGTCTGAATGACAACTGTTGTTAAAAGCATAACCGCTTAAGATATCAAAGAATTTTTCGATGTTTGCAGTGCCGAGGTTTAATCGTCACTAAGTCTTGCAAATTTGAGCTTTTTGAGAATATTTAACATCACTTTGTTTGAAGCTTCTAAATGTTTGAGGTTGAGAGGATCTGAATCTGCAAAACCCTGTATTTTAAAGGCACTTGGTGGCTTGTGTTTAGCCAAACATTATGATTTAGTTGCTTAGCAGACAGTTTTTTTTTTTTTTTTTCCTGAAAGCATACTGTTTTTGTGCTTCATTTGCTTTATTGACTTTTTTCGCGAAAGCAATTCAGAGGCCCAACAGAAGCAGCCCTTTTGGGAACCATTTGTCCCCTGTTTCAAGTCTTAATGATTACCCACGTTGCTCCATTTCTACCTGTAGTTTTACACTGTCAGAGTGTCACCTCTCGGGGCCAGACGTTGACCCAGAATGGCACAGACAGAGCCGGAGTTACGCGAGACAGCCTAATTTGGAAAGCGTGCCGTGCTTGCTGTGAACGATGGGCAGGAAACCACGACGGCGAAAAACAGCCTCCCCTCTTCCTCTCCCTTCTTTCACTTCGCCGCTGGCTGTGCATTTTGTACAAATGGAGAAATGCGTGCGTTTAGAGAAAGAGGCATCCTGCAAGAGTAGCAGAGAAACGTGCCCTGCTGAGATAATTCCCCGTACTACTCTGTTACTGGTTTATTTACATTTATTTATTTAGCAGATGCTTTTCTCCAAAGCGACTTCCAATGAACTCTACGTAGTGTTATCAGCCCACACACCTTATTCACCGCGGTGACTTACACTGCTAGATACACTACTTAAAATGGGTCACTCATCCATACATCAGTGGAACACACTCTCCCTGTCACTCACGCTCTATGTGGAACCTGATCAGCATGTCTATATAGTGTGGGAGGAAACCAGGGCACCCGGAAGACTTACACTGCTAGATGCACTACTTACGATGGGTCGCTCATCCATACATCAGTGGAACACACACACTCTCTCTGTCACTCACACACTATGGGAGAACCTGAACAGCATGTCTTTGGAGTGTGGGAGGAAACCAGAGCACCCGGAGGAAACCCACACAGACACGGGGAGAACATCGACACAGACTGAGCGGGGATCGAACCCACGTTCTCTCGCACCACCCAGGCGCTGTGAGACAGCAGCACTGTTCCACTGTGTTGCCCGGTTTATTTTTTGAAGTCGTAATCAAAAAATGTATTCTGGATTAAATGGAGATAAAAGTGTCCAATCGAAGCTGGCTGATAATATCTTTCTCTGCCTTTTTTTTATTTTTGTAACGCTTATGTAACGCAGCACTGATGTAATAATGACAAGGCATACCCACTGAAATACTTAGCTTGTTGTGGGGGGTTCCTTGTGCACATGTGGCCTTCATTATGGTGAAGGCCTCTAATTTCTGCTTCTCGGTAAGGATGATTGCCATGTTGATCTCCTCACTTTGGGGAGACTTCCATCTTTGTAACTGGGAGCACAGCGGACAGGAAGAGAAGAGCAGGCGGTTGTTAGTACGGTGCTGTGTGAGAGAGCCAGCCGGACTGCGTCACAGGGTTTTGAGCGATTTCCCCAGCAATGAGCCGACGTACAGGTCAGCTTCCTCACTGAGGTTCGCTCACTTCCTTTGCGAAAGTAATGGCCCAGCTAGGAGATCGAGTTAGGTAAAGAGTAAGTTCTTGTCACGTCGTACTTTGGAACGCCCTTTTCTTTCCATTAAGAACTTGTCTCTATGTTTACTCATTTATATAGCTCACGCTTTTCTCCAAAGCAGCTCACAGCTTTAATCTACTGACAACGATTTATTCATTTATTCAGCTGGGTAGTTTTTACTGGAGCGGGGGTGCGGTGGCGCGGTGGCGCAGCGTGTTTGGCCGGGCTCTGCTCTCTGGCGGGTCTGGGGTTCGAGTCCTGCTTGGGGTGCCTTGTGATGGACTGGCGTCCTGTCTGGGGTGTGTCCCTTCCCCCTCCGGCCTTGCGCCCTGTGTTACCGGGTTAGGCTCTAGCTCACTGCGGGACAAGTGGCTTCAGTGTGGGTGTGTGTTGTTATTGGTGCAATTCAGGGTAAGCACCTTGCTCAAGTGTAATACAACACAAGGTGTGATTCGAACCCAGGTTCTTTAAGTGCAAGATGCCGGCTTTAACCCCTGTGTTGCCTGCTGCCCCCTTTGTGCATCTACTAACCAATATCATTTGGCCTTAATTGCCTTATGGTTTTTTTTAAATTTCAGACATATGCCTCCGTGGCCAAAACTTGATGAGATGAACATTTTCACTTGTTGCGTAGCAGGAAACCTGAGTGCCACAAACTAAAGGGTTTTCAAAAAACGGGACTCATTTTCAGTCACGCAGTTAGCTGTGTAGTAACGAGTGAATGTGCAGTGATTTCGGCCGTGCTATAAAGACGCCCTCTAGTACGTCCCCGTTTCCAGAAAGCGGCTCTGTTGTGTTTGCGCTCTACTGTGGCACCGGAGATGTTTTCCCGTCCTCTGCCTTTCAGTCCTGCGAACTTGACGAGGCAATGGGCTCAATTATTCGGCCGATTAATCCTAGTTAGTAGCGTGCACGGGGGTCGTGCGGGGTAACCGATTCGTAAGAAGGACCAGTGAAATCATCTCGTGAAGAGGCAATGGCAATTGGTCCCTGATGGTCTCGGCTCTGCCCGGGAACGTATCGCTGTAGAGTGCCTTAACCACCAGGCACGCCTTTGCCCTTGAGAGCATTTTGCGTCAGCTATCCCATCATCCTCTGAGGCTTGCCACCAGATCGTGTCAGCAGGGGGCTAATGAACTGCTGTTTTCTTATGCCTTCTGGTTTGTGTTCTCTCTTTCTCCCTGTCTATCTTACCCTCCAAAAGCTCTGCGTCTCTGCCACTGAGGAGCTCCATCTGTCTCCTTCATCTATGTCCTGTTAGTCAGCGCATCTTCTCCCTGCTGGAAGCCTGTCTGACATTACGGAAAATGATGCACTTTACCACAGTCTCACCCTCCTCCCCCCCCACGTGCTGTGCTGGCCTGAGTTAATCAGTTCAGTTTGTGGGATTAGCCTGCTGTGCCGCTCCCCTAATTTGTTCATCCTCTCCCTCATACTTTGCCATTGATATTCTGACATGTCTGGCCAGTAGCATCTGCTGCATGAGGTTTATTGGGTCACGATGCGCACACATCCCGTGCTTTAACACCGCAGCTTACAACTGACTGTAGCGCACCCTTATAAATCAAGGAATTACAAAAGTACATAAAATCCATCCCTTCATTTCCATTAACCGCTTGCCCTGGTCAGGGTTCAGAGGGCCCGGAGCCCATCCTGGAATGACTAGGCGCAAGGTTGAGGGGGGTACACCCTGGACGGGATGCTAGTCCATTGCAGGGAGTACATGAAAAATAAGTAAGAAAATGTTTAAAGCATTTTAACAATGGAATGTCGTCTCTAAATTGCCCTTAGCATGTGAATGTGTTTTACATTACTTTGCTGCGAAAACCACATGTAAAGTCAAAACTGCCTGACCCCGTCTCCACGTAAACCAGCCTTATGGGATATTTACATTTATTTATTTAGGAGACTCTTGTCCAAAGCAACTTCCAATGAACTCTATGTAGTGTTATGAGCCCACACCTTATTCACTGCAGTGACTTACACTGCTAGATACACTACTTACACTGGGTCACTCATCCATACATTAGTGGAACACACTCTCTCCGTCACTCACACACTATGGGGGACCCTGAACAGCATGCCGTTGGAGTGTGGGAGGAAACCAGAGCACCCACAAGATTTACACTGCTAGATACACTACTTACACTGGGTCACTCATCCATACATCAGTGGAACTCACACACTCTCTCTGTCACACACTATGGGGGAACATGAACAGCATGTCTTTGGAGTGTGGGAGGAAACCAGAGCACCCGGAAGACTTGCACTGCTAGATACACTAACACTGGGTCACTCTTCCATACATCAGTGGAACACACTCTCTCCGTCACTCACACACTATGGGGGACCCTGAACAGCATGCCGTTGGAGTGTGGGAGGAAACCAGAGCACCCACAAGATTTACACTGCTAGATACACTACTTACACTGGGTCACTCTTCCATACATCAGTGGAACACACTCTCTCTCTCGCTCACACACTATGGGTGAACAGCATGCCTTTGGATTGTGTGAAGAAACCAGAGCACCCAGAGGAAACCCATGCAGACACGGGGAGAACATGCAAACTCCACACAGACTGAGCAGGGATCAAACCCACACCTTCTCGCACCACCCAGGTGCTGTGAGACAGCAGCACAACTCACTGTACCACCGTGCCACCCTACGGATATGCAAGAATAACCTTAGACAAAAATTAATACAACATAAAATACTAAACATATTTAATTATGGAGTATATTTTTATAAAAGAAATGATGAAAAAGACCAATATAAACAGAATAAATACATGTATATATAAATGACCCCCGCTAATAAATCCCTGCCTTGTCTTCGTTTTGCTACAAATGAGCAATTAGCTCAAAATTAATTTGAAGAACATTTACTTTAGAGCATAATAGCTATATAATCATAACCCTGATAACCTGCCCTTTTGATTACTTTTCAACACAGTATTAATGTACTGTCATTAATGTCATCTGGCATTCAGTATGTGTATACTCTGTATTATCCTCTCAGCAGTCATTGTGTGTATGTACTGTATTGTATGAGCCTCTCAGCCCATCATTCATTTTCAGATTCTCATACACTGTGTAGTCGGTGTGTTCCGAGCCTCTAACAGCACGCACTTCTTTCTGTTTCACCCCAGGCAAAAGTGTGCTTTGACGAGACGCAGCTGGAGCAAGTGTGTGAGTACCCATCAGAGAGCACAGCGCTGGCCTCCCTCCCCTGCCCCCAGCCAGACTCCGAGAGAGAGGTCGAGGAGAGGGTGCAAGGGCAGGAGGAGGAGGAGGAAGAAGAAGAGGAAGAGGGAGGGATGTTTGTGTCGAGCAGCAGTGGCAGGAGAGCGTTTCTGCGTGTGGGTCAGTGCTGCTCGCCCTGTCGTTTCCGGAATGTTCTGTCGCCGTCACCGAACAGCATGCGGGTCACCTGCTGAGCTCAGCATGGGCTCTGTTGCGGCAGCACACCAGTAAAGGACAGTTGTTGCATGTTTCAGTAAAAATGCTCTGAGCATACAGCGTGCATTATATTACACTGTTCTTCACTACTGACACTGTTCCCCATCCAGTTTGGTGATATAAAATATATGCGGTATATACATTTTTACTGTATATGCACAAATAAGCATTTGTCTCAGTGCTTTAATGTTATTGTATAACACATAAATGTTAAAAATGCCTTCGTTTGCTTTCGTTTACTTTTTTAGCAGGTGAATATATGTAACTTAATCTCAACGATATTTACATGATCATATTATGTGGCTGTTTTAGCAGTAGTACAGCAAACTGTTGTTTTTGGCATGAGGTATTGCGAGTTGTTCGTATTAATTTTTTGAGCGTCATCCTGAAAAAGGTTATAACTGAAGTTTTAATATAAATGTTAATGATTATACTTGGGGGTGCGGTGGCGCAGTGGGTTGGACTACAGTCCTACTCTCCGGTGGGTCTGGGGTTCGAGTCCTGCTTGGGGTGCCTTGTGACGGACTGGCGTCCCGTCCTGGGTGCGTCCCCTTCCCCCTCCGGCCTTACGCCCTGTGTTGCCGGGTAGGCTCCGGTTCCCCGTGACCCCGTAAGGGACAAGCGGTTCTGAAAATGTGTGTGTGTGTGTGTGTGTGTGATTATACTTTTTAAAATTATTCTCTACTTGCATTAAGCCTTTGTCCGAGACGACTTACGAGGAACAGATTTATACATGGAGAAAGAAGTGCTCACACTAAATGTAACGGATGTCTTATTGTTTTTTCCCAGATGAATCCTGTCGACGATAGAAGGCAGCCATCCTGCAAAACTCTCACAGAATGTGGTTTACGTGTTTAATACGTGTAGTTTTCTATTTTGGGCATATATGTATATGTTGTGTTAACAAAGGCTTGGAACTTAATCTGAACTGTTCAAAAATATATATATTTTTTCAAGAATAGGGTTTTATACATTTCTTTAAAAACATTTTATTTTAAAACAGCATGTACCTGTGTGTCCCTTATAATAAAAAAAAATGTCAGATTTTGCCTGTTTGACTTTTCTGCCTTGGTGCACACAAAACTGGCGCTAAATGATTTCCAGTGTTTCAGTAACAGTGGATGTATGAGCTGTATTAAATAATATGGTGAAGATATTAGCAGTTACTGTGGTATTAAGATGCTGTGGTTAAAGTCTATTTTCCTCCTGAAGGGGGCATAGTTTTGAATGAACTGGACTCAGATTTTCACTGTATGTCTCATGTGCAAAGATGGTTCTTTACCCTCTGTAGTTTCTTCAAAGACTCAAGGAATGTGTCATGTATGTAAAATACCAACGAAAATGTGCTAGAAATTAGCTGTGACATGATGAGAAGAAGGTCAACATTTGTAGGCTTGTTGTTTCATACAAAATGTTTAATTATAATTGTCGAATAAGAACTGCTTACTTGTTATTTTGTATCCCTGATTGGTACTTTATAAAAAAAATAAAATTATTATGTATCTGAACGTACAAGATATTGAATACATTATCACTCCCATTAAGAGTATAACAATCAAGACAGAGTATTATGTTTGTATCCTGCTGAAGCTTGAATATTTTGTCATGGCTTTATTTGTGTAAAAAAATGTAAAAAAAAAAAAAGAGAGAAATCAAAAAAAGGGGAATGGCAATGTCGTCATATGGGAAAATATGTTTTGGTTACTGTTGTAAAAGGCCCATGTTTTATGTTTACTGGGTGAAAACTTTGCATTTTTATTTCTCTGTTTTCTATTGCGGATTCAGAAGCTGGCTTCAAAAAACAAATAATAAATTATTGTAGACACAATCGAGTCATTTTATGTGTCTTTTTATGTTTTATTAGAGAGCAGTTGTGAAATACACTGCATGATGTCATAACACCGTGAGGATGTGGCTGTGTTTTGGAACATTTTGTACTACAGTACATGTGGATTCTTTACTCTATTTTAACCATAAAATTAAATACAATTTTTTTGTGTGTGTTAAAAGAGATAAGGTAACGTAGCAATTGATGACTAAAATAGTTACTTGCTTACTTTTACTCTAACAGAATTTGAAAAGGTTACAGATATACACTGAATACTGAAGATTTCTCGACTGGCTGCCAACTTTAATAACTTATATAATTTTGACAAGACTGGTTGGGTGGAGGGGGGCGCAGTGGCGCAGTGGACTGGACCGGGTCCTGCTCTCCAGTGGGTCTGGGGCTCGAGTCCCGCTTGGGGTGTCTTGCGATGGATTGGCGTCCCATCCTGGGTGCGTCCCCTCCCTCTCCGGCCCTGCGCTGCTGAGTTGGGCTCCGGCTCCCCGCGACGCCGCATGGGACAAGCGGTTCAGACGCTGGGTGTGTGGTTGGGTGGAGATATCACGTTTTTCTTATCCAGAAAGATTAAACTTGTCCCCACCCAACTTTCAGAAACACTCTGATGATCGACCTCCGAGTCAGAACACAAATTCCTGGATTTATTAAGCCTAAAATTCAATTTGTCGCAAATTTTTATATACTTTTTTAAAATCTTTGCAGTCCGCACAAGGCAAACACGCTTAAGTGTGTATAAAGCGCACATTCGCTTCCACGTTTTCGGCGGCGCCTCCATTTTCCAGTTGCGCGCATAGTCGAGGTTTTACGGCGAGCCACTTCCGCCGTAGGTTGACGGAAGAGCGCTGCACGTGCTGGCCTGCGTGTACGCGCTGCGCGTTCGTCGTGCGGAGCCTCACGGAGACGAGCGTCTCCGAGTCGCAGCGCAGCCGCTCCCGGGGGCCATGGAAGGCCAGCGAACCCCGTCTGTGTAGCTTCCGCACGGGCAGTTTGACGTGTGGCGGCGCGCTGGTCCTCGCTGCTGCCTGGAAGTGCGCAGTTTTAAGCGACGGGAAGTTCGCTAAAGGATACATTGTTACAACAAGAAGAAGTGTTTCTGAGGCGCGTGATAATTAATTCCGCTCAGCGCAGCACTGTGTGTGTGACTCTTTTCCACTCTTCTAGACTAAAAAAGTATCATAATATCGTTGCGACGTCGTGGGACTCTGTGTGTGAACGTGACAATGATTCTGAAAAAAATCCCAGCTTTCACACATCATGGTACTCGCCTGCTTTGCCTTTGGGTGAGTACTAGCCTATATCTTACCGTTACTTCTTTGGTTACTTTTTATGCAGTTTTTTGCCGCCATTATATTATCATCACAAGACCTGCAGCTCTTCCTGTCTAATTCAATGCCTTGTCTAAATGAAAAAAACATTTCATATGTATCTCTGCTCTCACTTCCACGTTTGAAGTGTCAGCTTCCTGTTTTGGGTCCTTTAAATAAATGTGTCCTGGTGGTGTGTGCCTCCTCCTGGAGGAGTCTTCTCATTGTCCGTGTGCTAAAGCAGGTGGCGCGAGGACACGGCGTCCCCTTCTCCACGGTGCCCCCGCAGCCGGTGCCCCCTTTGGCCCACACTCTGCAGAGGTACCTGAAGGCTGTCGAACCCCTGCTGCCTCCGGATGAGCTGGAGCACACGAGGGAGGCCGTGCGCCGATTCGGCCAGGAGGGCGGCCTCGGGGAGCGACTCCAGCAGGGGCTCGAGAAGAGGGCCAGGCACTCGCACAACTGGGTGAGCGGCGCGCGGGATGTCGGAGGTCCTGCGGGGGAAGGTCGGGGATAAGGGGAATGGAATTCTGGCCCAACATGTGGTGCAGTAGTTAGGAATATTCATTAACTACTTCTGATCTATCACCTGCAGTAGCATGCTTGAGCAAGGTACTCCCCAGCTGTTTAAAATGGCTAAATCCAAAACTGTAAGTCACGTTGGAGAAAGGTGACACAAGTAATGAATAAATAAAATCATCAGGAAAGTCTAAAGGTGAGAAGAGTGGTGGTGGGAGGGAAAGAGTGGTTGGGTCATCGCAGCAGCTCGGCTGTCGGTGAGCCGAAACGCACTCGTCACACAGAAATCCGGTAAGAAAGTGACACGAGACCCACCGTTAGAGAGAGAATGCGGAGGATTCCTGGATGGAGCGAATCCCTCGGGTAGGAGTCCAAGAGGTCCAGGATACACCATATGATCCCTTAACTAATCTCGTTCGTCAGATCTCTGACTGGTGGGTGCAGTGGGCGTACCTGGAGAGCAGACAGCCGCTGGCGGTGCACTCGAACCCAGCCATCGCCCTTCCCAAGCTGGACTACTCTGACTGGAGGGGCCAGCTGGTGTGAGTTGCACATGCGTATAAAAATAGGAGCCTTTTTCAAAACGGGTGTTGGGTTCTTCAGACAGCTGAAGAAATTGTTTCATAATATTGACATACTAAATCAGAGATAAGTATTGGTGCAAATATATTACGTGATTTCATATCATGTCGTTGCTTGTAACTCCCCGAGAGCGTCTAAAATACCGGTACTTCCCGAGATAAGTTAAGTAACTAACGCATGCCTGCCGGTACCAAAAGTTTAGCCTTTCACCACAATTATGTGTTGTGGTGGCTCATACTTGAGACTAAAATGTAGCCTCAAATGTCAAAATGAACGCACCAGAAATATTACATGACTGTACTTACTATCTCTAAAAACTCCTTCCATATAAAGTACACATAGGAACGTGAACAGATGCAGTTTAAACTGCCATGGATCAGACTGTGCAAATGATGCTGTGACATAATTGTGTAATTAACGGTGATTCGATGCAGATGTGCGTGCAGAGGTAATGTCCCAGGTGCCTGTGTGTCGATTTAATTTCACGATTGTATGGTAGGGCTCCTGATAATGGCCTTGTCTCTTTTAGGTTCGCATCAAAGTTGATAGCAGGAGTCTTGGATTTCAAAGCCAAAATTGACAGGTCGGTCTCCCTATTCGAACACGTCACCGACTGTTTAAAGTGAATTGCCAGCAGTAGCCGGTAGTTTGGCTGTTAATGACATGTACTTTTAACTCGAAGGTTACGGGTTCACGGCCCACTCTGGGGTACGGTTGAGAAAGGTACATACACTGAATTGATACATCTGGATAGTTTAGTATAGCAACGTGTGAAATACTCTTGTTTTACATAAATGCATCAGCCAATCAATGAATTAATAATTGTTCCACATCATATAGTGATGTTTTACCACATTGTGGGAATGTCTTTCTGGTGAAAACCTGAGTAGTGGTTTATGTGTCCAACATATTCAGTATGTTGAGTGAATTATTTCACCTTCAATTCATCATTTACAGTATCGCTTTCTTCATGCCCCTGGTAGCAGTGAAGGGAGTTCAGATATGTCCAGGATGGACTTGCGTTCTGCTCGAAGCTGCACAGCGCAGTACCGCAAATATTCACTTCCAGACTAATATCATTCTAATACCACTGTGGATTTTCTCTCTGGAGACCTGTGCCTAGGTGGAGGAGTCATGTAATATAACCTCTGTGTTCCTTACTGGCGTGCAATTTAGTACAGACCGTCCACAGTGACGTGAGCAGTACAAATAGCACCTTGCATCTTTGTATTACAGGCTTCGTAGTACTGCTGTGTCGGACAGCACTTTGAGTTCAGTGCGTCTCTCCTTCTGTCCTCCTCCCAGCGGCCGCTTGCCGGTGGAGTATCTCAGGGGCAGGCCGTTATGCACGGAGCTCTTTCCTCTCCTTTTCTCATCCTGCCGCATCCCTGGACCAAAGCACGATTATGTGGCCCACTACAGCAAAGCCCGTCGGGCTCCCACGCACATCACCGTGGTTCGGAACTACCAGGTGACCCCTCTCCTCCTTGTATCAAATACAGTCATATGCCGACATTTGAGTAGGAAGAATTTGACAAGGAGTTCCGTTTAACACGCTTGCGTTTATGAGGCATTATTTTGCACGTATGTATGGGAACGGAATTTCTGTCCTGAATGCTGAACGTCACAAGACATACATTTGCGTTTATTAATTTAGCAATTTTCTCTAAAGTGACATACAATTCTAGATACGCTATGCTAAACTTATTCGCTCATCTATACAGTACAACGATGTAACACACACACACACCTAATTTTACCTGAAGAGTGTTTGGGAGGAAGCCCACGCGAACACGGAGAGAACATATCAACTCCACCCGCAATGAGTGGAGATCAAACCCACGTCAAATCACACATCCCAGGCTGCTGTAAGGCACCATTTCGGCATGTTCTCAGTGCAAATTTATTTGAGTTGATTTTTTTTTTTTTTTTTTTTTTTTGCATTGAAGGTTGAATTAATACGTAAACACAGAGTATTGTATGTATTTTGTATGAGCGTTGTGGAGGCATACAGTGTGCAATAATTACAAAAGAGCTGAACAAGTGCAGGTAGACAGCCATGCAGTATTATTGGGTAATAAAAGGAAACCGCTGTGTCTTGTTTTAACTAACAGTTGAAGTAACTGTGCTGTTTTTAATGGCATCTGGTAAAATTTTGGCATAAATGGGTGTCAGTTTTGGGGCTCAAAATCCATACAATTTTTTTTCTCCCAATGGAACTAATGATAATTATATGTTCAAGTTATGAGTTAATGTTATGAAGTGTTTCTCAGGAATGCATTACTTTGTTAGGGGAAGGCTACAGCCAACAAATGCAGCATCTTGCCATTTTTTTTTGTAGTTTACGCTGGTTTCTCCAGCCTCAGCTTGGATTTTCCTGGAGGCTTAGCCAGCTGGGCCCAGCCGTAATTTTTGATGTTAACCCCTTTCTGTGTGTTGTACCCATTCTTGTCCCTCTAGTTCTTTCAGCTGGAGGTGTACAACAGCGATGGCACACCTCTAACTGAGGGACAGATACACTCCCAGCTGTGTAGGATCAGGTCTCAGTCCTGGAAAATGGACAAAGAGCCCATGGGCATCCTAACCAGTGAGCACCGCAACACCTGGGGGCAGGCCTACAACCGCCTGCTGAGAGGTAGAGCTCTGTGGTGCATGACATACACTCCACTCACTATTGTTTGCCAAACAGAGATACAGGCTTCCCTTGCATAACGGATATTCATTTTACGAGAACTGCCCGATGAGCTTATTTTGCGGTAAAATTAGCGTGATGGCCGTACTGGAACTGACATTTCAAAATGCAGACCTTGGTGATGTGGCGCACCACACAAGGTGAGCAAATTCCTCACGGACTAAGCTGGGTTCATACTCAAGTCCAGCGGAGGAGATATGAGGCAGCCAGAGGCGTCTATGTGCCACTGTGCTGCCCAAGAACGTTAGATCTGGACAAGATCAGAAAGGCAAAATAAGATGAGAGCGAAAAGAGCTATAAACAAGTTTAAGTAATTTAGAGCATGGGTCTTAAGCCTGGATTTAAAGGTGCTGTGTGTAGTTCTCATTTTGAATTGGTTTTGAATTGGATTTTGTTTGTGTTTGAAAGACAAGGCAGGAATTTTGTACGTTTGATAAATTAGGTGAGCCTTTTGTTGCTTGGTTTTATGTTTTTTATTTGTAATTTTAAAAATTTATTTACATTTGTCTTACTTTATACTCTTTCTTTTAGACAAGATAAACAAGGAATCAGTGAGAGCGATTGAGAAGGGAATTTTCACATTGTGCCTGGATTCCCCGGTGATGAGAGTCTCAGATGAGAAGTACGAAAGTTATCGACAAACATATTTTTGTGGAGTGTGTGCATGTACATCTACACAGTGTGAATGATTGTATAGTGGGTTTAAGGGTTTTGTACTGCAAGTCGGGTGTGTTGTGCGTAAACCTGCCAACGCATATTGACTCTGGCATTCCTTCCATGCATTTGCCCGGGTCCCACCCTCTTTGTGCAATATTTGTGTGTAACCTAGACAAGCAGTTGTGCTTAGAGGATTATATTATAGTCTGTTTCTCATGGCACTCCAAGATTATTTTGCACCAAGGCTTTCCAAAGTATTCTTTCAAGGGACTGGGATAATGGGACCACTTCACATGGCTCTAATGTGGTTAGAACAAGGTTTTGGATGGGACTGGGCTGTCAAAATTGTGTATATGATCAGCTCTGTGTTTTAAATGGGACCACAGTTCTTCTGACTTTAAAAAAAAAAAAAAAAAAAAAAAAGGGTCAGTGTCTATGACTTCAGGCCTGTTCCAGCTAGTCTGTGTACATCACTGAGCTGTCTTCTAAACTGAAGCCATGTATATAATGCTAATTGCAACGATTGACAGGTATTCAAGTCGAATGGCAGCCCAGATGCTACATGGGGGAGGGACTTACTCCAATAGCGGCAACCGCTGGTTTGACAAGACACTGCAGGTGGGCCACCGGATAGATCTCTCTGTAGTGAGAGGAATAATGTCTCTATCTGTCTGTAGGGCTTGGAGTCCAGAGTCACTGTTCCGTTTTCAGGACATTCTTACGTTTATCGTAATGTTCCTCTGCCTCTGTCTTGTAGTTTGTGGTGGGAGAAGACGGCTCCTTTGGGTTGCTCTATGAACAAGCTACTGCTGAAGGCCCCATCATCTCAACTTTACTGGACCACGTCCTGGAATACTGGTACTCGGAGGGAGGGAGACATGATTTTTCCACACTACATTTCTACCATCCTTACATTCGGCTTGTCCAATGCAGAGTTGTGGTGGTCTGGAGCTTGTTCTGGAAACGTAGCCCGATGCCGAGTATACCCGGAATAGGATGCCAGTCCAATGCAGGATTTGTCGTCTTGCTTTTTCGCTCTCTCTACAGTTCAGAGTCGCAAACTGATGAGAAGCTGTGTAAACCCGGAGAGAACTTGCTGGCTCTGCAAAGAATGAGCCAGATTCCAACCTGTAGCCAAGGAGCTGTGGGGCACCAGTGCTACCCGCTATGGCGCCCCATTTCTACCATGTTACAAGAAGTTTCTCCTAACACAAATGCCACTTTAAATGATTGACGTTTTAACATTCCCTAGTTTTGTTTGTTCTACAGATAATTTAGTGACTAATTTAAATACGATTGATGTAACATGTCAGCTTGATGAAAACCCTTAATACAGAAGGAGCCATCAACACTAGGATTGGGAGCCTCTGTGCGAGGTTCTTTCTGTTGCTGGACTTAATGGCACCACTGGAAGGAGTGAAACCTTGACAAACCTGGCAAAAGTGTGGGGTTTTCCTCCTCCAGCTGGCACACCCAGAGCGCCTCAAGAGTTGCGGTCTATAGCCCAGCTCTAGGGATATGGACGCTGCAGTGTTTTCTCCAGTCGATGAGACTGCCAAAATTTTCTGTGCTAGAGTTAGCCGAGGAGAGGAGCAGTTCTTTTCTTCAAGAACAGATGTGTGCATGTATGTCACATTGTGTACCTCTTCTGCAGTCTAGTCTTCATCCCTCCAGTACCGTGATGTTTACGCTGCACTTTCCAAGTGTTATTCTTTTCAAGATTCCAAAAATCGTTCCGCCCTCCGGCGGAATAACCAGATGTTTTCGCTCTCGTGCAGCAAGCAGCCAGTCTCTGTGAGAGCTCCCCTGATCCCGCTTCCCATGCCCAAAAAGCTGTACTTCTACATTGATCCTGAGATCAAGAGAGACATTGAACAGGCCAAGCAGAGCCTTGACATGTGAGTTACACTTTGCACTTGGCTCCTCTTGGGGACAAAGTGAAAGGACCATGTTTTTCTTTTCTCTGATTAGCAAAAATAGTTGCTTTATGTAAGAACATCAGCTAAATGTCTTTGTGCAGTACAGCATACTGCAGTATACTTTAACATTGAATATTGTGCTTGGTGCTGCAGATTGCATCTTAAAGCATTACAGTGCTGTTCCTGTACAGCTGAATTTTTACAGAAGTAAAAAATGTTTTTAAAGAGAACAGTTTCACTCCTTGGGCTACAACTTTCAGATGTGTGACCGTGATTCCAGTTCCACATTCCTTGCAACACTGTCATACTCAGTATGTTTTTAAAAGAAAGAAAAAATTGATAAGGAACTCGTGTTGTTGTTTTCTTGTCAGTGATAAGTTGACAGAAGTATACGGAACAGAAGTAACCTTGACTGTGACACTCTTAAGTTCTTTATTGACTTTAACACAGTCATTAAAGTTTAGCTATTTATAGGCTTTGTTTGTGTTTGGAGTCCTGGCCTTTAGTTGAGTACTTGCACCGAACATGATGCCACCTGGCGAAGAAAACGTGGTATTACAAAGTTACCGTAATACAGTATGTGGCCTCCTGAAAATCCTGCTAACTCCGACTTGACTTACTTAAGACTTGTCACAGTGGATCATGTAAAGGACCATGTGCTGAAAACCAATCCCTCATGTCTTCATGCGTTTTCAGAGGTGTTATACAGCGACAGTAGTGCCTCTAATTGTTCTGCCTCTCGTTTTCAGCCTGATCAACGACCTGGACATAAATTGCTTCACTTTTCGAAGGTTTGGGAAGGACTTCCCCAAGTGCCTTGACCTGAGCCCCAACTCATTCATCCAGGTGGCCCTCCAGCTGGCCTATTACAGGTGATCCGGAAAGTTCACCTGCACAGCAGGGCTTCTCCCCTCTCTTACGAGCAGACTCTTCAGGCCCCTGTGTCCAGTTGGGCGTCTCCCTTTAGCAAGAACTGTGTCAATGAAAGCAAGCGGCACATGTGAATGGAACATCTACATTTATTCGTTAAGCTGATGTTTTTCTCCAACACTTAATAGTGCTGCTACTTACAATGATTTAACCATTTATACAATGACTACACAAGGTTATACAGCTCAGTAACATTACTGGAGCAATTTGAGGGAACTGCAGCCGGAGATGGGAATCGAACCTGCGATCTTGCATCCAAAGGCGACAGCTGTAACCACTTCCCCTTGTAACCTTTTTCCTGAAATTTTAGTAACAGCTTTGTTTCTCGGTTATTTATAGGTCAAGATTTCAAGTATTTCATGTATAACTTTACCTTTGTTTTTGTACCCATGTATTTCATGATTTGGTTTTAAATTGGGTGGCTTACTGAGCAAAGAAGATTTAGGAATGCGATTTTATGAAGTTTCTTGCAATTTGAAGACTGAGAAATGGAAACATGCTGAGAATAAACATTTACAAAAATCTTACCTGCTCTACTAAACATTTACATGAAATGTGTTGTACTACCAAGTGAATTGTTTGCTAAGGATATTTTATGTAGGTGTGTTACTTGATGCTCACTAAATCATATAGGCGCCAGCTAGATGTTCTAGATGTTAAGCTCTAGTAAATCCTTTCATGCTCACTTTTGACATGTCCTCCCTTCCTCTCCCTTCTCCAGGGTCCATAATGAAATTTGTGCCTCCTGTGACAGCGCCTCCCTCAGGATGTTCCGAGGAGGACGCACAGATTTCATCCGCTCTCCCACCATTCAGGCCCTGCAGTTTGTACGTGCTTTTGATGACCCGTCCGTCTCGGTAAGTAGGTTCTGCGCACATGCCCTGCTAGCATGTGATTCTCCCATGACAGAGGTATGGCAGACATTCACATGAGTATGACACAGGGGCTAAAAACAGTCCAGCAGCTGACCAGAGGATGGCAAAGACTAGACAGCGGAGGAAAAGACCAGAACTCAGCCGTTAGAATAAATGTGATTATAAAAGACATATAGAGCAGTGTTTGCTTAAAAAGGACTGTTTTGGTGATGCAACAATAACTGGTTTGACCAGCATACACATGATGTGAATTTTTATTTCAGAGGGAGGGTAAAGTGGATTTGCTGAGAGAAGCCGTGGAGGCTCATGCTACTCTCACTGAGCAGGTATCAGCCGGTCGCTGCGGCTACCGTTGAACACCAGCGTCAGAGCTGGTGGATTTACGATCAGGCAGTTAATACCGCATGCAGTTATGAAAACGGAATGGCTGTAGCATCTTTAAATGTACTTTTTTTGATCAGGCGCTGCAGGGGCAGGCCATTGACCGTCACCTGCTGGGTTTGAAGCTGCAGGCCATCGAGGAGGGACTGAGTGTGCCCAAGATTTTCATGGACACGGCCTACGGTCTCGCCACACACTGGAAGCTGAGAACAGGACAGGTAGAAAATAGACCATGTTCTGTAATTAGGGTGTTGGGCGCCTCGGGGTTTGCTGGGTTTCACTCATTCTCCAGCAGCTGTTAAATAACAGTTCGATATGTTGCTTCCTCTAGTGCTTCAGGTGTAAATGAAGACATACTGTGAAGTGTGCAGGGACTTGGTAGCACTGCACAATGACAAACCTGTTCTAAAAATGCTTGACAGAAAGCGGTAACATATTCCTCATTAAAATATTGGATGTCGAAAAGCTCTATTTGGTGCTGGTCAGATGGTCCAAGCATGTTGCCGTCCTCGGTGCATGTTTTATTACATTTACATTTATTCACTTAGCAGATGCTTTTCTCCAAAGTGACTTACAGTCAACTCTATGTAGTGTTATGAGCCCGCACACCTTATTCACCACGGTGATTTACACTGCTGGATACACTACTTGCACTGGGTCACTCATCCATACATCAGTGGAACTCACACACTCTCTGTCACTCACACACTATGGGGGAACCTGAACAGCATGTCTTTGGACATCAGAACAATGAGCGGTAATCTCCTGATTACTTGGACCCTTAGGTACTATCCAACACGGACAGCGTGATGTGCTTCGGGCCACTGGTTCCGGATGGATACGCTGTGTGCTACAACCCGCAGCCGGACCACGTCCATTTCTCCGTCACGGCCTTCAACTGCTGCGAGGAGACGAATGCCGAAACTCTTGCCGTCACTGTGGAGAACACCCTGCGTCACCTCCAGGAGTTGCTGCAGCCCTCCGCGTAGGACCGGGTTCGGCCACGCCGTCGGCCGTGTAAAGTTGTGCCTTGAGATCACGTTTCTCAGGAGTTTCTGTGCTGCATACACTTACGTGTAAAGAACATCTTTACATAGACACATGGTGTTTGTTACATGCTTGCATTTGAGTGTGTTCTGGAATTTCAGCCATAACACTAAGTTCACGCAGCGGGTTGCCGATGGAGGAGGAAACCAAACCGGCCCGTACCAAAGCAAGACTGTGGTGCGCTGCCTAGATCTTCGTGCTCCAGGTGCCCTTGCTCTCGAGCCGCTTGAGGATTTCTACACTTGTGGCGAAATGTTGCTTTGAAAGGACCAAAGAATGTCTGAATTAATCCTGTCCTGGAATTGTAAGGGTGCAACGAAACCGCGGTTTGTGGGATTTTTCCCATTTTGCTTTTGTTGGGGGTGGAGGCTGATAAAGGTGCTCACGGGAGATTTATTCATGTTGGAGCGCAGCGGTTGGGCAAGGCGATGACTTTGGTGCAACCCAAGTTACCCTGGTGCTTATTCCCCATTTAGTTACTGCTTTTTTTTTTTTTTTCCTCCCCCATTATTGTTACTTTCAAGTGCAAGGTCATGCAGAAACCCTGAATGTAGCGTGTTCCTGCACAAAAAAAAAAAAGTGTTATAATAAAGCTGATTTGTGATACAAGAGTTTGTCTTATTCAGGCGTCGTGCGTGGGCGGCGAAACCGCTCGCACCAGAACGACGACGACAACAACAATGACGCTTTGCCTCGCGCAGCTTAAACGCCAGCAGGAGGCGAGGAGGCGCGCGGACGGGGAGCGCGAGGCATGAAGGGGAAGTGGCGTCATCTCGGGCTCTTATTTTGAAACGGCTGACCGGAACAAACAGACCCCGCATTAAAAGCATGCGGTTATTTAATGAGAACGAGCTGTGCTGCTCTATTAAGTTCATTCGAGAAGCCCGATAGCGGGAAGAAGTGGCAGGAGTTGGTTTTTTTGGAGTAAATTTTGTTTTTAAACAAGTAAACAACTTGTTTCTCATCTTACACTTTGGCAAATAAAATTTTTGCAACTGCAGAGACAGCAGAGCGCATGTGTGCAGGACGTAGATGTGTGTGGAATACGAATATTCGGAATAGCCACCAGGCATTTGATTTTGTGTGCTGTGTGTGTGACATGCGGCGCTGCGGGTAGACCGTCAGTCGCCATGGCGGAGTCGGGTCCGAGCCCCCGGAGGAGCGGGAGGAGGAGGAGGAGCAGCAGCAGCGGGGCGCCCTGCTGCCTCTGGATGCTGCGGCCGCTCCTGGGCGCCTGGCTGGCGGCCGCCGTGGTCGCGTACCGGCCGGTGGTCGTGGTGCACGGGCTCTTCGACAGCTCCAGCGACTTCTGCAACCTGCTGCGCTTCATCAACGCGGTGCGTGTCCGTGTCCGTGACCCTGCTGTCCGTGCGTGGGTTCCGTCACCTGAAGCCAGGTGACCTGCCACCTGCTCCGTTCGCCGACCACAGACACAGACTCAGCAGCAAAATGATCAAAATGTGTCGAGTTCCGTTTGGGCGCTGCGAGAAAACCAGATCGGGTTGGTTGTTCCGACTTGGCTTTAATCTCTAGCATGAATGAATGGGAGCAGAACGCGGCAGAGTTTCGTGCGATGGATCATCATCGGTGTGTGTTTTGGGTGACTTAATGATGCACACGAGTCGTGACGAGTTCGCCGCGGCTAAGTGGGGGGCTCCAGGTCTCTGTTGAGCGGCTTATGTTTGCGAGGCCCCAGTTTTATCGCTCCTCTCCGCGTCTCTGTTCTGTAAACCCCTGTTTGCTTTGCTCATTCTTCGGCACACAAACACACGCGCTGAGTAAACACGCGCGGACGCCCTCTCTCTCTCTCTCTCTCTCTCAGCCTCCGCGCGTTCTTCCCTCTTCCTCGGTCTCTGTATTATGAAATATTGATAGAGGATCGCGGACTGTAGGCTTTAAGACCGACCCCCAGGGAAGAGCTCTACCAGTCAGTGTGGCGCTGCTATGAACCAACACCTCTTGGGCAAAACACTTTCACTGCTTACCACGCTAGGGTCACCACCTTTTACACTATAACACAGTGTACTATTCACTTCACTGATACTCTACTCATTTCTTTGGCTCCCTTCCTAGCTAAGCTGAGCCAACTGATATATAAAGGCTTAAATTAACACTCCTGGGTATTTGAGCAGCTGAGGGTCAGTACTTTGCTCAAGGGTACTACAGGTGGAGGTGGGATTTGAACCAGCAACCTTCAGGTCTGTAGGCAGCAGCTGTAACCACTACACCACCTGCTGCCTCAGCTTTATGCTTGGAGAGATAAGTGACACAGATGACTCATGATGTGGGGGGGGGGATGATGAACTCATTTTAACATGAACTAAAAAGAGGTTTGTCCAGTTTAATATGAAGCCACCCTGGGCGGCAGTCACCAAACCCAGTAATACCGTTGAGTGATCCTTACTGAGCTCTGTGTGTAGGATTGTGGGAAAACTGTTTTTTTTTCCATGACCTGTGTAAAAAATCTTGACTACTTTAATACCGGTGAAAAGCAGGGGGGTCATGTGACGAAAACCTGTATTTGTATAACAAAGATAATTTCAGTGCAAATAGTTTTTTTTTCTTCTTCTTCAAACATTGATATGTTTATTGATTCCAGTACAAGGACTCTGCTGGAAAGTAATCGCAATAAACTTGAAACTTTTTAATACCCTTAAAACTGGTTTTTCAAAGCTCTTTACAAAAAGAGAATCGAGAGCAAATGTTTTCAGTGCTGAATAACATAACTTGTTTCCATTCATAACAGTGACACTGAAAGCAGGGAAATTTGGCTAATGGGCAACAAAAAAGTAATATTTTACTCAAATTCTATGAATGTTTAGATGCAAAATCCACTCTGCCGCTGAAACAAGTGTGCAAAGTCTAAGTCATAAAAGTTGTTGGGGGATAGCTTACGTATGGCTTGTGACTGTGCTTACCGCTCAATATTTACTCTCTATGACACGCATGCACGCACGCTGTTGTCTGACGCTCCCTACTGACCCTGCTGGCCTTCTCCCTCAGTCCCATCCAGGCACCAAGGTGTCAGTGATTGACCTGTTTGACCGTAGCGCCAGCCTGCAGCCGCTGTGGAAGCAGGTGGAGGGTTTCCGGGATGCGATCTACCCCATCATGCAGGACGCCCCCGACGGCGTCCACTTCATCTGCTACTCCCAAGGTCTCTGCCTCCCTCCCGTTTCTTTTCTGCTGTATCGTTATTAGCTAATGCAGCTGAAACTTCTCCGAAGGGACTTCCAGCGTTATTGGTAGGTTGTTGATACCGATGGCGGGGCGGGCGGCACACTTACTCCTTGATTTGTTTACCTGATGCTCATTTTTTGCTTGTCCGGTTGGTATTGACAAGTTATGTTGAGAGTTATATGGGAGGATGATTGGAAATCCTAAAATCAGCTTGAGATAACCTTCTGTGTTTCGTGGTCATCCTAGATGGCCTTTTATTGAATTTCATTATTAATTACAAAAAACGTCATCATTAAAGTTCACTTCTGAAAATCTTTCCATTTGTGGCCAATAGGTGGCCTGGTTTGTAGAGGGATTCTCTCTACGATTCCTGACCACAACGTCCACTCGTTCATCTCCCTTTCTTCACCGCAGGCTGGGCAGTACGGAGGTCAGTTTACCGTAATCTCATACTTAATATCGTGTATCACTTCGCTGCAGAAATACCTCATGCATCTTGTGAGAAAGTGCAGGTCTGTCATTCAGTCATCAGCTTGGTATTCAGTGTACAGCTGCAGAATCAGCGCTGTTACACTCCGGGCGTCTTGTTTACATCTTGACGATTCTTATCCGCAGTGCTTTGCTCGTCATATCTTGGCTCCTTTCCGCTAACCTTCTGGAACTCCAGAGATGTGTGTTCACAGGCACAGCGAACCTCGGATGCATTAATGATTTATTTCCTCAAGCTCTTTACACCATGGGATATGTGAGCTTTTAAGGTTGCTCTATTAAAGCAGGAAACATCAGCCTTTTTAAAATGGAGCAGCTACATTTCCCTTTAGCCACCTTCATCAGAGCACAGCAAAGGGAGACGTTGAGAGTTGAGTTGTTATTTATTTGTTTACCAGATGCTTTTCTCCAAAGCAGCTTGCAGTATTATGATGCTACTTACAGTTATTTAACCATTTATACAGCAGGGTAATTTTTACTGGAGCAGGGATATAAACACAGGACCTTGGATTGCAAGACATTGGCTCTAACCGCTCTGCCACCTGCTGTCCCTTCAGTTCACAGTCATGGCTGTTTTTGTTTGCTTAAAAAAATAATGATGCGTGTACAGCTTCGAAAAAGAAATGTTTAAACATTTCACTTTTCTAACAGCTTCACACTCATTTTCATCTAGGTTTAAGCCAAGGCTGTGACTGCTTATGATGTCTGACACATCTCCTTTTGTTGTTTGGGGTCCTTCAGACACAGATTACCTAAAGTACGTCTTCCCCCAGTTTGTCAAGTCCAACCTGTATCACCTGTGCTACACATCGGTGGGGCAGCGAGTGTCCATCTGCAACTACTGGAATGGTGAGACCCTGTAGGGAAGAGCCGCTGGAATGGTGGGATGCCTGAAGTAGACGTATATCATTATTCCAAAGACGTCAAATGCATCGAGTACGAAAGTGGAAGTGGTTGTGCTCATACTGTCGCTGTGTTTTATTCTGCATCCCTTGTCTTACAGACCCCCATCACAGAGACATGTATGTCAACAGCAGTGATTTCCTGGCTGTGCTGAACAGCGAAAGACCAAATTCCAATGCAACGGGTAAAATAAACAAGTTGCATACAGAATCAGTATATTTTGTGTAGTTTGTGTGTGTATCGATTTCTCTCTATGAAATATTATTGCGATTTGGTAGCAGCAAGTCCCTTTATACCTCGTTGTTTAAATGAACCCCACCCTCAGTGCAGGGTATCTAGTCAGGGAGCACTATACCACTTAGAAATTGCTCTTTATCTGTCAGTGTGGAAGAAGAATTTCCTGCGCATTAAGAAGCTGATATTGATAGGAGGGCCAGATGATGGAGTGATCACACCGTGGGAGTCCAGGTCAGTGTCTCTGCATTTTTTTTATGCGTTCCCTTTTGCTTTTTATCGTCCCGCGTTGAGTAAACTTTGTCTTCTTACACGGTCACTCTTGCCTCTGGCAGCCTGTTTGGTTTCTATGACGACAATGAGACCGTTGTTGAAATGAAGCACCAAGAAGTAAGTAGAATGTTTCTAAGCATCACCGTTGAAAGCTCTGTCTACTACAGCACCACTTGTCGTCTTCTCTGTTGTATAATCCTTGTCTTCCCTCCTCCCCATAGGTGTATGTAAGGGATGTGTTTGGGTTGAAGACGCTGGACTCCCGTGGTGACCTGGCCACATGTGTGCTTCCAGGAGTCCAGCACACAAAGTGGCACTCCAACGATACGGTCTACAGCAGCTGCATAGAAAAGTGGCTCACATAGAGCTCGCGCAACCACACAAGTCTTTGAATAATGCAATGCACACAGTGACCTCATCTTCTGTCACGTTCTAAACTTTCAAATACTTTTCTTTAGCCAGAGGGATGAGTTCAATATGGAAATCCTGTCTTCTGGACTTTTAGTTTTACTCCTCAGTTATTTTCCTTTCTTCATGAACTACATCTCTTTGGAACCATCTTTTTCAGATTTTTTTTTTATTTTTTGTCCCTGACCAGTCAGACCATAGCAGTAGAAATCATGCCTTAAATTTCCTAAATTTCCATGTGTTTTATAGTCCTTCTACAATATAAATCCCAAGTGCTATGACACTCTGCCTGTGAAGGGTGCTAAGGGGTGGGGCTCTGGGACAAAGGGAATGCATTACAAAGGGAATTAAAGTAAAAATGGGAAAATGACAGGCAGTCCTACTTTATGACTTTCCTGATGTCTAAAAGCATATTTATAATACCTCCCATGATATTCAGTAGCAATCTCAGGCAAATGATCCTATGTTTCAGTAGGTTTAGATTAAATGAATGGTTTCTGCTAATGTTATTTTACCTATTAGTAGTTAGTGATATGGTTGCTGTTAATCATGTTTTAATATGTAGAAGAGATTGAAACCTTCTACAAGATGGTCAAGTTTATAATGGAAATAATGCCAGCTTTCAGTAAGAACAAGTATGGCAAGGTTGCACAGAGTTTTCATAAATGGTCTAAGCTTTCCTGAGCAGTACTTTGTTATAAAAGGCTGAGTGGAAAGTATTTTTTTTACCCATGATGACTATATTTCATATTGTATCTCAGTATTTTAAAAAGAACTCTATTACTGGAAGTTTTTTCACTTCCAAAAGGGAATTTTTTGACACTTGAAATACTTAAAGCAAAAAAAAAAACAGTAAGCAAGAGAAAGTGCTGTTTGGAAGCGGACAAAGAAAAAATGTGTTCTGTGCTCTAATGAAGAACAGTTGTTTTAATGCCTTGATAAATTACAAGTTGTAAGATTGAATTTGTTTTCTCCGTTCAGTTGGACCCAGTCTTGCGTTATTCTTGATTTTTCCTGCAAGAAGACATTTGCAAGTGTGCAAATATGGACTCTGCCCTAAATCTGTTGTGATTATATATGTGGTTCAGTAGTAGCTTGCTGGAATGTTAACCAAGTCTTTAGGTAAAGATCAATAAAATATGCTTTGTAATCAGTAATGTTCATTCTGTCTTTATGTATTTCATTGTAATGTGATGGTCATATATATTCTTCATATGCAGTAATTTTAACATGATGTCTGAGCCTCTGTTCCCCTTTAGTCCTTTGTTGGTGAAAAGGGCATACACATCACATCCTCTTAACGGCACTATAAAAAATATGTTGGCCTTTTCTCAATTATCCTTCTTTTAGAAGAATCATGTTTTCCATCACTTGTCCAGTCCTGGGCCTTTTTGGTTGTACCTCACCATCAACATCAACCAGGGTATCCTCTTTGGCATCCTGGGTGAACTTGGAGAACGTCAACAATTCCCTCATCTTTGTGGTATCATGAACTGCCAAGAGTCTTGAAACGCAGAGCCATCGAAGACTGTTGATTGACACCAAACACACCTGCTATACCTAAGTGTTATTAACTGCTTTTGGGGTTTTGATTATGGTGTAAGAATCGTTGGTGTATTTCTCACCAACAATTATCAATTCCTAAGCTTACAAAGGACAATGATTTTGATTTGTTTTATAGATCTGTAATGAAAAGGGTATCTTATATAAACCATGAATCTTTAGTCCAGTAATCTGAAATGACCAAGAATCCCTGTAACTGACTGCAAGCTTTCGGTAGAACTGCGTGGTAGGCCTCCAAACAGCACACATTGATAAAAACTACAAATCCCATGAGGTCACCAAGGTTGAGCGGAAGTGTTTGCAGCACTTCCTGCGGGGTGGATATCCGCACGCAGTGACTCGTTTGCGGCCCTTTTCCGTCGCGGTGAAGTGTGGTGTGCGTCTCTGTACACAAGTGAGTGAAAGAAATTGCTTAAGAACGTACTGAAATTTCATTTGCGATCAAGAAATTGAGCTCTGAAGTGTGTTATTAAGTCATCCCGTTCAGTCCGGTGGTAAATGTTGTTGAAGTTAGTGGTAAATTCCGTTTTTAAACGGTCATTAACGCAACGACTCGGTAACATGTCGGTCGGACTGGAGCCACATGGACAGTAGATTTGGGTCTTCGGGGACAATCGAGACCCAATACAGCATGGGATTCTGTTAATTCTGTTGCTTTTCATGAGCAAATTAAGTTTTTTTTAACCGTAGATCGTTCTATTTGGTAAGGAGGTGGCTAAGAACCAGCAGCCGTTAAGTAGGGCCTGGAATGCGGGTAATATCAGTTGGTCCGGGTTTGGTTCGTCCACGTTTATGATCTGTGTATAAATCATATCATGTGTCTGTTCCTGCCTTGACAATTTCTTAGCTTTGCCGTATTAGTGCGCAATTCGCAATCACTGCAATCGTTTGTTACCCGTGGAACAACTCAACGTATGATATTTGAAATCAAATGTAACTGTGTAAAAGTGAAAGGTTCAGAAAAAAAAAAAAACAATTTTAATCCTGAAAACTGACTTGATGAGGTTGGTCCAGTGATTTGGTGAAGGAATGAAATGTGTAGACAGTGTAAATGAGAGTAACCTTTCACAAAGAGGTCCTCTTGGTCCATACAGTGCTGCTCTGTTCTGCCTCTTTCCAAATGGAGCTTTTCTGCCCAGGACAACAATGTCATCTCATCCAGGGTTTAAATGTTTACTTTTATTTGGGATTTCAGACCTCCCCTGCATTGTTGTAGGAGTTCTTGTTGAATTTTTTTCACTCTCTCCTCAGGATGACCGAGTGGGAGACTGCCCCAGCTGTTGCTGAAACCCCAGAGATCAAGCTCTTTGGGAAGTGGAGCACGGATGATGTCCAGATCAATGACATCTCCCTGCAGGTAACTGGCCTGACGCACGCATCCGAAACCCAGTGCGTAACGTCCAGACTTGTGGTCGAAGCTGGATTTTGACATCTGCGGGATTGTGCAGCGGGATTAAATCTGTACGCTGCACTTGTAATGAGTAGTCGGTGTGCGAGCGAGACTAGAGTCACATCCTGACAGCCAAACATTGTCCTGGTGTGCTAGAGTTCTCGCAGAGCAAACTTCTCTGCTTATTCATTGGCTGTAGCGTGATTTTGCCCAGCTGATCACCAGCTCGGATACACTACCGACAAACTTAAACCGTGAACGTTTCCGTTGTGCCTTTCTCGGCGTCTGCAAGTCTTTTTATGGAAATGAGTCGACTCTGTTAGTTGGGGTTAATTGAGCTGCTTCTGTCTGCCCAGGACTACATTGCTGTAAAGGAGAAGTACGCCAAGTACCTCCCCCACTCCGGAGGGCGCTATGCCGCCAAGCGTTTCCGCAAGGCGCAGTGCCCCATTGTGGAGCGCCTCACCAACTCCATGATGATGCACGGCCGCAACAACGGCAAGAAGCTGATGACCGTCCGCATCGTTAAGCATGCCTTCGAGATCATCCACCTGCTCACCGGAGAGGTAGCTCGCTGCTGAGACTCTCTAATGCCTTCAAGTCTCTATCTGAGGCTTCGCGTTTTTTTGTGCGTCTGCAGAAAGCTTGCAGTTTATGCAGTGGCGGATTGTCAGTGTAAAACTTGTAAATGTGCGACCTGTTTTTTGGAATTCCAAAATGTGTGGTATTGAACTTCGTCGGATGTCATGCAGCATGAGCGCTACTGAGTTCTATGTTTGTGGAGTCGCTGATGCCTAGTTTCTCTTGCCCGCTGTCCAGAATCCCCTCCAGGTCCTGGTGAACGCCATCATCAACAGCGGGCCTCGTGAGGACTCCACCCGTATCGGTCGGGCTGGAACCGTGAGGCGGCAGGCTGTGGACGTGTCCCCCCTGCGCAGAGTCAACCAGGTCTGGCTGCAGCTCTCATGTTTACCTCCCGCTGTGTTCCTCCCTTTGTGACAGATTTCTTCAGCTTTGTTCTGATCAGACTGGACTGTGTCTGTGTCGCGGAAATGGGTGTTTACTCAGTTTCTTCATTTGAATGAAATATTTGCTAGTCGGCGAGACTAGAGTCACATCTTGACAGCCAGTCATTGTCCTGGTGTGCTAGAGTCCTCGCAGAGCAAACTTCTCTGCTTATTCATTGGCTGCAGTCTCATGTGGCCCAGCCAATCACCAGCTCAGAGATATTAGCTGCCTGACTTGCCCTATGACCTCTCCTCTCAACAGTTCACTATTGTTCAGCATCACTGCTTGCTCACAATATGGAACGTGGACTTGTGTCTGAGTATTGTCCTCTTTTCTCTCGTAGGCTATCTGGCTGCTCTGCACAGGCGCAAGAGAGGCTGCCTTCAGGAATATTAAGACCATCGCCGAGTGTCTCGCCGATGAGCTCATCAACGCAGCGAAGGTGAGGCTTGGTGGAAAATGTTGGGTTTTTATTCTGGGGTTTAGCTGAAAGTGTTTATTGGGTCATTTAATGTGATCTCTCATCTCATAGGGTTCATCCAACTCCTATGCCATCAAAAAGAAGGATGAGTTGGAGAGAGTGGCCAAATCCAACCGTTAAATTTTGCTTTACAGGTTGAAATAAAGTCGTCTCCCAATGTTGACTCTTGGAGTTTTTCAGCTGTGACTGGGGAGTGTCTAAATGTTGTTTGGCTTTGATGCTGAATTAGTTGAAGCCCATGATCACTAAAGTCCTGGTGAGAGCTGTGTGATTTTTTTTTTTTTTTTTTTAAGCAGGAGTTTGCAGTACTTTGAACAGTTTACACAAGTATGTCTGCAGCTTGGCCATGACTGCAGAATCCCACAGCCAGAGTAGTCATGCAGCAGTACCACAAAATAATCTGCAGAAGCAATGTACACTGGACTTTTTATCATGTTTATCTAAAATGCTACAGCTATGAAGCATCACATACAAAACGCACTACAAAAATGTATAGAAAATGTAGAAATTAGTTTTTGTTTTAGCAGAGAACAGACCTATAGGGTACCAGGCGGTTTAAAATTCACATGCGCAGGAACAGGCTGAAGGAAGAGGAGGTACAGAATATATAGTAACACATGGAGGAAGCATTTAGCACTTCATATTTTGGGACTTGAGGCATATGCCACTTAGTGTATGAGAAATAATTTTCTCAATGTCAGTCGCATCATGGGGCAAGAGGGTGAAAATCTATTGGGAAAGTGCTCTCCTTCAATGCGATTAGCACGGAGAAGTGGGCTTCCAGAACCTCTCATTTGCATGTGAAACATTCCCACCCCCACACAGTCGGCCCTCCCTGCGCAAAACAATAAACGCTTGTGTCGTACTTCATTCCTTTTAATTACCCTACATGAGGCTACCGCTCCGCACGGACTACCCACGACGCGGCGGCAATTCAGGGCAAAGACGGAGCAGAAGAAAACGTGAACTGGCGCATCCCAACAACCCAAAGAACGCCCATGCAGTCACGTCGACGGCAGGAGTCTGCTGCAACCCTCGTTTGATTAATATTTCTACCGTTAACTGGAGCTAACGTGCTGAACACTACAGTCCTTCAACCAACTAACAGAAAAACTGCTAAATTAAATGCAAAGGATGCCAACTTTCCCGGTTCCCTTGACGTTTGCGTATCGCGGAAGGTCGATACTGCAGGTTTCTAGCAAACGCACGTTTTGTTTTCGCGCCGTTTACGTTACCCTCGCAATGGTTGACGAAAAGCATATATCCTTCAAAAAGCTCTTCGGAATCTCCCAAGAATGGATCCGTTCCCCATCGCCCTTTTGTAAAACATTATTTCGGTCGCACGTTAAGGCCCTTTTTTGCGATAACTATGTAAAGACGTCTAATTTCCCAGAATATCTGTCTAAGCTGTGTATCATGAGCCAGAGTCTGCGGCAGTGACCCCATGGCTCCTCCAAACAACACGGGAGTGGCGGCGCCCTTCGGCACGGCTCCGATCCCCCGGCCGAGAGGGATGTGTGTGTGCGCGTGTGTGTGTGTGTGCGCGCGTGTGTGTGTGTGCGTGTGCGGTTACAGCTGCGGCTTGCGGTTGATGAGCAGGCAGAAAGAGGACAGCGCCCCTCCGAGCTTCACGGCCTCGCTGCAGGCTGTGGGGAGCAAGGTGTAGTCCGTCAGCTTCTGGAAGGCCTGGGGAGAGAGAGACGGACAGAGTGACGAGGGACGGTACCGCCGCGGGTGACGTTCGTCCAGCGTGCGGCGATTCTCTATGAGTAAAAGGAAAGCGGCAGGAAACACCCAAAGAGAAGGAGCCAGCTGGAAACTCACGGCGGCGCTGTTGGGACACTCGTCGGCAGGGGGGTGGAGCAGGTAATCCACCTGGGACGGACCCCGGATGTAGATGCAGTTGGCGGCCGCATCTTCGGGGACGGTCAGCACGTCGTAGTGGTGGTCAGTGAGCTGTTCCATCATCTGGGGGGGGGGACGACAACACGCGACCTCTGTCAACCCAGCAGCCGGGATTCGTACGAATCCCATCACAAGCGCACGCTGTATGATTGAAGGATGTTGGGAAACAGGAGTTCCCCAGTAGCAAACGGCCCCGGGCTGTCAACTTTCCGTAAATTCTGGAACCGTGGAGCGCCGTGCGGAAAGAACCACTGTACGCTTAGCAATACACAGACACGCACACGCACCTTGAGCGTCTTCTTGGCCCCCTCGCTGCTGCTGATGATGATGGTGTCGGGACCCCCCATAGAGCACACGTTCTTGAGACGAGTCCCCCCGTACACCGGCACGGTGGAGACGGCGAAATCCTGCCCGTGGAAGAGGAAGTCCAGAGTAAACAAACACGTGGACACTGACGCAGACGCACAATTTCTGCCTCGTCCCTGAAACACAAGCGCAGCTGCATAAACACCAACATTAATACCGTTACATAACAGTTATATATATATATAATAGACACTTATACATACAACTTGTATATAAATTACAAACACACAAAAAAAGGAGGGACCAGGTCCTTCCTAAAAACTTCCGACACTTACCTGACACTTTTCCACGAAGCGCTTTACAGTTATTTACCCCTTTATGCAGCTGGGTAATTTTACCGCAGTAATTTCAGGTAAGTACCTTGCGCAGGGGGGAATACAGGTGCGGTGGGATTTAAACCCGTGACTTTCGGGTTGCTGTGGCCTTGCAATGAAAGAACGCGAGTTTGAATCCCCCTTCCTGCTGCTGTACCCTTGACGAACAGGTCGATTACTGTAAATACTTTGTAAATATTACTGTAAATATTTTGCTATTATTATGCCTTCAGCAGAGCTCTCAGATACATACTGGATCATAATAATAGCAAACACACTGTCCTCTTCATTCGTTTTGTATCATCTGATTAGTCAACTGACTATCAGTTTTATTAGCACAGCAAATATTAATAATAATAATAATATTATTATAGAAATATTTTTCCATGGTGTATACTACTTATCGAAGCTGTTAATGGGTCAGAACAAGAAAAAGCCTCATCTGAATTAAAACAATGAGATGGAGCTGATTTGACTCAATCCATTTTTACATTTGTAATTTTAATTGATAATTTTTACATTTATTCAAGTGCTTGAGCACGAGTAGTTTTACTTTAGTTTTTTTTTTTTTTTCTTTCAAATAAATCTACTCAGCCCTAATATGATAATATGCTACGTACAACGCAGAGCGGAGCCGTCAGGTCACTTTACACGTAAACTGGTCTTTAGGCCGCGGACTGGGCACCGGAGCTGTAGTCCGGAGGGCAGCGGATCTCACACACACACACACACACACACACACACACACACACACACACACACACACACACACACACTCACCCTGAACGTGTCAGCCAGCACTTCGGCACCCCGATGGTTCGTATGGGAGGAGATGCCCACGAAGAACTCCCTCCCGGTGAACAGCACGTCGCTGCCCTCCAGCGTGGCTCCGGCCGACCCGCCCTCCTCGTCCCCCATCTCCACCACGGTAAGGTTCAGCTCCGACAGCACGCGCCTCACTGCCTCGGCCTGAAGAGCAGGGGTGGAGGAGGGATGTGTCAAAGCAGGTCAACACTCGATGAGGAAGGACACACACACACACACACCCAACAAAATACAAGGAAAATAAACGCGAAAAGCACCGCCGTGCGTTTTGTCCGCACCTCTTCCCGCGCGTTTCCTCAGTCTGGAATCGTCTTTTGTCATTTTCTATTCCTTCTCATAATATTCTCATCTCATAATGTTATATATTATACAAGGCTGCTCTACAACTGGGAGCAGCTCACATGGACGTTTACACGGAGAGCAACTTTTAAAGCGCATTTTGCAAAGCCGGTTTCGGGGCATCTCGTGCATCGATTACGTTGGATTGATTATGCGTTGCCATCATCAATAAAGGTCAATAAGACCACGTAACAGAAATTTTGTTATGTCAGTTTGTTTGCACTTTCCATTCGGTTTTGTTAGATTAATCACGTTTAGTCTGTACTATATGTCACTTTTTAGAGAAATATTTCAAATTCTTGAAATTTTCGAATTTTGGCAAAGTTCAGCCAATTTTGGCACCGGGTTCCAAGCGCCGAATATTCCAGTACATTTCAGGATCTGGTGCTTTCTGGGATGTGTTGGTACTTTCTAGGATGTTCTGGTGCCTTCTAGAATCTTCCAGTGGCTGTGAAATACCAAACTAAAACTGACACTCCAGAGGAACTAGTGGTATTTTTGTAATCGGTAAACAGGAACTAATCGCAATCGATGCAAAATCGACATAACTAAGAGCTTTTGTAAAAAACGTTGCCACGTTGCGTTACATCCCAGACCCCCGACAGACCCCGTAAGTTGAGTGAGCTCACAGACGGTGGGCCGGCAACTCCAAGCGTGCACTCAACCCAAACGCCCGATTTACTGAAAACTGTTCACAGGGACCCGTCCTGGGTGTGTCCCCCCCCCTCCTCCGGTCCTACGCCCTGTGTTGCCGGGAAGGCTCCGGTTCCCCGCGACCCCGTATGGGACAAGCGGTTCAGAAAATGTGTGTGTGTGTGTGTGTGTTCACAGGGACGTTTCATCGGGAGAAGCTCTCGGAGACTTCGGACGCTTTTCGGGAGAAGCGCAGCCACACCTCGCTTCGCCTCTGCTGCTTCCAGGGCCGCGTGACGAGGGCGGTCTCGCCCTGGATGACGGCCACGTCCTCGATCCGCCAGCTCTCCGGCAGCTCGGGGTCCGGGGGGATCTCGATGAGCTGGAGCCCCACCTTCTGCCTGAGGGCCCCCGTGAGGACCCCGAACTGGCGCTGCGCTTTGGCCAAATCTGTCTGAGCGTCCCCGGCGGCGTCTCCCTCGGCCGCCGTCTTCCCGAAGGACCCCGGGACGCCACGGACCACGGCGTGGGTGAAGCGGCCGTACGGACGGACCCCGGCCATGTCGCGCGGTCCCGAAGTTGCGTAAGTGGGGGGACTTTCGGAGCTGCCCCTCGCCGGCGCCCAACTTCCGGGCAGATGCGTGAACTTCCCTATTAAAGCAAAAGTGAAGAGAAATGAAGTGATTTCCAATCATCCATTATGTATTTATTCTTTGCTGACAGAAGAGAATAAATACATAATGGTACGATTCCCTAAAATTAAAAGAAGGAAGCACTGCAAAATTTAGCTTTGTCACAAAAAATGCTTGATGTAAGCTAGTGAACATGTGACACACACACACACACACACACACACACACACACACACACACACACACACTTTTACTTTGTACACTCTGACTACGGGACTCCCTCCTTTCCGCTCACATCCTGACTGCTGTGGATTGCTGGCACGGCGTCGCGCCGCTTTTTTCACCGCCCTGGAGACAGATGGGCCGAGTCACGGAGAGGGATTTTGAGGCAGAGCTGGGTTCCGTCCCGATAAACACTGATTATACAATGGTAAAAACCATACCCGCCACAGCTATGCAACGGTCACCACTTCTGAGCGGCGAAAGCTCCATACAGCACGAGTAACTTGTGCAGGAACCAAACCGAAAACCCCCAGCGTGATCCCTCAAAACCCCTAAATACATTACATTTACAATCCCACACAAACCCCACGCTGAAGGGGTGGGGGGGGGGGACTTTACACTTGCCTGCAACTCACTGCAAGGACTGATTTAGCTGACATATCTCACAGCGATTACACAGGTGGGTTAGTTTTACCAAAGAAATTCAGGGTAAGTACCGCGATCAAGGGTACGACAGCATTTACCTGACACTTTTCTCCAAAGCTCCTTTTACTCACACACCTATACAGCTGGGTAATTTTACTGGAGCAATTTTAGGGTAAGTGCCTGTATCAAGCGTACTTACAGCTGGAGGTGGGAATCGAACCTGCGACCTTTGGGTCTGAAGGGAGTAGCTCCGACCACTAGGGTACCAGCCGTCCTTTAATAACAGGAAAGTCCCAGACTGAGTTGTGATCCTTTGTACAAACAGTATTGTGCCAGTGGCTGGGATGCGGGGTGGGGGGTGAATACCATATACATGATATATGATATATGATATATGATACTGCATGGCAGTGTGGTCTTTACCACACCATGCCAGCCTGCTCTGGGTCACACTTCTACACTCCCTGTCCACACAAGGGCCTCATTGTTCCAACGCCACATTGTTGATGGACTGCACAGCCACCGGCGCCGCAGCCCCCTGCTATCGCCGAGGCCTCACTTCCGCAGCCCTTCATCGCAGTCATCACTGAATTCCTCCTCCTCCTCTTCGTCATTTAGGGCACAACAACTTTTTAGGTATTGGGTTGGACCAAAAAATACTAGCAGATGTTGGGAGGGACACAAAGGGTGCTGTTG
The DNA here is from genome assembly GCF_900964775.1 of Scleropages formosus. Taxonomy (NCBI): domain Eukaryota; kingdom Metazoa; phylum Chordata; class Actinopteri; order Osteoglossiformes; family Osteoglossidae; genus Scleropages; species Scleropages formosus. The sequence continues at coordinate 6,161,203 of NC_041828.1, read as the reverse complement.
TTACGCCTATCATCGTCCTCATCCTCACTCCTCTCATCATCCTCGTCTTCATCCCCCCCCCGCCATGTCCTCAGCAGCGAAGAATCCGCGGGTTCGGCGCTCAATGGCCGCGCGCGCGCTCGCAACAAGTGTCGCGCGTGGAAGTTGGAGAAGCGCGCGGAGCGGAGCGCACCGCACCTGCACTGACCGGGTGCTCACACACCGCGCTGAGGCGGTAACATGGTAAAGCTGGAAGGCGCAGCAGCGGCACAAACAGGGACTTAGAGCGACGACGTGAACGGAAGAAGAGACGGATCGTTCGATCGCCTCTCAAACACTCCTCTCAGCTCCATCCACGACGTGTTTCGGCGCGCGCGCACACACGCACACACACACGCACAAAACACCACGCCTGTTTGTGCAATTATAACTGAGCTAAAAGGCGCGTCTGCGCAACCGGCGTGTTTCTCTAAGCGAGTCGCCGGCGGCGCTGCGCGGTTCTGTTTTACACACGATGCGCTCGGTCCCGAGTCTCTGAGTAGAGAGGCAGTGATTTTCTCTCTTGTTCCCTCACACACACACACACACACACACACACACACACACACTCGGGCGTTGAGATGCAGAACAGAGGGATCTGGGTGTCCAAGCTGACGCCCAGGGCTAACCCCCCCACCCCCACGCGACCGTTCCTCTCGAGACCCCCCGTTGTGAGCACTCGCATTTCTCCTCTTTTGGTTTGAATTTTGTTCTTCTTGTGCGTTATGGAAATAATCCGTGCATGTCCCCCCTCCCCCACCCGGCTCGTTATGTCCCCCGATGCGCCTCCCCCCCCCACGCGAGTCCCTTTCTTTCCCCCAGCGATCGAGCCGGTTCTCCCGCCCCATCCCCCCATTTCCACCCACAGCCAAGTGGCATAAACTGAACGACACTTTTAATAAAAAGTGAAATAAAGTGTAACGTCATGAGCGCGAGACGTCGGAGAACTTACCGGAAAAGCCTGCAGCTGCGGGGCACTTTCGGACAGGGGCGGGGAGGGGGGGGGTAGATCCTCGATCGGGCTCCCGAACCCGCCCGACGACGTGTTGCTTTGTGTCTCTCTTCTCTTCCTGCGCCTCCTGCGCTCGGATCTGGGTTCGAGTCGAAGCCCCTCCCGTGGAGACACCCCCGCGCGAGCTGTCACACTCACAGTGTCGTCGGCGCGGGGCCGCGGGCACTCTGGGGGGGGACGATCATTTCTGCGTTCTCATCTATTGTTTCCGCCACCACGGCCACCACACCCCCGTCTTCGAGCCCCCCCTCGCCCTGCCCGCGCGCTCCCGATCGCGCGCGCGCGCGCCCGGAACCTCGAACCATCGCACTCTCCCCTCTCCTCCGTCCCACACTGCACAGTGAGGGAGCGACACCCGGCCGGTTCTGCCCACAACGGTACCGGGAACCCAACAAATAAATTCGCCTTGTTTTGCGCGCGCCGCTCCTCAGCGCGCACGTGCAAAAACAACAAATAATCCGCCCCCCTTTTTTTTTTTCTCTCCAAATCAAATGTGGGTCACTCTGGGATATTTGGTGATGTTTCGTGATATTTAGTCATCCACGCAGCGGCGACAGATTTAAAATGTCCAGTGTGGCGTCCGTTCCTACATGATGATGTCGGTTGTTCCTGAACTCGGTCGCTCCCTGCGGCCTCGGTTCAAAAAAGGGAAACACTCGCGGAAAAGTGATAAAATAAATAATAATAATAATAAGAAGAAGAAAAAGAAACAGGATGATCCGCATTCATGAAGTTGTTATTCATTTTATTTTAGAGGGGCTTAACTAATAATCCATTCCAATGAAAGAATTAAGAGATTATTCATATGATGTAACGGTACAAAGGTTAAGAGAACTCAGTGAAAATAAATCTTCTCATTCCTTCGCTGGAATCAGCGTGGATGCTTTACGTCGTTTGTTTTTCTGACTTGGGTGCGAGGAGTGTGACAGATGGTGTGCGTTCCCGCTCCTCAAGCTCATTAAAAACTCAGGAGGCGGAGCTGCGCCCCCTAGCGGCGCCCGCGAGCCACGTAACACGGAGGAGAGCTGAGCCAGGAGGCCCAAGTGAGACTTACCCACTTCGTTGCTGTATAAGGATGAGTCCCGTTTGTCATAAGACAAGTATGTGATGGTGAAGAAAAAAAAAATGGCAAAACTAAACAGCACAATGGAAAACCTAAAAAAAAAATCAGGAGTGAGAGAGCAGAGGGGGAAGGGATTGAAAGAGCAGAGGACAGGCAGGATTACAAACCACCATCTGTCCTGCTCTCTAGAAGGCAAAGTACTATATGGTCCCTTTTCAGGGCACAGACACGGTGAACGCGCAGCCCGGAGCAGACGCAAATACCGCGCTCGCGAAACACTTTACCACATCTGTACTCAAGTGTGAATCAATTCTTCGCAAATTACAAAGATCGCCCCACCCCATCAGTTGAGGGACCCCCACACCAGATACAGATGGCGTACGAAGTTCACGTGTCCTTACTGCTCACCCAGCATGCCTGTTTTCCTCATGACCCCCCTCCCCCCACTCTCCATCACAAGACTGCAGGTCACTTGACAGCCCTCCCTTTGGACACAGTGTCTCTCATTATAGCCTAATGAAGGATCATGAGTCTCCTGTGTTTCTCCATCCTCCAGTCTGGGGTCCATATGAGTGCAAAGCGACACTATAGTTCCGGCACCAGTTACTTTGGGTAGAGAAGAGTGACTCCCAATCAAAAATCTGGATGCAAAAGTACAGCCTTGCCGGTTTGCGCGGAAAAGGCCCTGCTGTCTGAGTGCATCAAATAAACTTAAAGTACATCAGTGAAGAATAATACAGAAAAAACTTGGTGTGCCACATGGTGTCAGGCGTTGGTGCGTAAACAACCTCTAAAATTACCTTCAAGTTTTATTAGATTTATGTGGAACTTCTCCAGCTGAACAACTGACTTCATGAGGAGTGACTTCAGTTTCCTAATTCCATTAAGTGTGTCTGGGAGGAGACACCCATTCCACATAATTTTGCTCAGTTCCACACAGAAATAAGCGAGTGGAGCACACAGCAGCCTTGCGGAAGAGACGGGAGGAATAGACCACAACCCATACGTTCTATCGACTTCATATTTCTTCAGCGATGGACGGATGGGAAGGAGTCGGTGTTGATTTCTAAGAAAAAAACCACTAACAGAGAAAAGTACATTTAAGGTCCATATTCAAGCCAGACGCAAAAAAAAAAAAAAAAAAAGAAAATCACAGGTGAAGAAAGACAAGGGGAGAAAAGGTGCGAGGCGATTTGGAGCAACTGACCGCACTCGACCGGGCTCAGGAGGTCAGACACCGAACGCTGAAGGAGGTAGAGGAGAAAAGGAGCAATGCCTCGTCAGCTTCTCCTCCTTATCCTCCTGGGTCACCTCCCGACTGCGGGTACGTACAACATCGGCGAAGCAGCAGAGAGGGTTCCAGAAAATGTGAGAATTACTCTTAGTGTTTTTTTTTTTTTTTTTGAGGAAAGAAGTCATCTCTTCGGGGGGTGTTTTGAGCAGTGTGATCACTCAATTTATTCTCTTCTGAACAGTGATGCAGGGCACTGGACAACAGATACCAGCTAGACAGTTAGAGATACAGTAATAGCACATGACTCAGTGTGACCAGTGAACTAGTTGACAGTTGAGGAGAGGAAAACAAAAGACTCCCGGGGGGGGGCCTCCAGGGGTCCAACTACCAGCGGCTCCCTCTCCCCCTTTGTGCATTTTAGCATTTTTTAAGATTACATATTTGGACTATGACTATATATTTAAAAATATTAACGTTATCCGGAATAATTCAACTCCTTTCCTTGTTGGGCACTCCAGGCTTTTTTGTGTTTATCAAATTCGTCCAGCTCATTTATTAACTGCCCAGGGAAATACCTGCATGGCATTCTGCGCGTTAAATAAGCAGCAACGGAAACGTATTATCCGAAATCCGCACCGGAGCATTTGTGCACTCTGGACCACCGAGGTTCAGCCGTGGCGGTTTGCGTTCCAGCCAGGCGGCGAACCACCCGATTCAAATCGTTGTCCCGACCGGACCCGGCTCCCCGTCTGAGCCCTCGGCGGCACGAGGAGAGCTGGAAATCCCGCCGGCCTCAGCTGAATAGCCCCAGTGTACGTGTCCAGCTTCTGCTCTCTGTGACCGGGGGCCCCCGTCCCCTGTGCTCCACACTATCGGCTCCTTGATCCACCCTCTTCCTTCCTTCTGCAGTCCAGCCCTTACAGAGCGCCGGCCGAAGGACACCTCGGCGTGACCCGAGTCCTGTCCCCGGGTGCCTGCCGCGTGACCGTTCGAACGCGTCGCTGTGATCTAACACGTGGTCTTTCCGACAGCCGCCTTGCGGTGCTACACGTGTGTGTTCCCGGCCATCTCGCCCATAGACTGCCTGAAGTTCCCGCAGGAGTGCCCCGCCGGGCAGCGCTGCCTCTCCAGCGTGGCCATCGGAACGCAAGGTGAGAGCGCGGAGGTGCGGTCGGCGGGTCCGGGTTCCGGTCCGGATCACGTGAAATCGCACCCCTGCGCGTGTGGGTGGGAGAACTTTTAACGAGTCTGCTCGCATGACACAAACATCGCATCAGGTTAGAGAAATTATTGTGCTTATTTAGTGCAGTCGGTTTCCATGAAGCTTGCAGCTGGAACCACGGTAAGGCAACTTAGTTTCGCCCTTTAACAAAGCTGGATGCTCACGCAGGGCAAGTACCATGGTACCAGGGTACAACAGCAGAGTCCTTTCCTCGAGTCAGGCTTAATCTTCGAGCTACAAATCCAGACGCAGTCCCTCCTGTTAACGATCACTACCGGTTTCAAAGACCACGAAAACTAGCCTACGTGACACAGCACACACTATTTTCGCTGACTTTACAGGCACATCTTACCATGAAACCAGGTACAACACCTGTAACACAGAGAGAAAGCAGTACAGTCCAGTGTGGCTCTGTACCCCGTTACTGTGCTCACACAAGTATTCACGCGGGCTCACTGACTGATCACTTTTCTTGGCCACCGCTCCACCTGTTGAACGCGGGGGGGGGGGGGTTAACGGCGCACCGCCGCGCGTGGAGCTTCCTCTCGGCGCGCTGCAGTGATACCGCGCTTTGGTTTCAGAGGAGGCCCAGCGGTCGCAGCTCAGCACCGCGTTTCCAAGTCACGGTGCCTTAACCGCAACGCCTTCCCAGGTACCCTGCGCCTGGTGCTGTACGAGAAGAGCTGCGCGTTCGCCTCGCAGTGCGGCCTGTCCGGGGACAAGAGCGCCGCCGGCCTCAACTTCACCTACACCAACGAGTGCTGCGACGCGGACCTGTGCAACGGCGCCATCGGCTCGGCCCCGCCCCGCCGGCCCGGCTTCCCGCTCCCCTTCCTCCTGGCGCCCGCCCTCGCGCTCGCCGCCTGCTGACCCGCCCACGGCGACCGCCGCGGCCTCACGGGAAACAGGAAGTGCAGGGGCAGCACGGCACCAGACAGCAGGAACCGATGGAGACGTCACACGCGCACACACACACGCGCACGCTTCAGTGGACTGAAAGGAGTAATGATTCACACGCACAAAAATTACCCCGACATCCTGCCAACTTCGCTTCAGTCCACTCCCAACTGACGACGATTTAAATACTAACAACGATCCACCTTATTATATAACCCACTTACGACACGCGATGTATTCGACAGTATTAAAATCCATAATTCCACACTTTGTGAAAACGTGCATGAGCGCGAAAAAAAAATGCATAAAGAACTCGGAGAACTCTTTCGTCTAATGGTTTTATTGGGTAATGACAAGCGACAGCAGACTTGCAGGGTCATTTGAGCAAAGCGGAGCAATGCGGAATAGCAGCCGTTTCAGTCTCAAATCAAATTTACACTGGATTGTCATCGGCTGCGGCACTACTGACGTTTAACCGGGCGCAACTTGGTTCGGCGCAAGTCTACCTTCTACGACGTGCAAATGAGAGGCGGTTGCAAAATGAGGAGTTAAAGGGAGAGAGGAGGGACGGGTGGCAGGTGGGGTGGGGACAAGGGATGAGAGATGGAAACGTCCCGTTTCCATCACATAGACATCATCTCTTATAATGGTCCCGGTTAGAGGAACCCTGCACTGACCAGTGCGCTCAAAGGCAGCCAAAATATCCAGTTTTCAACAAGGGGCTTGTGGTTTGTCTCTAAAAACAGCACTGATTCAGCGTTAAACGATTCTTGTCCTCCTCCTCCTCCTCCTCCCATCTACTGTTGGAAGGAATAAAATGAACGAGGCCAAACCGCCTTCTCGGAACATGGACGGATTTGGAGAAGGGGGGGGGGGGAGTGCAAAAGGCCTCAATTAAAAATTACATTAATTCCGATATTAAAAAACATGATTATGAAAAACCATCAGTCTTCAAAGAAATGACACCTGGAGTAAGACAGACAATCCACACTTGGTCCCTTTAAACTAGCACTGCTAAGAAACTATTACAAACCTGCATGTTTTTAAGCGGCTAATTTTACGCAGAGCTGAACGACTAAAAAAAAAAAAAAAAAAAATCCTTTGGAATCTAGTTAATGTGGCGCATCTCAGATTTTAAGAGATTTGTTTTGCTCTCCAGGCTCGATGGATTACGGTGCTCGTGAAACTGTCGCTTTCACTAAGACAGGTGCTTCGAACCCCTGGCCGGAATGTGCTGGGGAGGGATGGGGAAAAAAAAAGAAAATCCTGGAAAGCTATACTTGCAGCAGCTGCTGGAAGTCGCATGGAACGCGACAGACGGAGCCCGATGTAGCGACTAAACCGCCGGACGATTCCGTGCGACCAAACGCTGCTCGGCGGAGCTCACTCTCCCGCAAAAGACACGCCTGAAATAAGTGAACGTTCCGGACAATTCATACGCAGTTCATGAGTTTAAAGAGCGTCTGAGGGTTACTTTCAGTCTCTCGGGGAAGTGTGTGTGAAGTGTGGGCTTGGCATCCGCATACTGGGGAGGGGGGTGTGTGTATGTCACAAATTCAGTCAAAAATTCAAGTTCGTGCCCACACGTACTGATACATATTACGGCAACTTGGGATCGATTTCGCGCCCGTAACCACTCCGCAGAAGGGCGTCCCGACGCTTCCTGGACTTGAGAAAACGGTCGGCCGGGCGGCGGAGCGACTCGGGAGGGGCCGCAGACCTCGAGGAGGAAAGGGGAACTTAAGGCATGTCGCAATCCTGCGTGGTGCTGCTCGAAGGGAGGAACCGAGAGGAACCGACAAACCCGAGCCGTCCTTACGCCACACGCCGCGCCACCGCTCTTTTACCGCGTCACGTACCGCTCCGTGGCCAGTGTACCTGAGCACACGTAGTCCCGTCCCCCTTACAGCGCTAGCGTGGTTCCTTACTCTGTCGCTGAACACTGTACAGCAGCGCGCGTTCGCCTGCGTTCTTCCAGCACCAGCGCTGGAGCGCCCAGGTAAAGGACCAGGTGGGTGTTTAGAGAGGGGACTGGAGGGTGCGGCTCTCCGGCGCCACGTGGAGGACAGAGGGGGGTAACCAAAGACACCAAAACAAGGAGGGCCTTTGGCAGAAAGCACTTAGATGGCCTTCTCGAACCCACAGGGAAGATAGGCACCCATGGGGGGGGGGTGGGGGGGGGTTGAACTGGCCTGCGAAAGGTTACCGTGCACAGTGCCCCCCAGTGCGACTCTCAGGAGGCCATCGCTACGGCAACGTGGAACGCGTTGGGGGTGCCAGGTGGCCTTCGAAGGACCTGGACTCTGCGCTGCAACTCTACGACTGAAGGTCCACGCAAAAAGGTTGAGTCGGGTGCGAAAAGCAAGCGTGATGCAAGTTCTGTGTGTGTGTGTGCGCGTGTGCGTGCACGCAATTAAACAGATATAAAGCAGTAGCAAGTCTTGCCGAAACTATAAACTACAGTTAAATTTATCCTCCCCAGCAAAAACTACTGGTCTTTTTAAATTACGATTTGTGTGCATGTGTACATGTGTGTGCGTGGGTGGGGATTTCTGCGGGTGTGTGTGTGTGTGGGGGGGGGGGGGGGGGGGGGGTGCATGTGCATAGCGCCTATCGGAGCGCCTTAGCTACGGAGGCATAGGCAACGTTGATCTCTTTGTCACTGGGGCAGGTGGAAGCGAACTCCTCCCTCGCGTAAGCGGCGTCCAGGTATCTCCAGAGCGAGGCGAGGGTTCGAGGGATGGAGAAGTTCCGGCACTGCTGACACACCACCTGAGAGCCGGGACAAGAGAACGGGGACAGCGTTTGCACACTCCGCTGCTTTTACTTTTATTTACACACATCGCTGAACCGATGTCGCGGACTCTTCGCGTTGCCCTCCGAGACGCGCGTCCGGTAGATGGACAACCACGCGAATCCAAAGGAAAGATCTCGATGCTCACATGAGAGCGACACAGTGGACAACGTGTACTGTATATGATCGGGAAAAGGAGGAAGGAAGTGACAAAACACAGATTATGAATACAGCCAGGAGCAGAACTGTGTTCATAACTCACTTTGTTCGTAACTCAAGTTACGTTTACCATTTAAACCGCACTGAAAGCTTCGTAATTCAGACGTCCCTTAGTTCAACCCTCTGTAACAGTGTGGCATTTTTTTATTCATTTCAATCTGTATGAAAATTCGTGTAAAAGGAGTCAAGATTTTTTATAACCCTCCATCTCCAGAACCTTCCGTCCGGTCCTCATTGCCGACCAATTTATCCACACACGAACAATGTCCATCAAACTCTGGCCACTTTCATCTTTCTTAGCTACACAATCAATAAAAAAAATTAGTGCAGATGTGCCTTCACTTATTCATAGGTAGGGTGCAGTGATTAAAGCTCCTGCGTTTGGACCCAAAGGTCGCAGGTTCGAGTCCCACCTCCAACCGCAGTACCCTTGAACAAGGTACTTACCCAGTAAAAATTACCCAGCTGTATAAATGGGTAAATAAATTATAAGGAGCTTGGAGAAGAGTCACTTTGGAGAAAAGTGTCAGTTAAATTAATAGATGTAAATGTAGTAAATAAAATACTTAAGATTTTCTTAACTTTGAGCTACAGTAAAATTCATTTGAAATGACTGAAAACAAACAATATTTGTGCAATACAAACTCCTATTCGACGCCGATTGTCGAACCGCTCGTCCCGTAAGCGTGTGGAACGTCCATCAGAAGCAGACACAAGCTGCAAACACTGTGGAAGCCAGTTGAATGAATGCGTTAATAAAACACTCCTAACTTTATTCCGTCTCGGTACCGGAAACATGGGACACTCCAGCTCCGCAAGGTAAAAGCTGAAAGGTCGAGGGTGTGTGTGTGTGTGTGTGTGTGTGTGTGTGAGAGACGCGGGTCTCTACCTTGACGATGTGCAGCTTGGGCAGCAGATTGCAGTCAGCCAGCGTGAGGTCTTGCCCGTCCAGGAAGGGCCGGGACGAGGTGGCGACTTCCTCGGCGCTGTTCTCGTCGATCTCCTCGGGAAGGGGGGTGCCCAGATAGTCGTCCAGCTTCTTCAGGGCCTTCAGAAGACCCTTCTCCAGATCTGGGGGTCAGATGGGGTCAACGTTAGCAGAGAGTGGGCAGCGATGCTAAAACAAATAGGCAGAATTGAATCCCAGTGCACTTATAAATATATAGAGTATATACACACGTTTAAAATTTATTTTTCAAAAAATATGAATTCATCTCAACGATTTCAGATTTTACAAGAAGAGAAGAACCCGCCGCACCGCAGCATTTGGAGATTCTACAGTCTAACGCCGTTAGACCATTGGACCGTGTCTCGAGGGATAAAGTGGCTTAAAATTCGCTCGACGTCACACACTCACTGTCATTGAGCTGCGGGTTTGAGTTCTTGATGTAGGCTGAGAACTTGGAAAAGACATCCAAGCCAGCAGTGTTGGATTCTGGGTTCCGAGCCGCCAGACGGGGGTACCTGCGGGCGAGTCCTTAAGCGATCAGGACCGATACCTTCTAAGGTACAGGTAGAGAGAGACACACACACACACACACACACACACACACACACACACACACACACACACACACACACACACACACACACACACACACAAAGTTTACTTTGGAGGGCAGAGGTTCTCCTCCAGGAACTCCTCGATCTTATTGGTGTCCGTCTTCACCTCGGTCCCGTACAGCAGAAAGGGGGGCTGAGCGCCGGGGGCCAGATCTTTCAGGATGTCTGGCTTCCTGCGTGTGAAAAGGTGAGTTAGAAACACGCGCTTTGACAGCAGCAGCCACGACGTGACCCGAGCCGAACGGAAACGCTTGAAAACGCACAGCTATAAAAATCAATAGTTATTCAGAGACGGTGAGAGGAAACTGTGGCGCGGATAAACTCTCAACTGCAGGGCGCGTGCACACACACGCGCACACACAACAGCTCTCCGAACCACAGGAAGCACTGCATCACAATCATTGACCGCATTTTAAAAAAAAAAAAAAAAAAAAGTCTCCATCACAGAGACCTTTTTCGCGGAACTTTGGGCGAAGGACCGACCCGACAGATGGGAAAGAGCGACCGACTGACGGAACGAGTCCTTCTCCCACCTCTCTTCGTTCAGCACACACACGACTCGTCTAAAGCGCAGCACATGTACACTTATGAGGCACGACGGAGCGCGAGCCGTGTCTCCGGAGGCGCAGACCTCTTCATGTCCACCGTGGTGACGTTGAACGTGACGCCTTTCAGCCACAGGACCATGAAGAGCCGCTGGGAGAAGGGACAGTTGCCGATGCTCTGGCCATCGCTGCCCGCCTGAAACGCAGGAGGAGGAGGAAGAGGAGGAAAACGTGAGCGCACGCAGGAGGAGTCGGGTTCCATCACGTGAGGAGTCGCCTCCAGGACCACGTTCAAGGCCTCTCCGCTTTGGCAGGGAAACCTTTCTCTACATTCACACCACAACCTGAGCCACTTCTCTGCTTTGTTCCATATTAACTTAACACCCCAAACCAGTTTACCATAATCCCCCCCCCCACCCCGACCCTCCCAAACTACATTAGTGCTCCGTGGCCTCTTCGGATGGGACACAAACCACGCAAAGATCACGTGAAATACACAGCTTATGAGAGGTCAGAGGAGCACGTGCTCCCAAAACTAGTTAACTGTCTCACTTGTATCCTGCAACACAGCAAAACAGAGAACACCACCCCCACGCTCCACCTCACTGTGCACACTGACTGTGTATATATATATACACACACACACACACACACACACACACACACACACACACACAGGTAACATCCTGAAATTACTGACACACCTCTCCCTGTACTATCTGCTCACTGGGATCTGTGCTAGTAACCCAGCTCTGGACTAGTTATCCTGCTTTCTACTAGCTGCTCACTGGGACCAGTACTAGTCACTCAGCATTTTCCAAGTTGTTTGCTGGGATTTGTACTAGTTAGTTGGTTCTCTACTAGTAGGAATCTGAACTAGTTAGATCATGGCTAGTTAGTCAGCTCTACACTACCTGGCTTATATACTAGTTAGTTGACCATACTACCCAGCATCTGCACTAGTTAGTCAGCACAATACTAGTTAGTCTGTACTCTCCAGCTGGGATCTGCGCTGGTTAGTCAGCACAATACTAGTTAGTCTGTACTCTACTAGCTAGGATCTGTACTAGTTAGTGTACCCTACTAGCTGGGATCTACACTAGTTAGTGTACTCTCCAGCTGGGATCTACACTAGTTAGTGTACTCTCCAGCTGGGATCTACACTTGTTAGTGTACTCTCCAGGATCTGCACCAGTTAGTCTGCTCTCTCTCTCTACTGGCTGCTCGCTGGGCTCCAGCAGCAGCAGGTGGTTTGAAAGGCGAAATGAAACAGGAAACGGAGCAAAAGCGCATTTCGAAATCAACAACGGCGTCTTTCACAGCGAAGCAAAAACGCGCCCTTTCCACCTACAGGGACCTCGTTGTATAAACGGATTTATTTGTTAAAGTTTACGTTTACTTTTATTTTTTTTTCCCCCTCACGGGACGCCAACGCCCCTGGGGAGCTAAAAATAGCCCGTCTCAAACCCGGGCTTCCAGGTCGAGTAAAGCACGTTGAATCGACGAAGGACGTGTTTCACCGTCACTGTACACCGTTTTGTGCGACCATCGTGTCCTAAATGAGTCCTCATTAATCCCGGAGGAGTTTGTGTGCGTGTGTGCGTGTGTGTGTGTGTGTGTGATCGAGAGTCGTTCCGCTCCGGCCCTCCTGTGTGTGGGTGTGTGAGAGAGACACGGAGCCGCCGCACGAACCTTTACACTCCAAACTCTGATAAGTTATCGTCCGCGGAAAGGACAATTAATAATGATTAATAACCATTACTGTCTATTAATGGCTATTAACGGGTAGTACAGGGCTGTCGGAGGCGGAGATCGCGCTCACAGGCGAAGCGGAGCGGACAAAAGAAAAGCGATACTTTGTATTTGTTCGTCTGTAGTAGATGAAGGCGGCGCGCCGCTACGCAGCTGTTTCACGTTCGATACAAAGTGTTCAATGGCAGAAAGCAGGAGCCGATGCAACAAAAAAAGTGATACTTGACCTTGACAAAAAGTTCCACTTGAGGCTGGTTCTCGTCGCACATGATCGTGTTTCCTTCGCGCCGATTCGGAAAGAGAAAGAAAGAGAGGAAATGATCTTTTCTTGACGCGGCGAACAAGACGCCGATCCGATCGGCCGGTCGGACCCTAAACTTGCTCCCCCACGGAGGTGTGCGACGACGGTCCCGATCCGATCGCCTTCCACACACAGCGCGGTCCTCACCCTGCAGACAAGCCTGGTGGAGCTGCGACAGATCGGCGGGTCTGGCGCTGCTCTTTCCGCACTGTCACACACGCGCGCGCGCGCCCGCACACACACACACACACACACACACACACACACACACGCCTCGAACTAGACTCGCGGTTGGCGCAGCGCTGCGTGTGATGCGATCGGGCCCGAGTGACGGGTGAGTGTAACCAACATGTCCGTGGCCCCACGCCCTGCCCTCTGCTCCGCTCTCCCTCCTTCCTTCCTTCCTTCCTGTCCGCCTCAGCGCCGACCTGTTGATCGCTTCATTTCCTGATGGCGCGCGCCGTGGGAAGGAAGGGGCCACGAAAGAGGAAAATAAGAGGGAGCGAAAGCTCGCGGCAGCGGAAGCTGAGTTTATCAATGGAAGGGGTGGGGAGTAGAGCCTCGGTTTGCACCCCGAGCTTCTTTCAAACCGCTCCCATTATTATGGTGTAAAGCAGCCAGTCGTAGGAAAATACAATTAAACCGAACGAATTACAGTAAAGCTTTTATTAACGCTCCTTCGACTGGTTTGAAGGAGCTTTGCAGTAACTTCTAGGTAATGATTTACGGTGATTTACCCATTCAAACAGCAGGGTATTGTATATCACTTCAGGGTAAGTCAGGGGTTTTGCAGCAGGAGTGGGATTCGAACTGAGTACCAACCCCATCTGCCCCCCCATGGCTGAATATCATAGTCGGGAGTGAAAGAGGATAGATTTTAGTTTATTCAGGGTCTACTCTAGCTTTTTGGGGGATTTTAATTTATTTGCTCCCCATGTAATCAGTACCATAACATTGTTCTGAAATGAACTTAATTATACCGCACAGACACATGGGGTATACTGTATATGTACACCGGTACATAAAAACGTCCTGTTTGTTGGCAGTCCTATAAGAAGGGACCGATATTTTTTTCCCCCCAATAAATCAAATATTTAATGACACCAAAACGTATTTCAAAAAGAGTGTATTTTGAAGCTCAGTTTGGACGAAGTGCAAAGATAGCAGTAACAGTATTGCTATGCTTAAAAGAACAAGACTTTTAATAAATACTTGAAAATATATAATTTAAAAAGGATATATTTACAAAAAAGTGCAGGCTGACTTCTGGAATCGTGCAGAGAAAAGGTGAACAATAACACTTAAAATAACAGCACTACAGTGTAGCGTCCCACGCTGCTCCAGGGTTCCCCATAGGAGTCCTCTCTGTTAAAGAAACCCTCCCTGGATCCCAACTCGGTCCAAAACTACAGACCAGTCTCCTCCTCTCCTTCCTGTATAGAACTCTAGAGTGGGCGGCCTGTGATCCAACTGACTGAATTCCTCACCCGGAACCATCTCCTTGATGGAAATCAGTTTGGTTTCGAAGTTGGTCAGTTCACAGAGACAGCGCTCCTTGCAGTCTCTGATGCTCTCTGGTCGGATAGAGTCGCCTCCCTCTCCTCAGTCCTCATCCTCCTCGATCTGTCTGCAGCATTCGACACTGTCAACTACTGGATTCTACTGTCCTCTCTTAGTCAGCTTGGGGTCAAAGGTGCAGCACTAAGATGATTTGAGTCCTGCATATGACAGATCCTATCAAGTGGTCTGGCGGAGCTCTCATTCTTCTCCTCTGCCTCTCTCAACCGGTGTCCCACAGGGCTCAGTACTGGGTCCTCTTCTGTTTTCGAACTACACCTCCTCCCTCAGCCCGGTCATGGCCTCTCATGGATTCAAATACCACTGCTATGCTGATGATACCCAGCTCTTTCTCTCATTTCCACCTGGAGCATCAGACACTTCCGCATGTATTGCTGCCTGCCTGTCGGACATCTCTGCATGAATGTCTGATCATCACCTCCAACTCACCCTCTCCAAAACAGAGATTCTTCACCTCCCAGCTGGCCTGTCCTCTTGTCTATCGATCAAACTGGACAACTCACTCATTTCGCCTACCTCCTCAGCTAAGAGTCTAGGAGTGATGGTTGACTCAAGTCTATATTTCTCTCAGCACATCGAAGCCACAAGCCGGACCTCCAGATACAGCCTCCATAATATCTGCAGGATCCGTCCTTAACTCACAACAAACTCTGCCCAACTGCTTGTCCAGGCTATGGTGACATCCCATCTGGACACTGCAACTCTCTCCTGTGTGGCCTTCCTGCTACAGCCATCAAACCTCTGCAGCTTCTACAAAACACTGCTGCACGAGTCGTGTTTGATTTGCCTAAGCGTTCCCACGTATTTCCTCTTCTCATTTTTCTACACTGGCTTCCTATAGCTGCCCAAATCTAATTCAAGACCCTGGTTATTGTCTACAAATGCATCAGTAGAACTGCTCCCATCTATTTACAGTACTTGATCAACTGCTACACCCCAACCAGACCCCTTCGCTCGTCTATTTCTGCTCGCTTGGTGGTCCCGGGGGGGATTCGAATCTGGGTCCCGCGGTTGTAAGCTGTGACCACTACACCACCTGCTGGCCCCTCGCTCTGTGTGTATGTGGAGACCGTTATAGAGACTCGGAGCTCGGCCTGGCCAACCCCAGACCCACCCAACCCGGTCAGACCACAGACTTCAAAACAGTCACATTTATACTTATTGTCTCTGAGGTGATATTCACTGAAGACAGTTCCTTCTACCAAGACTTTTGTTCATTTTTTAATTGTTTCCGTGTGTCGTTTTTGCGTGCGTCTTTTCACGTCCTTAAAATTTCCACAAATTCTCTTGAAAGTGATGAGTGCGGGTGCTGCTGGGTTCTAATGATGTGTTACTTTGGGAAGCATCGGGAATAAGGGGGCAACTCCAGTCCCTAGAGAGGGTGCTATTCCCTTTTAAATGGTCCTCAGAGGATAGAGGAGAAGAAGGGGGGGGAAGGGTTCTGGTTTGACTTGGTCCAGGATGGAGGTGTCGGTCATCATATTCCATCATGCTCCATCATATTTGTAGTTCAGCCAGCATCTCTGAGTGCCGATACAATAAACACAGTAAAAACTTAATGTACTACATGTGAATTACTGCACACATCCTCCAGTAGGAGGCACTGATGAGCTGAAATGGAGTGCGGCCCGTTTTGAGTTGGAGCTTTGAGTGAGGTGTGTGTGTGTGTGTGTGTGTGTGTGTTTACACACAGTCCCCTGGGTGCATTTCTGTCTGAGAGACTGTCTGTCATCAGGCCACAGTGATGGAGTACAGGGAGTAGGGTAGAGAAGGGTAAAATAGGGTAAAGTAGGATGGGCGTGCGTTCCGTTCAATTCCGGCTCACTTTGTCCATGAGCAGAATAGAAAACAGAAATAGAACCCGATCAGCGTCGCTGTGACCATCGGTCAATAAGAAGAGCAGGTGTGACGCTCGAAACCGTCTCCAGACGTCAGGAGAAACTATTTATTTTTCTCTGACTCACATCCATAACAACAGGCAAAAGACTAAGTAAAAAAAACACCAATGTATGGTAAATAAGGGCACTATGTGATACTAGACAACAACATTCCAGCTGTGGTTTGGCCGAGATGTTTATTGGATTCATGTTTATAAGATCTGTGCCGATGGTTCCAGTTATTTCCCAGTCTGCGTTTTTCCTATTAATTAAAGTCTTCTTTTGGGTACGAGGCGTCTCCTGTGTCTTTTTCTTACAAAACGACCCGCTTTACAGAGGGACGAACTTCCAGCAGCAGGAGGAATCGGATCAGTCGGCTGTGTTTGGGCAACAGCGGAAAAGCCCGCGGCTCTCGTGTGACATGACCGACGTTACCATTTGGAGTTGTAACGCGGTACTTAACAAGCGATGGGAAACCTTCATACTGCATTAAACGTTAATCTTGCACCTTGTCTTGAGCTAAGAAGTGTAACAATGAGTCGTCACAAGTGATCTCACCTTCCGCCTTGGAAACACAGCAAAGGGGAGAGTGTGTATTGTGCTGAACACCATGCACCGTGGTACCTGATCACCGGCCACACCTTAAACGGAGTCATACCTGTTTTTGCGAAGCTGAGCATTTGAACACGGGGGAGGGAGGGCTGCGTAAAACTTTGGCCTTGGGGCGCAATGAACCAAACTCATGTCACACACACACACAAAATGCAACAGGTCTTCAGATACATGCCGCCCCTATTTAACTGCCAAATATGTAAAGCTAAGCGTTGCTGCCTCATGGCACCTAAGCTGTTCGCTGTGGGTTTGAATCCAGCTCAGTCTGTCTAGTTTGGGTTAATCGTGTTCTTCCTGTGTCTGCTTGGGTTGGGTTTCCTCTGGGTGCTCTGGTTTCCCCCCACAATCCAAGGACAAGCAGTTTGGATGAATTAGTAACTCTAAATTTCCTGCAGTGTGTAAACGGGTGATTGTGTGTGTGTGTGGCTACCCTTAAACAGACACGCATCCTGTCCAGTGCATAACCCCCACAGCCTTCCGCCAATGATTCCAGGATAGGCTCCGGACCTCCACGGCCCTGATCAGGGCAACCAGGTTGTGCAAATGAATGGGGGGAAAAAAGATTGTTCCTATGCTACAGTGATAAAAACATCCGGAAGAGCGCAGAAAGATTTTTACTGAATCTGAACCAAGTATATTAAACTTTGGAAGAATAAAATACAGAGTAAAACACAGCAAATAGCAAATCAGAGAATGTGAAAGAGTTGAGCACTGTCTGGAAAATACGGCACCGCTTCTCCTCCAAGTCACAGCGCTTAGAATTGGGACAATCGACTAAGAGTCTAAGGACGAGCTCTTCAGCAACACTGCTGCGACACATTTCAGGGACGTTCCAGCTTTTCTAGAAAAAAAATCAAAGTCAAGAGCCAAAGTGATTCTGACTTTTGGCCCTTGTGCGGAGTTCTTTAGTGCAGGAGAAACCTGTGCCTACAGCCAGTGTCCGGGAGAGCAGGGGATACCCAGTGCAGTGGCAATCTGGGTGGGGTAAAAAGGTGGTATTCACACTGATTGACAGCCCTTGGGTAGGGTGAGAGATGGGAAGCATATATATATTTTTACCAGATTTCAATGTGACACACAAGAACCCCACTGGATGGTTTGCACCACCGTGAGCAGTAACAGAAAGGGGTTCTTCTAGTACATCAACTTGATCCACACAGAGGCCAGCAGGGCGGCGCTGGTGGCAACGGTCAGGGACACTTTGACACCGGGGGCCCCATTTGTTATGGGGTTGCAGTTGTCCGTGCTGCAGCAGGTTGTTGTCACGACGTACGTGGCGCTCAGAATGGTACCGGTGTACGAAGAGTTGCAGCCGGGAGATGAGCCGCTGTAGCAGCCCTGGGTGGCGAAGCCTGAAAAGCCGCTCACTCCGGTAAAAGCTGGAACGAGGCAGAGACACAGGACGTTAAATTTCCACATGGAAAGTGCATGATCCCGACGCTGGAACACCTGGGGTGCCGCTGTCACTTTTGGTGGAACGAAGATCTGGGTGAGGCTCACCTGCGTTGCTGGTGTAGCAGCTGGTCTGGTTGCTGCTGCAGGTTGCGGTCGAACCGAAAAAGCAGTATCCAAACAACCCCACCGAGCAGGTATTACATTTTAGGGCGTCCGCTGTGAGGAAGGACAAAAAGGGGAATGGGAAAGCACAGCATTTAATCATTTTTCTTGCCAGCGGAAACGTTCTTCGATGTGAAACTGCTTCACTGCACTGTAAGAATTCCAGATTATTGCCCATAAGGTCACTGGGTTCTGCTGTGTCATAATGATCAAAATAAAACACTTTTTACCTACATTTGGACCGAGTGCAAAGTAATTATTCCCACTGTAGTGGGAGACTCACCGCTTGTCTCCGAGTCCCACACCTCTATACCTATGGTCCCACTGTACCGTATACCATGTTCAGCCTTCACTTGGAACCACTTTTCTGATGACTTTTATTTATAAGCCATTCTATTATAGCCTCTTGTTTGCACTAATAACTGAGACAATGCAACATACATGCGGAGCGCCACACACACTGTCTGAAACTGCTTGCCCCAAGTGGGGTCGCGGCAAACCGGAGCCTAATTCAGCAACAGAGGGTGCAAGGCTGGAGGGGAGGGGACACACCCTGGACAGGACGCCAGTCCATCACAAGGCGCCCCAAGCCGGACTCGAACCCCAGACCCACCAGAGAGCAGGCACAGGCCAAACCCACTGCACTACCACACCCCCTCTGGAGGTGCTATAATAAAATGTAAAAAATCATACACAACACAACTGACTTCAACCAGTTAACATGTCGACGTTTCCTCGTGCTCAAGACTCGAATCCGGACTTTGAGTCCTCGTACAGCTGTCCATCACTTCACACGTCACTCCTTTTAAACTGTTATACATATATATAGTAACTGTTTTTTCACATTCCCTCATTTCGCACGCTGCGTTTCAAAACGTTGAGCTTATCGGGATCTCTGGCACTTCAGGTCCCAGGAATGAGATACGTTCTTCTCCAAAGTTGGTCAACTTACCAAAAGCGAGGAGCAGCCCGAGTGCAAACACGCCGCACAGGATCTTCTTCATTTTGGCTCTTGGCTGATGGTGGTTCTTTTCCAACCTGAGAAGAAGGTCTACAGGAGAACGTGCAACCGTCCTTGGAACGGACGCTGAGGATGATGAGTGACGGACACCTGAGCTTGAGTCCTGTTTTATGGAGAGAGGCTGAGAGGGTGTGGTGGTGGCAGTCATGTGGAAAGTCGTTTACGTGACCTTCTAAGCGAAAGCATGAAAAGAATGAAGACGAACGGCAACTCGAGGACTAGAGGACTTGGGCGGACCATAACTCAGGAAACTCATGTTAAGCACAAGGACACATGGTAGGAACATGGGGCAGGAACACAAGAATGGTAAAGGTAGGGTAGAGTTACTCTCACAGGCAGGGGCAATGATGATCCTCACTGCTCCCAAATTCTCCCTTTCAAAGCCCAGGGTGATCCATCTATCCATCCATCTATCCATCCATCTATCCATCCATCCAGAATTCCTACAATCCCCACATGATTCATCTCCAGGTACTTTTACATATAGTTTCATTGCACTTACACACACACACACATTTTCAGAACCGCTCATCCCATGTTCCCACCCTGTTCATAAATTTTGTATATGAACTTATTGGTTGTTTATAATAGTTATCTGTTCAAGAAACAACAAAAGGAAACAACTGAATGGTACTGAATACCAGCAGTTGTTTATTCCCAAATAAGGACAGAAAGGTGTCAAACCAACCCATACATTTGACACTGATACATACTGTGTGTTTCAGTACTGATTTCCAATCAACAGTATTGATTAGTATTATTCCGTGTGCAACAATTTCATAGCATATTATGAGGATTTCTAAAATAAATTTTTTTCGTAAAACTATGATGATTCGCGGGATACTGCCGATCTTTAGTATTTGCCCTACTGTCTTCTGACAGACTGGACGCGCTTCTCAGATTCCATCCTGAAGTACAAACAAAGATGAAAAATAACACTTTGTTTGGCGTCTTTTCCATTCTACAGAACTATGGGGTATTTGCATATGATTTACGACTTGGTATTAGACAGTTGTGCTCAGTGTTCAGATGTGGAACCAAGCAGTTGTTTAAATGGAGTTAAGAGGCTGATGTCGTCGACGTTGTTGTCGACCGTAACGTTTGACCGAAACTGCATTCCTGATACGAGATCTCAGAAGGAAGCTGCGTGATGCCGGAATGGTCCCTGCGCTCTGCCAGTTTCATGGGGGATCCACTGGGGTGCAGCATACCTGGAAGGGCGCAACGTTTTTCTTTTTTTTTTTGTCTAAAAGAGACAATCTTGTCCTGGACTTGGAGAAATTTAAATAGTTTTTACTCAGCGTTCAGTTAAACTGACACAAGCTTCTATTTTAGACATGATGTGCGAGACAATTTATTCTCTGTGTGTCTTTCACAGCAACTGGGCAAAGTTATTTTCCCTCTGTTTACTTCCCGTCTTAGTGGGTGAGACGACTATGGAATAATACACTGATATTTCACCTTTGTGTAACTGACTACAGAATGACTTTGAAACAGAGTAAGCTAGAAGAACTGGAAAAACGAGTTTGTGCTGGGAGTGGACGACCGGTGGGAGGACGACGCTCGCACGGGACGTCAAAAAACAGCATTGGAATGGACGCATCCAGAGGTCTTCACATTTATTGAAAATTTTGACATAGCAAATCAGTGACATTAAAATGTTCATCTTACCACTTCCATTAAAATGTGGACATTTTTCATAAGCAGGAGAGTATCATACAGAAGAAATCAGTCACGCCATGTGCCACTCACAGCAAACATCATGTTAAGTATAAAAAGTCCCTGAAGTCTCTTCTTGCACGAGTTAAATTCCCGAAGACCTGAACACAGCAACCCGCCCAGAACAAAACCTCAATCCAACTAGATACACGCATCAGCAATTGTCTCGAGACGACGTGTGAACCGAAAGATCTTCTGGAAGGAATTGGGCAGAAAGCACCGATCCATATGGGCTGAACCCGTTTAGTTTAAATGTGCAGAAAATAAAAGGAGCCCCATGAAACCCGAAGACCAAGTCGCCCACTAGAATCTTACTATAGGTGATCAGGTCTATCAGATGTAACCAGGGGATCACTTGGTGTTCTTGGATTTCCGATTTCAAACACTCCCACTCAGGTGACCCAACCGCGGTTGACCGTCCCCCCGTCCGAATCCAGGTATCGCTGCCTCGAACCCACGGTTTGACTCTCCTGGTCCACAAGCATCGAGTCATCTTTTCCACAGCCACAGAACCATTCTATTGTTTTAAGTTTATTGTCATAGGTGCAAGTACCGTGTACAAGTGCCACAAAATTCTTCTTGAATGCTTCTCCAGAGACTATGAACAAAAACAATAGAAATACTGCACAAAACAAATCGATAACAATGGCGGTGAGTAATGCTAACAAACGGTAACAATAAATAACGGTAACAGCAATAACAATAATACCAGCTGACAGCCAGAGAACTCAGAACGAGAGAATGAGAATGAGAATGCTTAAGTGAAAACGTAATTTACCGATGTGCTTGGGTGGAGCCGACCAACTCTAGTTACTAAAGGTGCCGCATTGGTTAGTGTTGGGGTGAAAGCTGTTCCTGTTCCTAGCGGTGCGGGTTCGACTAGACCTGAGCCGTTTTGCAGGTGGCAGAGGATTGAAAAGTGCCCGTGCGGGGCGACTGCGATCTCTCACGATGCGCATCGTCTTTCTGAGGCAGCGTGTGACGTAGGCGTCTTGGCCTGCTGGTAGCCGTGAGCTCATCTCCTGAGCCGTTTTGACCACCCTCTGTAGGGCCTTCTTGTCCCGTACGGAGCAGCTGCCGCCCCGGGATGTAATACACCCCGTGAGGACGGACTCCACAGCGCACCTGTAGAAAGTGGCGAGGGCCGTAGCGGACATCCGGGCTTTCTTCTGCCCTTCCTCCGGCCACCTCGGACACCCGTCACGCTCCGGGCCCCGCTCGGCGATTTCCCTCCGAAACACCTGCCGTCTGCTCCAGCGCCGCACACCTTTCCCCGCGGCACTTCGAGCTGCGCTGCTCCACCTCTTCTGCACGCTGGCCATTTTCCAGCGAATACGGAGCATTCGGTTCGTATGTTGAAATCCCAAATGCCAGCAGGCGTTACAGAAAATGAACAGCTGTACCGAGAGGCACGCGCCCAGCGCTACTCGTCAACGGTAGGAAGTACAAGGCAAGAAAGAATTTCCGAAAGGCCCTGCATACGGCATCACCGTAAGACATAACAGTATAGTACTGGTAAGTAGTGTATATAGCAGCGTAAATCACCGCGGGGAATGAGGTGTGTCGGCCGGTAACGCTACATAGAGTTCGTTGGAAGTCGCTTTGGAGAAAAGTGTCTGTTGAATAAATAAACGAATTTGTAGTATAAAAAGTCCTACATGCAGTAGTATTTTTACTTACTATAGCTGTATGTTGGGTTTTTACAGAGCCTTAACCAGAAATGGGCTGGAATGCAGGGCCCAGGAGCACCCTGTTTATTAGTATTATTATTATTATTATTATTATTATTATTATACTGCACAATGACAACGCACGCACGCGAGTCGGAAGCTACGAAATGAGATGGAATGCAAACAACGGCGTTTTTCCGCCTGCCGTCCTCCCGCTTTCAGCACTTCTTACTGCGCCTGTCCCATCGCAGGATTCTTCCGTCCCACGCACGTCATCGCCGCTTCTTTCTTTAGCCAGCTGCTCTGAATCATCTGATGTCTTCCGCCGAGTTAAAAAGTTATTGGTTTTTATTTGCACCGCCGTATGTATTTATACTGCGTTTTCCGTCCACGTCTATGTTTGATGTGAGCTGTTTTGTGGTACAGTGAAAGGCGATCACTTCCGCCACTTCTTTTTATATGCAGTAAGTAGGACATAGAGAGTGGGATATTTTTAAAAACATTTTTAAAACCCATTTCATATATATATTTTAAAATAGAGAGGTGTGTGGTGGCGCAGCGGGTTTGGCCAGGGCCTAGTCGCCAGTGGGTCCGGGGTTCAAGTCCTGCTTGGGGTTCCCTTTGGTGGACTGGCGTCCTGTCCTGGGTGTGTCCTTTACGCCTTATGTTGCCGGGTTAGGCTCTGGCTCACCATGACCGTCCTTGGGACAGGGGGTTTCAGACAGCGTGTATGTATATTTCATATAGAAAAATTTTTTTTAAAAATGTTCTCAAAAAATATCCTACTGTCATTTTTGTTTCTGGTTAAACTGAATGAAAAATATGAAACATCTTGAAACATTTTCCAGGTATTTCATGGCTCTGTCAGGTGCTCAGCACAGACCCCGCAAGTCCCTCAATAAACACACAAACACCCTGGGGGACAAGGGCGACTCCCCGGGTCCTCGGGTCCTTATATGACAATGGTGGCCGACCAGCCCTCGGGCTTTCTTTGTGACGCAGCCCAGCACTCCCCTCGTGACAGCCTCTGGTTTCCTCCCACACCCGGGAACCGATCTCACCGAACGGCCCACGGTCCCCCCCCCCGCCACCCCGCTCCCGTTATCGATCTGCTGTCACCCTGCAGCTAAACAGGGTCAGCGAACGAAAGCAGCAAAGAACAGCCCCGACGCAAATAAGCGGCACAGGATCTTGTTCGTCCCGATTGATCAACTGGCATTGATCTAATGGGTAAGAAATGCAGAGAAGAACGTGCTTCTGGCGTCAGAAAGGGCGCTGACGGAGGCGAGTTACACATGGTTGCGTGGCGATAGGGAGAGTGCGTGGCTGGAGGCCGTCATGTGGGAATCTCTTCAGGTGCCTTTCCGAATCAAAAGATGGTGAGGATGGGGAATAACGGAAAATGTGCACATTTGATTGACTGGTATTATTATGCACTGTGGGGGGTGCGGTGGCGCAGCGGGTTGGACCGGGTCCTGCTCTCCGGTGGGTCTGGGGTTCAAGCCCTTCTTGGGGTGTGTTGCAATGGACTGGCGTCCTGTCCAGGGTGTGTCTCTTTGGCCTTCTGCCCTCAGTTGCCGGGTTAGGCTCCGGTTCCCCACGACCCCGTATGGGACAAGCGGTTCAGAAAGTGTGTGTGTGTCTGTGTGTATATATTATGCACTGTAAATAAACATTTCTTTTGTTGAATTGTCCCAGTTCATTTGTTACTTATTGATGTGATCACTCGTGGAAGGCTGCTGATCTCATCTTAGGTATTTAGCAAAGCAGATCACTTATCTGGGTGACACACGGGACGTGCTTGTCATTTTTCACCGTGACGTTCAAACAATGAGACAAACCGAAAGAAAACGCTGCTGGTACAAAATGCGTAGCGTTTCTTGAGTATTCATCTATATGTGACATATATCTCTCCGTCGTCAACAACCGCTCACCCCAAGCCGGGTCGCGGCGAGCCAGGACCTTATCCAGAAACACAGGGCGCAAGGCCAAAGAGACACACCCTGGACGGGACGCCAGTCCATTGCAAGACACCCCAAGAAGGGCTTGAACCCCCGATGCACCACACCTGCCGCTCCACTAATCTGACATAGAAATACCTGGTATTTGTGTATCATGTTGCGGTACAAATTTCACAGCCACAAAGACAGAAGACCTCATGTAGTAAAACCCAAAGCTTTATTCCTTCCCAACGACGGTGGGGAGAGCAACGCGCACTCACAGTGTCGCACCGTCTCCCTGGACATTCTTTACACAGCCTTTAAATACATTTTAGTCCAGAGTGCAGCCTCTTCTCCTTGGTTTGAGGTACCTTCTAGCAGCAGCATAGCATCTCAGAATTTTCTACCCAAGAACAGTGGCACCACCCTGGTGTGTGTAGCAGTGAGCGACACATCATGTTCCAAGTTGCTATAAAGTAAAGGGGGGGAGGCTTTGTATCAGTAGATACCTGTAGCCCTTCTGGCCGAGGCAACTCACCTCACCCTTGTGGATCCTATTTTTTCACACCCGCTTTCACTCGCACTGCTGTGCACACATCAGTTATGTCAACACTTCACCTTCTGCATATCACTATTATTGCATGCACACATATCAGCTTAAAACTCGATTTTTAAAAGTACTCTCATTTATTTAGTAGATGCTTTTCACCAAAGCAACTTCCAATGAACTCTACGTGGTGTTACCAGCCCACACCCCTTATTCACCGTGGTGACTTACACTGCTAGATACACTACTTGCACTGGGTCACTCATCCATACATCAATGGAACACACTGTGTCACTCACACACTATGGGGGAACCTAAATAGCATGTCTTTGGAGTGTGGGAGGAAACCAGAGCACCCCAAGAACATGCAAACTCCACGCAGACCGAGCATGGATCAAACCCACAGCCTCTGGCACCACCCAGGCGCTGTGAGTCAGCAGCACTACTCACCATGCCGCCCGCAATATATAACCTGGTATTACACAACCTGGTATTAAAAACAAAGCTGCGCTCAAGTGTCGAGCTGTAGATACCAGCAGTTGCTCACGTGGAATCAGAATCCTGACGTCGATCATGTTGTTTGGCTAATTGCGTCCTGATAACGGAACTTGTAAGAAAACCGAGCTACGCCACAGCTCCAGGGAACATCCCTGGGGTGACTTCACCTAAAAGGTCTCAATTTCTGAAAATTCTGGGGTTTTTTTGGGAAAAAGAAGCTGTTAATGGGGTACCAAGTCCTGGGCAGCCAACCATCCAGTGAAGAACCGAATGAAAGGTTGGACTCTGGGAGGCTCTGGTGTTGAGAAATTTACTATACGCTTGTGCTCAGTTTTGTTCACTTATTAATTTGTCTCACCTTTTGAGTGTTTGGGTAAATGGGATAAAGATGGCAGCACACACACAGAGACACACGTCATTGTTGTCTTATTTAATGCACCATGGATCAATACATCAACCTGCTCTCATCGGGGAATAATCCTGTCCTGGATGAGCTAGAATTTAATTTTTTTTTTCTACATGTCAACCAAGTTGAAGCTTGTCACAAACCCAGTGTGTCTTACAAACTCGTGTCACTGTCCTAAGCAGCATGTGGGAAAATGTCCTCGCTCTTGCAATGCATCATTTTTGATAGACTCTACATAAAAAGACGAATAAAACAAATGACAGCTACGATACAATAAAATGTTTTCGTTCCGCCCTGTTAAACTTTTTGAAAAACACTTCTTTGAAACCAAGTTCGCTAGAACAACTGGAAAAACGAGTTTGTGCTGGGAGTGGACGACCGATGGGAAGACAGCGCTCACCCGGGACGTCAAAAAACAGCATTGGAATGGACGCATCCAGAGGTCTTCACATTTATTGAAAATTTTGACATAGCAAATCAGTGACATTAAAATGTTCATCTTACCACTTCCATTAAAATGTGGACATTTTTCATAAGCAGGAGAGTATCATACAGAAGAAATCAGTCACGCCATGTGCCACTCACAGCAAACATCATGTTAAGTATAAAAAGTCCCTGAAGTCTCTTCTTGCACGAGTTAAATTCCCGAAGACCTGAACACAGCAACCTGCCCAGAACAAAACCTCAATCCAACTAGATACATGCACCAGCAACTGTCTCGAGACGACACGTGCACTGTCCTCAGAGGTGTCGTCTTGTCATCCAGTCACATTATTCAAGAGATATTCCTCACAAGTCTGTGTGGAATAAAACAAATAGCTTTTCGCCTCATTATTTAAGAAAGAACGTGAAACTGAATGAATCCACGAGTTCGGTGCTCAGTGCCGATATTTCGCCATTGCGCCCGCCGTTTGGGTGCGATCCTGAAACGGTGAAACATCTTCTGGAAGGAATTGGGCAGAAAGCACCGATCCATGTGGACTAAACCCGTTTAGTTTAAATGTGCACAAAAGAAAAGGAGCCCCAAGAAACCCGAAGACCAAGTCGTCCACTAGAATTTTATTATAGGTGATCAGGTCCAGCTTCTCGGTCCTATCTGTCTACCGATGCTGCAAAAGGCCACAGCCGTTGTCCACAAGGGACTTGCTTGGGACCCGTGTTGCTTTGTCTTTTATCTGCTATTCCTGACAGGGCGACACAAGAAGCTCAGTAGCAACCAACACGTAAAAGGAAAAATATTTATTCAGAGGTCCGGACCATACAAGTGACCATTGTGTGGCCTTTTTATTGTGAGCGAGGTGTCTACACTCTTGAAAGGACTCGAGTATGCACGGGTCAACAGAAGGGCATCGCACTTCAGTCATTTTTTGGACTGTACAGGAGGCCATAAATTTTTTATCGCCTTTAAACTTTACATTAAAAATCTAATTAAGTTGCCAGGGGTAGAACTGTTGAGAGTGAGTGGTAGAATAAATGCCTGCCAGGAATGAAACCCATCATTGGTGGAGGAGAGAGGGTGGTGGTGGTGGAGGGGGCGCAGAGAGAGGGAGGAGGGTACGTTTGGCAAGGGCGCGTAGACGGAGCTCTGGATGAGCTCACAGCAAAGTGCCAGTGACAAGGACTCCGGTGAGAGTGGCCAGGGTGAGGGACAGGAGGGCCGCCCTGGTCTGTCCAGGGGCTGCGTTGCACAGGTCAGTGTTGCAGCAGGTCTTGTTCATGCTGTAGATCACGCTGCTCGAGCCGAAGGTCACGTTAGACACCTGGTTGCACTGGGCAACGGAGAGACACCCCTTCGTCTTGATGTCAATTACTTGTGCTGAGGAGACAAAGGGCAGGTTACCTTGCAGAAAGGGAAGTCATTCTGCTGAACAGACTTGAAAATTGAGCACACGGTAGGATAAGAAAGACACAGATCCTTCATAAATAATCTGTACCTCCAGGGGCCTGGACTCTTAAGGCTAAATTCAGCACGAATGGTTACGAGGTCTTTGCTCACCGGCCTTCCCAACGCCGCTGAAACACTGCTCCCCACTGGCGCAAGTCATCGTTGAGGTGATGCAGAGGTTCCAGAATCCCAAGTCACACTTGTAGCACTGCAGAGCCTGGGCTGAAAGAAATACGCCGCCGTTACCGCGTTCACCCATCATTGCTGCGTCCGCGCCTCACTCGCCCGGAAAGCGACCTGCTGCGCTACGGAGCAAAGTCATAATAATGCACGATGCGCTCAACTCCGCTGCTTTGCGACCAAATCAACAGGGCTGCATCTGGACACATCACCGGCGATGTAATCGGACGCCGCGGGATCTTTTCCGTCTTTCCACTTCAAACACCTCCACGCAGCTGGCCCAACCAGGGTTGACCATTCCCCGGTTCTGCACGCCGGAGGTTATCCAGCGGACCCGTACCATTACGCTCGTGTGTGGAAATCCCAACGGAAGCAGGTTTGAGACAAAATGAACAGCAGCCCCGAGAAGCACAGACCCAGGGGTCAGTGACATGTAGGAACTACGTGGAAACAACTCATTTACTTTGGGCAGAAAAGTTCAACTTCGCAATGGCTGGGTGAGCACGTAAAATTACACCGCTGAAAAAAGAAGCGCTGTGTCTCAGTGAGGAGTTTCGGTCACACCCTCTATTGTGTATTTGCCCCAGGTTCCAGTGAGCTCAGCGCTGCTAAATGAACGGTACAAAAACAGGATTTCAAAGGCCGGCTCAGTGTTATGAGCATCGATGCAGTTAAAAGCTTTAAGAGTCGTTATCGGAATTCTTAAATGTTTGCCTTTTCAGGTTAGTGGAATGGGTGCAAGCGTGATAGATCGATCACTTCAACACATGGTCCTACTTCTTAGTAGCGAAAAGCGGACAAGCCGTACAGAGCGGCGTTTATTCCCTCCGGTCGGCGTTCGTGCGGGACGTTCTGTCGCGGCACAGTCGGGGTTTAGCTTTGGGGACGCTCACAACTTGCACAATGTAAATTATACTCTAGGGCATCATAGGGAGTAGAGCAGAGAACAAAGCAATGACATCTGTTTCAAAGAAAAGTGCCGTCCAACCGGTCATTTTCCACGTGAGCCTGGTGCTCTGCCGTTAAAGCTCAAAACAAAGGCGTCTTGCTGACGTCATGGTTGCGAGAGGCACTGAAGTTCGGTGGAAGCCTGATCCGTGCGAGTGACAAAAAGTAGACGTCACATGACAAGTGGGACAGGTGTGCGTGTCTGGTCATGTTCCTGATGCTCAGGAAGCAGGTTCGATGTGTCCGTGATGACAGTAATCAAACTACTGGTGATCAGGTGGTAGGAATGTGCACGACTGGTGCTCTAGTGAGATGGCGCTCGAGTAAATCTAGGTAGTCACTGAGTGATCACCCACAGGGTGATTTTTGTTGTGCCACGGGCACACGTGGTACAAAAGCCGTCTGCAAACACCTTTCACTGGCAACACCTAAACAAACCTGTCCGTGTGCTGGATTGGGTAATGAACATGGTGAGCTACCGCTTGATGGTGCTCCACTCAACAGTTGAAAATTGGGGGTGTGGGGGGGGGGCATCCCCCACACAGCTGGTAGTGCACATTTACGTTTCTTTATTTAGCAGACAACTTTTCTCCAAAGCAACTTCCAATGAACTCTATGTAGTGTTATGAGCCCACACCCCTTATTCACCGCGGTGACTTACACTGCTAGATACACTACTTACACTGGGTCACTCATCCATACATCAGTGGAACACACACACTCTCTCTGTCACTCACACACTATGGGTGAACTTGAACAACATGTCTTTGGACTGTGGGAGGAAACCAGAGCACCCGGAGGAAACAGACACGGGGAGAACGTGCAAACGCTACACAAACTGAGCGGGGATCGAACCCACATCCCCTCGCACCACCCAGGTGCTGTGAAACAACGTAGTGGGCAGAAAGGTTGTAGGGTCAAATACCACCTGCAGCTGTCGTACCCTTGAGCCATGTACTTACCCTATAACTGCTCCAGTAAACGTTAACCAGCTGTGTGAATGGGTTAATAATTCTAAGTGCCTTAAATTGTAAATTACTCTGGAGAAACGTGTCAGCTTAATGAATAAATGTGAATGTTCCACCGAAACAAAGAATCCCACCATGCCGTAACTTTCATAGTGGTTAGAGCTGCTGCCTGAAGAATCTCACCTCCGGCTCTCGTATCCTTGAGCAAGGTACTTACCCTAAATTGCTCCAGTAAAACTACCCACCTGTGTAAATGGGTAAATAATTGTTAAGTAGCTAAACAGTGCCAGTTGCTTTGGAGAAAAGAGTAAATGTAAACCGCTGTGTCTTGGGTTCAGGTGCCCGCAGTGAGTCAGTATGCAGACCCGCCACCGGGTGGCGCTACACCCACATAGAGCGACGTAGCGGTTCGCTGGACAGTGACGAGTCACTCTGTAAAGTACTGGAATGAGCTGTTAGACGAAAACCTAACTTTGCTTAACAAACACAACTGTACATTTGCATATGAACGAAAAAATACCTTTTCAATCAAAAACGCCCCTTCTGTGTATGTGTGTGTGAGACGGAGTGGCATCCCGTCCAGGGTCCATCCTGTGCTTCCGGGATAGGCTCCGGAGCACCGCGACTCTACCGTCTACGTCGAACAGCGCTAGTCAACAGCAGTAGTCGTAATAATAATAATAATAATAATAATAATAATAATAATAGTTGGTTGGCATTGTTTTGTGTGCTCTTTGTCTTAAAGATCTATTTATGATCGCACTCGTGTTTCGCGGACCAACAGCAACTAGGAGCAGGTAAACAGTGTAAATTTGTTTGAAGTTCAATTGAACTTGGAAAGAAAAAAAAAAAAAAACAGTTAATTCCGTTTCTCAACTGACAGATTTGGTACCAGAAAGACCTGGTTGAACTCTTTCTCTCTTTTTTATTATTAAACTGGTGAGAGTTAATGTTTAAGGGAATATTTGCATCGTTGTAAAAGGGCTTTCCGCGCGCCGCTTCCCCGCGGCGAAATCCCTCGAACTGGCGGCACGGGGCGCGCGCGCGCGAACAAGGCGGCGGGAGCGCCCGCTCAGACACAACCCGCCCGAATCGCCCCCACTTTTTAAGCAAGCGCGTGCGCAACTCTATTTAGTATTTTATTTTACCTGTTAAGGTACATAATAATAACAGTAAGAGTAGAAGGAGAAGGAAGAGAAACTGCGTTAAAGTGGAGTCATGATTAACAACAAATTTTTTAAAATTGCGGTACCTAAATTCTCGGTGTTGTAGGATTTACCTCAGGATTTACACACAGTTCTGCTGACAAGGAGAGTCGCGTTGTTTAAGGACTCGATACAGAAAACATTTCCGTGTCCCTTTTTTATCGCATTTGTTGAAATATTTACATTTAAAAACCGAACTAATGTTTTATCGACGATTTCTTAACAAAAGACGCAATTCCTTCTCGGCGGAGTGGAGAACAAAGTTCGCTGCGGGTGCATAGAACATCGCTAAATAATTTTTTAAAAGTTTTTTTTGTGAGGAGGAGCAACAAAAGTAGTGGATTTTTGGATGTGTTCCTGTTCCGCTATACACAGCGGTTCACACTGGCAGGACAGGTTTCACTGCCACCACACCCGCCGCGCCTGACTGATTTAAACATTTAAGGCGAGCAACAATACTACTACTAATATTAATAATAATAGAAATAGTAACAATAGCTACAAGAGTGAAGTCATTAAATTTTTTTTTTTTTTTTTAAATGCGGGACATAACTCCTCATTGTTGGATTTACCTCAGGACTGCTAAGTAGGTAGGAAAGAACGAGTCGCGTTATTGAAGTTGTGAAATGACTCGATACAGAAGGCAGGTCTTTGTATTTTTTTTTAATTTTATTTTATCCACGTCTGCTCAAATAGTCATATCTAAAAGAGCGCACAGAACAAAAGTAGTGGGTTTTTAATGATCATGCGTTCCTAGACTTGTTCCTCTCACTGTGAACACCGGCAGAACAGGTTTTCACTGCCACCACACCCGCCGCGCCAATTCAAACATTTTAATGATGACTTTTAATTATAATTAATAATAATAATGAGAAAAATAACAACAACAATAATAATAATAAAAATAATAAAAAATGATAAAAATAACAACAATAATAATAATACATGAGGCCATTAAATTCAAAATATAAGTCAGAAAAATATAAGAAAAAAATGTGCTAACTTACCAGCTGCAAAGAAAAGGCCAACTGCCAAAACGCCAAGAACAATTCTGTTCATGTCTGAGGGGTTTTTAAAATCTCGCTGAAAAGATTCCCAAGCTCTAAAGGTCTTTGCGGACGTGGAACAGCTAGGAAATCCAGTAGAAAAACACCACGGTATTTATATCCACACCCAGGGCAGAGAGGCATCTCTAGCCAATGGAGAAGTCAGTGGAAACGCCCTCCTCCTCTGGAACACCTAACACAGCTGACAGAGGTGGGCCATGTCTGATAGGGGAGGGTCATGTTTGAAAGGGAGTTGGGGGACCATGTCCGACAGACTGTGTTGGAGCGGGGAGAAAAAAGTTTGAGACGGGGGACCATGTCGAAGAAGTGGGACCATCCATGCTAGAGGAGGACCATGTGGGACAGAGGGGGTCCTTATGTATGATAGCGGGGGACCATGCATGATGGAGACCATATGTAACAGAGGGGCACCATGTGATGTGGGATAGAGGGGTATCATATTTAATAGAGGACAATGTCACCGTGGGGGGCGGCATATATAATAGAGGAGATGCGGTTGCCAACCGTCCCGTATTAAAATCATACGGAACGCGGTTTGTCCCGTATTTTTAACCTTTCACACATTTAAAAGTATTTATTGCATATATTTACTGCATAAATGAACTTCGCAGTCGGGGGCGCGGTGGCACAGAGGGTTGGACCGGGTCCTGCTCTCTAGTGGGTCGGGGGTTCGAGTCCCGCTTGGAGTGCCTTGCGATGGACTGGCGTCCCGTCCTGGGTGTGTTCCCTCCCCCTCTAGCCCTACGCCCTGTTTTGCCGGGTTAGGCTCCGGCTCCCCGCGATCCCGTATGGGGCAAGCGGTACAGACAGCTGTGTTATGTGTGTGAGTCCGACTGTTATTTGGCGTTGCTACGTTACCTGGACTCTACATTTGACAGTGGGGAGAAGGGCAAGGGGAACCCTCCAGAGAGGGACAAGCCACAAGGCAGGTAGCTACTAACTAGATGACTAGATTTCATGGCTATTAGAATAGTCCAGCTCGTAAACGTTCCGTCCATGAATTTCCGTGGACGCATCCTGTTTTGCGTCGCATACTCCACCGTGGCTGAGAGAAAAAAAATCTCTCTTACAAAATTTAAATTACAGTTCGCCATAAACTCTTTCTCCTCCCTGACTTTGCTAAGCCATCGGTTCTGTCTCCCATTCTTTTTTATACTTTTTATACTTCTCTAATAGGGTTGTCAACCCCTGCAGAAGAAAATAAGGGACACTTTTGGATTCTTTATAGGAAAATAAGGGACACTCGGAATTTCCTTGTAGGTAATGTATGTGTAAAAAAGAAGTCTCTGCTTGACTGAATTAAATGCTAAAAAATGAATCTGATACATTCAATTTGCTGTTAGCTCACTCAAATCAAATGTAGTTTTATAAAATGTATTTTAACCAATGGATTATACATGATTTTGTGATTATTTTGAAAAGTAAAGGTAAATTGCTCCTCCTTGGGGGGGTCGTTCCGTCGATGAGGTTCCGTGGACGCATCTAGTTAGTGGCTACCTGCCTTGTCCCTCTCCGGCGGGGGGGTTCTCCTTGACCTTCTCCCCACTGTCAAATGTAGCGTCCAGGTAACGTAGCAACGCCCAAAAGCAGTCGGACTCACACACGCAACAGCTGTTTCACATCCATTTTTGCGATGTTTTCCTAATCTTCCTCAAACACTTTTATGCGAACTGCGAAGTTTATTTATGCATTAAATATATGTAATAAATACTTTTACATGTCTGGAAAGGTTAAAATACGCGACAACCCGCGGGCCGCGTTCCGTATAGTTTAAAATAGGCAACGCAGCTCTTATCCCTTAAATACGGAACAATTCCGAATTACGGGACGGGTGACAACCCTAGGAACGACCCCCCAAGGAGCAATTTCCAGTTTTTTGTTGCACCACTCAGCCCATGCTGATATATGGTAGCTATTGTTTTGTATATATGTATTACACAGACACATCTTTAAACTTACTTTTTCAAAATATATCACAAAATGTATAATCCATTGGTTAAAATACATTTCCAGTATAAAACTACATTTGATTTGAGTGAGCTAACAGCAAATTGAATGTCTCAGATTCATTTTAGCACTTAATTCAGTCAAGCAGAGACTTCTTTTTTACACATACATTAACTGCATGGAAATTCCGAGTGTCCTTTATTTTCCTATAAAGAACCCAAAAGCGTACCTTATTTTCTTCTGCAGGGGTTGGCAACCCTCAGAGGAGACCATATGCGACAGAGGGGGAGTAAGTGTGATAGAAGACCTTGTGGAACAGTGGGGACATGGAGGGACCATGCTGTCCACTTGGAATGTGTATAGCTAGACCTCTGTTCAATAAATGCCAAGTTTACAGGCTATTATCAGAGGAAGAATAAAAAGAACTGCATTCAGGCAATGTGGTACTTGGCACTTGGTTGTAATTCCATGGTTCACAGTTCCCGTTTTTCAAAATTTTCAGGAGGACACTGGGCATACTGTTTGAGTAGAAAAAAGTGTGATGTTTATCCATTTCCCTTCATAGGGTACAAAATAACAAAGTTACAATAAGAGACATTTCCTCTGTTTTCCAGTCTCCACAGCTTTAAGCAGAAACATTCTGGGTGTGGTTTGACTTCTGGAACCGGTGGCTCTTTGTGGGGCTTCACAAGGCCTACTGGGTGTGGCCAAGACATTTTCCCCTTAAAAACATATCAGAGTAAAAATTACCAACAGTTTCAGGAGGTAAGTGCTGTGGTACACAAATGTTAATATCAATTTTTTTTAGAAATCTATGAAAGCAAATAGCAATAGAAGCAGCAATTTCTTTCAAATAAACATATTTGGTGAGCAAAAAAAAAAAGTGTTTTTATTTTCATGAGCTACGTGTTTAAGTTTAATTACAATCCTTACTGCTAAAGGAATATTAAGGTGAAGAGGGATGAGAAATTCCATTTCAAAAGGATGGGGCACTACATGTTTGAACCTGTACAACCCTCCTTAGGCGACACAGCAATGGCTGTTTCTGCACAAGTGACACGTTTCATTCCAGTTAACTACTTCATTTTCTGCCATTTGATTTATTTTGCCGTCTTTTCTTAAGTGAGTGATGCTCGCAAATTGCACCAAAACAAATCTAATCTCACAACTTTTAGTAATACTACTCTGAAACTACATCTAATTTGTAGAAGTGTCAGAAGGTCTATTTCGGCCAAATGTAAATGAAGTTTTGCTAGGAAGTCAAAGCGTTTTCTTTGGAATAAATGCGGTGTCACCACAGTTAGAAACATTCAAAGACAGTGACACAATGTCACCCCTTGTTTAAAAAAACAGCTTCGAGAATAAGATTTGCATCTTATGGTTTAAAACGAGGCAATGGCACACGGTGGTGGAGGTTACGCTTCTGGGACATGAACAATCTTTTGAGGTCCACCTGTTGACAGCAGCCCGTGTGCAGCGTGGCTGAGCCGCTGAATCACCTCTCGCGTCATGTTTGTACACGTCTCTCCAAAACAGCAGCATATTTGTGGAGCCAGGCGCTCAGTATCTTGGGCAGAATGTGAGCGTGGGACTGTAGGGAATGTTCGTCGCCAGCTAATAAGTAACTAAATGGACTTGCTTGGAGTCATTGCACTAATGGGTGAAGGAAACAGAGTCATTTGGGTGCAGTTGCAGCAAAGTGTCCCCTGATTTGCACGCGCAAATGTGCTGTCTGTCCCACACAGATCCCTGGCCCAGCATTCAAGTGAGCAGGGTG
This sequence comes from Scleropages formosus, assembly GCF_900964775.1. Classification (NCBI taxonomy): domain Eukaryota; kingdom Metazoa; phylum Chordata; class Actinopteri; order Osteoglossiformes; family Osteoglossidae; genus Scleropages; species Scleropages formosus. The sequence continues at coordinate 6,125,181 of NC_041828.1, read as the reverse complement.
CCGCTGTATCTATGTGGAAATCCAGGCAGCCGGGGAATGCGGGGGGAATCGAGTGCGGAGCCCGTGACTCAAGCCGGGACATGTGTGATCCTCTGAGCGGTGAGGTGAGTCCCGATGTGTGGGAGTGGTGCAAGACAGCCTTTGTGGAGAGAGTTACAGGAAAACAAGGGCTGGGGAGCCGAGGAGGGATGCAGAGTCGTGGCCAAGGCAGACAGACAGGGTGGAGGGAACACTTTGGGACAGAAGTGTGTTACATACATACATTTATTTAGCAGATGCTTTTCTCCAAAGTGACTTCCAATTGAAACTATGTAGCGTTACCAGCCCACACACCTTATTCACCATGGTGACTTACACTGCTAGATACACTCCTTACACTGGGTCACTCATCCATACATAAGTGGAACACACACACACACACACACACACACACACACACACACACACACACACACACACACACACAATGTGTGAATCAGATCAGCATGTCTTGGGACTGTGGGAGGAAACCAGAGCACCCCAAGACCATGCAAACTCCACACAGACTGAGCATGGATCAAACCCACAGCCTCTGGCACCACCCAGGCACTGTGAGACAGCAGCGCTACTCGCTGTGCCACCGTGCCACCCACACAGTCACACAGAGCTGGACAAGCTAGTATGCAAACTAGGAAAAGTCACAAACATACAGAAAGCAGTGAACCTGATTGCTCCTGGAAAAACACAAATGCAAAACTGTAATTAGTTCTGGACAGAAGCATCAGCTGAGTAACCTAATAAATGGGAACACTAACATAGTGTCACACGCAATTTGTCAATCACGCGTACACACACACTGCATTGGTTGGAATCAAAAATGTTTGCTTTATCAGCTTCCTTCTGAAAGGACTCGTGGAAACATTGAAAGTCAGTGAAGTTTTTCCGCAGAAGGGATTTTCCCGTGTTTGTACACGATACGCGACGCTGGAAAAAGTGCCGCGTATTTATTTACAGACTATTTTTATTGACATGCGTGTAATTAGGCTCATTAGCATGAATTTGGTTAATGTTTTAATGCTTATTTGCTTTAATGGGTGTGTTATTTTCCTCTTCCCTTCTCCGTGTGTGTGACGGTGAAGAACTTTGTTTTGTGAGATCCTTCTGTTTCGTGCTTTGCAGAAGCAAACACTGGGAAAGTTTTATAACATTATCCTTATGAGTGTTACTGTCTGCCGCACCCTGAGCGAAACACTGGACGGCACGGTGGCACAGCACCTGGGTGGTGTGAGAGAACATGGGTTCGATCTCCGCTCAGTCTATGTAGAGATTGCATGTTCTCCGTGTTTGCGTGGGTTTCCTCCCACAGTCCACGTGCATGCTGTTCAGGTTCCCCCGTAGTGTGTGAGTGACAGAGAGAGTGTGTTCCACTTATGTATGGATGAGTGACCCCTTGTAAGTAGTGTATCTAGCAGTGTAAGTCACCTTGGTGAATAAGGTGTGTGGGCTCATAACACTACATACATAGTATCCACTGGAAGTCACTTTGGAGAAAAACGTCTGCAAAATAAATGTAATGTGTGTTTCCCACATGGACAAAAGCTTGTGTGACTGGATTTTCCAGATGGGTCTGTGTAACATCTCCATTATGTGTGTTACTCAGAGGGTCATGTGAATCCCAGGCTGGACCGCCGCGCCCAGGGACACGGCACTCCTCCCTCCCGGCTGACGCTCAGCCCCTCCCTTCCTCAGTCCAGGCCTCGATCTTCAGGCTTTTTCTGGGGATACCCACTATTTATGTGGGCAGAGCGTTGCCATGGCTGCTAATAACAAACTTAACGTCTGCCGTTTCTGCAACCGCGGCCCGCGGCGGCCCGGCAGGACCAGGGACTCTGACTTCGGTTGTTGTCATCGTTTTTGCAGCTCTGCCCGTTCTAAAAAAGTGCATTTCACGGTCACATGCTGTTAACTTTGTTTATGAGTAAATTTGCCTGCTGACTCAGGGAACAATCCACATGTCATGGGAACAGATGACTGTGTTCTGACTCCGTCACATCTGTTCAAATGGATCCAGAACTTGACTCCCCTCAAAGTGTGGAGAAAAAATGTCCCTGTCATCAGACTAAAGTTCTACTGACATCAGTCGAACCAAAGCAGCTTGCATTTCAGGTACTGCACTAAAAACTGCTTTCTGCGAAAGACCAACTAAAAACACGGTGGAAAAAAGACGGCGTTCCCCGTCCCCTCGTAGGAACGTTGACGGTGGAGGATTGCCAGAATGCAGTATTTAATCACAGATAAGACTGCACTGTACCATGGTGACCAGGTAAAACTGACATTGCTGCACCTTGGTGGTTGATGAAGGGCATTCAAGCAGAAAGCTGGAACTGTTCATATTTACTCACAGTGATTGAAGTTGAAGGACCGGATGTGAAAAGAGGTCAAACTCAAAATACTCATTTAAAAAGCTTTAAATTATGGACAGTGGAAGGACGTCACACAGCCAAGATTTAATTGTACAGTAACTCTAGTTTTCATTCATATATATTTTTCTTTCTCATATATGGCTCGAAGGCTACTTTGGATACTGCATGTGGAAGAATGGCTTTGCCAGTGACTGAGGTGTGCAAAGTTGTGAAAATGCAATTATTGATGAAGATCATCGAGAATATTGGAGGTCTTCGTAGCTCGGCTCGATGGCTGAGGTGTTCGGTTGTTCGCCGAGCTTGGCATTTAAGTTACAAACGTTTCATCGCCAGTCGAGGTGACGTCATCAGTGCGCAAGTTCTGTGATTTGTGTTGGATGCTTCCTCCTTTATATGGACTTTGATGGGTGGGTTTGCCTGAAGCTTGGACGTGATTGGTTGGTTTCATGTGACCTTGAGCACGAGCGGTTCAATTATTGATCTCTAATTCCTAAAATGCATGAAAATGAATAAATTTAAATATTACATTTATCTGACGCTTTTCGCCAAAAGAGCCGACAACCTTAAGGTACTTACAATTATTTAAACATTTATGCAGGTGGGAAACCTTGACCGCAGTAATTTCAGGTAAATACCTTGTTCAAGGGTATTATAGTAGGAGGTAGGAATTGAACCTATGACATCGGGGGTCCAAGGCAACAGCTCTAGCCACTACACCCCTAGGTATGAAGTAGGAAATAACAAGGTAATAGAGAATAAGGATGCTGGATGGACTATGAAAAACATTTTAGAAGCTAATAAATGTAATTTGTGAGTATATGTGAGTTTTGAGTTCTGTTCTTTATTTATGACCTTCATGGGTCAGCTCAGGACATGGCGCAATGCGGTCTGCCTTGTCCGATGGTCGTCGATCCATTCGAAGGCCCCCGGGGTGAGCTGCGTGTCCCTTTCTCATGCGCCACGTTGCAGTCACAGGACCTAACGCAGCCAATAAACCGCATACAGGGATCTACCTGGCACTGCAAAATGAATAAACAAGGACACACCTGAACACAAACACACTGGCGATACGTGTGTGTTGACTCTACAGCCTTCTCCGTTCTGGATATTTCTTGCAAACTGACAATGGTACAGTATCTACTCCAGCTACACAAAACAAGCAGTGAGACACACAGGCCACTGGAACGAGCTCTTCAGCCCTTCCTGACTCTCCGTGGTGGATATACCATGGAAATAAAAACTTCCGTTTACAGGTGGTTCCGCACGTCCAAGTGGTGTTACGGGGGGGCGGAGACCCGGTCGAGCTGCTCCGCGCAGAAAGCTTCATCTAATCCTGGATCAGTTTGCCCTTCGATATTGCATATCTGCATGGTGTTCCTAGGGCTGCAGACCTGCAGAAACCGACAACAGTAAAACAGCTCTCTGCAGCCAGTGACGCCTGATCTCCTCAGAATAAAAAATGTCAACATCTTGGAGGACATCGCAGGAAAACAGAAATAGTGTGACAGGTCAGCAGGAATCGGTAAAAGCAGGGAATATACAGTATATTGCTACCATAATCCTCGTATATGTTGCTGCCGTATGACAAAACTATAGAACGAAAGGCTGGAGCAGAGCCTCAAAACCAGAGGTTTTAACATATGACACTTCTCATGTGACAAATGTGACAACTGAAAACTGAATATCTAAAAAAAAAATAATGAAATGACTTGTTCTATTATTAATTAAAATTCATTCTAACCTCAGCTCAAATTCATGTCTAATAAAAGGAAAAAAGCTGTGTAACACATTTAAGTAGAATAACAATTCTAACATAAAATAAATTAAAATATAATTTAAATTAGTTTATCGCGGTAGTGTGTGAAAACTAGCTTGAGGAAGACGAAGGAGCGGCATTTGGTGGGTGTCGGAGGAGGCTGATGGGGGGGTGACATTTTCAGTTCTTGCTTTGATTTAATCTCACAGAATAAATTGTTTGTGCTGTGCTTCCAGACAGACCTAATGCAAGAGAAATATGCCTTTCACCAAGAGTTAATACTTTCAACTTTTTCCCCAAACTGTGAGCCACTCACAGATGCCTTGCCTTCTCTGTCTCAGCAAACACATTAACTCCTTCTGCTGGGGCCGTTTTTCAGAAATAGAGGACTTCAATAAATAAATGAAGGATTCAGTAAAGAAACCACAATGGTACAACAGGAGATGTAAACACAAATAAGTGGATATGGTGGCAGACCATACAATGAAGACCAGACCACAACTGAGAGCATGGGTACCTTGTACCCAGAATGCAGTGCGTTTCACGGCATCTCTTCCTCGGCTGCTTGGCACAACTTTCAGATGCAGTCTTCATCACGTCGAGCTGAACGTTGAGACTCGGAGCACATGTTGTAAACTGGGCGAATGAAGACCTGGACCAATTAAAGGTAAGCGATAATAGCCGACCAGGAGAACAACTGTCTGGGAATGAGCGTATACACCTATTGCAGGGTATTCTCAGCACACCTCACAATGTCACCGTTTTCTCAGAATTCCAGTGTAATTTTCTACAGCTGTTGTCATACTGCCACCCACGTGAAGTTTTTCTCACTGCCTGGGAACCAGTAACACCTCATTTCCCTATGCTGCCAAGCCTACTCACATTCATTTGAAATATTAAGAGCCGGACCTACCCATTTCTGCGCCCTGTATTTAAACGTCATCGCCAGGGCGAAGGGTAGCATTGCTCAGGATCCTGTACAGCCATCCAGGCCACGGCTGGGCTGGGCTGCAGGGAATGTCACAGATGGGTGTCACAACTCAGAGCAACGGTCTGTAAGCCACTGCTTTTCCAAGCCGTAAACACTGAGCCAAGCCCGTGTACCTTTGAGAAAGGTATTCAGCCTGAATTGTTCCAGTGAAACACCCACCTAACAAAACATGGAAACTGATAGTTTCAGACTAAACAGGTATGCAGCAGAGAGTTTAGCTAGCAGACAATCAAATATGGTACTTGTCAAGGAGTAGAAATCTGAAGAATATCATAGACAGCTTGCCATGGAGTCCCAGCCCAAATCAAACTTGCCTTTGAGCAAAACAGGCACGCGAGAGGTGTGCCAAGTGGAAAATGTCATACAAAAGCAAACGGTCATATGAAAAGCAAGTTTATTGTGCATTCTGAATCCTGATCACTGCTGAACAACTGGAGAAGTTTTCTACCAATCATCCTCAGTACTGTACTAAAACCAAAGGTTGTCAAGCCATCTGTTCTAATTGAAAAACCAAAAAAAAATTGTATAGACACAGAATATAGTAGTTACACCAACAAACTTAAAATTCTATTTAACAGAAAGTGTCCTGAAAATCAGCTTCTCATAATATATATTCTTTACATAAATAATTTGACTACAAAATGCAGAACAGCACTGCTGTGCAAGGCTGCATTGTGGTGGAAAGGAATTGTGGTGAAGAGCCATGGAGCAGTAGAGTGTAGCTGAGGTCTATACTGTTCCAGTGGCAGGAAAACACACACAGACAGCATGGGGCTGGTTTCAACAGAATAAGACTTTTTTTTTCTTTTTTCTTTTTTAAAAAAAAAGAAAAAAAAAAGAACCTTTTGTGTCACTGAGTTAAAAGCAGAACAAGAGGACAAGTATCAGTTACACCTTGTAAACTTATTAGTCATATCAAAAACCTTATATAAACCAAAACATACAGCACTGTGCTTTTGAGTATTATGTGGTAAGGAGTAGTACTCTAGACGACATGAAATCTTAACTAGCTTATCCTTTGGCCCCTTTTTTACCCCCACCATAGATTTGACCACATACCCAAAATTAAGCACAGACAATACTTAAAGGCACAGGCTGAGCCCACATTTTGTGCCTTGGTTTAATTAAGGCTTGAGGATGATGAAAAAAGTGCTCTCAAAAGATGCAACCCTGCTGTCTCTGTGTGTTACAACCAGATACACACATTTTTGTGTGACCAGAGAGAGATGTGGAACAGAGACAGTAAGCAAAAGAAATATAAAGAACAAGAAGAAAGAGAAAACAGGTGCGGCATCTATGCGTTTATGCCCACCCGCACATGTCCATCATAAACATCCTTTTCAATAAACAGAACCTAAACCACATATAAACACTGTCTCTTCCACAATGCAGGCAATGGTGCAGAGCCTGGTTCTGATCCCTGCACCCTGCGACAGTCCTAACGAATGGCTTTCACAGGGCTCTTGAAGCTGGATGCTGCCTGCAGTTGGAGTTGGTAGGCCATCGGATGGATCTTGAAACCATAGAGCCTTGAAAGAGAGAACAAGAACTTGCCATGTGAACAGGAAGCAGGAAATCATGCAGGAACCAAACTTTAAAAATAGCATCCTGAAGAAGTTTCACTGATCAAATTAACACCCTCTACTCCTGGGGTAGCAGAAGATCAATACATTTACATTTATTTACTTACCTGATGCTTTTCCCAAGAACACATTGATTTAACTATTTACAAAGGTGTGTAATTTACACTGGCACAAGGCAGGTAAGTGGCTTACTCAAGGGCACTACAGCAGGAGGCAAGATCTGAATCTACCACATTTGGATCTGAAGATACTGCCTCTAATCATTATACTACCTGCTGCCCAAAATATTGCTACCTAACTCTTCACACGAGTTCACTTTTTTTTTATGCCATGCCATTTGCTTTCCACAGAAATTCAGTGCAAGATTCAGAAAATAATAGCTGCACATAAAGCTCAAAGAAAACAATACTGACCTGGGCACAAACTGGTTGGCTGGCCGCTTGGGCCTATACTCAGGGTGCACCATGAAGAGCATATGAGGGAAGCCAGTCCCAAAGTAGGCCCCGTCGGTGTGGTGGTGCCGTGACGACTTGGGGGTGTACACATCCATGCACTTGGGACAGTAGAGCTTTACCATAGCTTCTCCAGGAATATCAGACAAACCTGACAGGTGAAGTACACATGTTTTGACCTACTGGTGAATAAAACTCTGTTCTATACGAACAGATCATGACAAAGTAGACCATCCGATCAATAGCTCCACTTAATAGGTCAATACTGTGCATACCAAAGGTGAAGCATATGAATGTAAAAAAAGCAATACAACTGTGAAGTCGCAACATGTCACAGCAGAATCCGGTTTAGCTATAAAGTGATCATTGGGACAGCTATCAAAAGAACATTCCGGTAATTGAGCTCTGAGCCTCACCAAGAGTACAGACCAATTACTGGGGTGGGAACTCTCGGGAGAAATTATGACTCCTACCCTGGATCAGTTCCACCTTAGTTCCGGGTTGCTCCGGGTGGCAATTATAATAGCTTTGAAACATTGTGCAACTTAAACCGGATTTATGTATGATTTGTGTTATTCCTAAACACACCCACACACCCTTTCAGACTCACCAATAGGCAGCATGGGCTGGTTTTCACAGTAAACCCTGGGACAGTAGCCAAAATCTCCCTGCTGATATTTCTCCAACTGAAAGAGGGACAGTTGTTCTGCGTTAATGCAGAATCCATGAAAGATATTTATACCTTTGATAAAGCAAGAAACTGATGGCTTATATCAAAAAAGGCAAACAGTGAATGTGGCCATACCATCTGGGCAATGCCACGGTTGGTAAGGATGTACCGTGCGTGGATCAGACCATACAGCATCTCAGCCGCCTGCTCAATCAGGTCGCTCTGATTGGGGTTGTCCTCCAGCTCTTCATCTGTAGATAAGGGACAATGCAAGAGCATCAACAATGAACATCCCTTACAACTCAATTCACACACGCAGAGCACAGCCCCTGGTTCACTTCTTTAAAGTATTTTACAGATTACATGCAGTCCGTCATACACATTTTTCTTTCATACGAAAGCTACCTTGCATCAGCAACACCATTTCAAAAAGTGAGCATCACAGTGTTAACTGCACTAAAATGCCGGCAAACTCCAAAACACCATTTCTCTAAGTGGGAAAGAAAAAGGGTAGCACATAAACTAACACAACTTTATCTAGAAAGAGCGCATTACTGTGCCTACCTGGCTCGAGGTCCAGGATCATGTCAAGGGCTTGTCGATAGTGCGGGACCTGCTCATTGAGGCCTGTCAAGTTGAACTTGTCCTGGATGTAGTCCTCATCCACCTTACAGAGAAAGGGTGTACATCAGCAGAGGTGCTGTGGAAACACTGCTGCCTACACCACAGGATCAAACTGCATGCTTGTAACACGCTTCAAAAGTATAACCAAAACCACCGTCTCTGCTGCTAACCAGTACATTCACCAAAAAGGAGGGCAAACTCAAAGGGCAGCATCAAAATAACATGAAGGAATATTAGAGTAAAATACAAAACACTTTTATAAATACATTTCTTAAAATAACAGTTAAAACCCAGGCTATTTTATGGATTGTTTCCTAACACAAACCAGAGCCTACAGAGAATACCTTAGAGTTTAAAGCAGGGCTTCCAGGACTCATGAACCTCTTGTCCACGCAGTATAGAATTGCTTTGAAACTTCTACAGCGAGTACCACTTACATACAGCTTCCCTTTACATTAATTTGGTTACCTGACACTCTACTACGAAACAACTTAGTTTTAAGCTACTGTCAAGCCCAAAAATGCAGCTTTAACCACTATGCATTGCACTGCCCTGAAAATACTTGCTGCTTTAAAAATAACATTTTCTTACTCAATACAAGCTAAAAATTGAATAAAGATACTACTGTACTGTGCCTTTACACTTTCTAACAATTACATGTGAAGGTGATACATTTTCAGGGCAACACTAATATTTCTTCTGAATTTATTAGGGGGTCTGTGGCCTACAAAAACAACCCGTTTTAAACAGTTAGAAAGTTAACGGATAATTTCTTGAAATTTGCAGTGAGAGCACTAAGTGGTCACTCAGCATGACGTCAGAAAGCCAGGGACCGATAAGCGTTACCACAATTTAGAGACCACGAGACCGTGGTAGCAGGAGCAAGTGAGAAAGTGCACCGACCTCACAGAAGAACTCGTTTCCCCTGAGTCCACAGAACCAAGAGATCCAGGATACTTCCTCTGAACTGCTCATGCTGACGACCCCTAGAAACCACCTGTGTACACAGAAACACATAAAATATTTAATTTAAAAAATAATTTAAAAAAAAAAAAACCGCCCTCCATACAACGTTACCCACAATCCACCACGCCGGTACCCATAATTCATGAGTTATTTCAAAAGATGTGTGAAACTTTGAAGTGGGGGTTGCTTTATCATGAAATTAAACACAAGTGCTCTGGATAAATATAAGTAATACAGAGTTTTAGCCCCAAACTCCCAGCGAAAAGCCCGGGATGCCGAATGGTGTCAAATCAATACTGCACAACCAACGACACTTTGGAATTTCAGCTAACACATACAAACTAGGCTGTAGGGCTGTACACACGTTTTAAATAACCACACTGTACTTAATGACCTCAAATAGAGACAGTACAGCTTTTGAAGTCTCTAGGCTCATTCAATATTTCAAAAATGACAATAATATGGCAACGAGCCCCGGTCACTAGTAGCGAAGTCAACATGGCGCTTTCGAGCGTAGGCCGCACGAAACCTGACGGCCGTTTCAGGAGGAAATTCCTCCTCCACATCACGAATTAAACTAAAATATCACACGTCCAAAAACTTACCTCTATTACAGGTTAAATACACCGATGAATATGACAGTAGAGGCGTGTAAGGAGTATATACAGATACTCCTCTCGTACCGCCTAACACAATAGGCAGCAGCAGTATTGCAGCGCGAGCAGCTTCCCTGCCTCAGTGACCGAATGACGCATAAATTCCGGGACGAGGACGCGTTGAATTGTGGGACGTGTATTTTCTTAATGAAAAAAAATTATATTGAAACTAAATGTGCTTCTACCAGGTACCACTTCTATTTCTATATTCCCTACTTTATGTTGTAATTTAACTCAAGAAAATTTGGTTTCAATTTTCAATGAACTTGAACATTTGCCTTTTTTTCTGGATTTAAAACTAGAATTTGATTTAGTTCAGTGATATCTGAAATATATGTTTGTTTCAAATAAAATTTGGGCAATCCACAAACACACAGACTTTCTGAACCGCTTGTCCCACACAGGGTCGCGGGGAGCCGGAGCCTAACCCGGCAACTCAGGGCGTAAGGCTTGAGGGGGAGGGAAACACACCCAGGACGGGACACCAGTCCATCGCAAGACACCCCAAGCAGGACTTGAACCCCAGACCCACCGGAGAGCAGGACCCGGTCCAACTCACTGCCCCACCGCACCCCGCCTTGGGCAATCTAAATTGTCTAAATGAAAAATGTAATATTATAATAATTCCCCAAAGATGTTCCCAAAAAGCAAAGCCATGGATGGAGAGTAAGACTCTCTACCATATTGTGCTACCCGGGAAGTTCTTTTTTCTGCTAACACTGGATGTGTACATCTTTGTATTTGTGAAACTGTTTTAATAAAACACTGTCAAGCTTTTTTTCCCTCACCCCCTACTCTGTGTAGTTTGGGTTGTCTTCAGAGTTCAGCAGGAAAAGGGAATGTGTTAAGAGCCTTGTGCGGTTTTCCAGCAGTAAACCTCTATTTTCATAACCCTGGTGGTGTTTATTTCTTACTATTAGTCTGGTTATATTCATCAGAGCTAGCACAGTACCACAAGTTACAACTTCACAAAGCATTCAGTACATTTTAGAAGTAATACTAAGGGATCAGTACAATGTAATCAATTTGATAAATAACCAAAAGGCACAACTGTAAAGATTTTTTCTCCCTACTGTTCCCCCCGACATCAGAACTCTCTTAAGAACGAGAGAAACACACCAAGAAGTTGGTTATTAGCACTCTCAAGTCTCAGATGTTAACTGCCAAGGTAGCACATGTGCTGCGTGACCACTCAGTAAGACCGTCACCCCAAGAAACATTTGCACTCATGGCGGTAGATTTAAGAAATTTAGACAAAGCAAGTTCTTTTCCATTAAAACAAAAAATTTATTTTCCTCATCTGTATAATGTTTATTATAATAAGACACTTCTCTGCTTGTACATTGCTCCCTTGAACTTAAAAATGGCAACATTTGTTTATGGGAATGTAAGTTGGGGTAGCTGAACTTCGATACATACCAATATACAGACATATGTGTATATTATGGTTCAATTAATAAACCATGTTAAACAACTCCAGATACTTAAGTAATGCTGGAAATATGATACAATCTTTTGTGTATTTCAAAAGAGGAATCTACTTTTTATTATGGGTACATACAATATGAGCATGTCAAATTAAAGAGGTGCTGAGAAGTTGAGAGGATTAAAGGACTCTGCATGGAGCTGTTGCAGGGGAAGCTCTGGCTGTAGATCAGGGCTCGGCCTACAGCATCTGCACGAAGCATCAACAAGACGGCACAGGATGCACCCCATCATGCTTTGTTGAAAATCAATGGCGCAGAGGAACGCCCCACACTTCATCACTTTCTTCTGTGGTTTCTCGTTTGAAAATGTCATCTGATCTGTGTTCACGCCAGGCTCCTGGTGCAAACCAGTCATCTGCATATAACATGCACACACCTGAAGGTATATTAAATGAATGCATATAAAGAAAGATGGTAAAATTGTCCACATGTTCTCCTTACGCTTTCGAAAAGGATGTGTAGAAACACAGGTGAAAGTTAAATGCCCCTCCACCCAGCCCCCTCAAGAGATATTACAAAGACAACTGGAAACACGCACACACACAGACACACGCACACACACGCACGCGCATCCACATACAAATATGCTACTTCTCTTTGACCCTTTTCAGAACAAAAAAAACCCCAACCTACAGCCGTGGAACAAAGGTGCACATAAAAAATGGCCACACAATGATGATGTACTTCAGATTCCAAGAGCTACAAGTGTGTGCGCGCGCACGTGCAAGTCAGTAACATCTACTACAGCTTGTTTTGTAACTTTGCCTTTTTGTGGGTTGGATGGTTTTAAAGAGCCATATTTCGTTCCAGAGGTCTGTCTGGAAAATCTGTTGTAAATAAAGAATATGTAGAACTACAATTGCAATCTCTGCAGAGTAATTTTGAACAAGGACAACAGGCTGTTGCCATTAAACATCAGGAACACTGGTCTTATAAGCTTTGCAAAGTACTCATTCAAAGCAGAGCTCCTCATGCTATACCAGCTCAGTACATGAAGGTGCAAGAGCTGATGTACAAATGTCTGTTGCACAGTGCAGCTGCATTCTAGTGCACACCACTAAATTCACTATCACTTCTGCAGAGTACATATAGAAACAGTACAATATTAAGTCAAATGATTCATTTTGCCTTTAAAGGACCAGTGGGAGACATGGTGCACAAAGTAAGCTTGCTCAATATGTACAACAGACTTCCGGGCAGACAAAAAAAAAAAAAAAAAAAAAAAAAAAAAAAGAAAAAAAAATTTTCACTACAGGAGTGCTTACAGCAGAGTGGCCTACTCTACAAAGCAAAAAATTTCCTTCAAAGAAAAACATTCATTAGGATTATAGCTTTTCTTTCATGACTTTTTAAACATTTAAGAGAAAACATGACTCCCACTGTCACTCAAACAAAATTTTATGAAAAGTGGTAGCCAGATATTTCTAAAAAATAAGCAGTTAAAATTCAGCCCCAAGATTATTTTAATAAAGTCATGACACTTTTTCTTTTAAGAAAATTCTTATTTTGCAGCGCAGTCAAACTACTGCATATTCAATACAATACTCAAGAGCTGAGTCAAGAAATCAGATTAGTCTTGAATACACAACAAAGGGGAAAACAAGGCTTGAATAGAGCAGGTCAACACCTAACATTGGCCTACTTCTAGACAGGCACCAAAACACTGACGTTAGAGACCAAATCTACAAGTGTGGGTGGAATACAAATAAAAGTTTATAATCACAGCAACTTTAGGTTTCCTCCTCAGAGATCAGAAATGAAATGGGGGAGTAGTATAAAAGTTATTTTAATGACCTGTTTTAAGGGAAAAAAAAAAAAAAAAAAGGCTGCACACTGCTAATTTTGAGGGTGGTTGAAATGCAAATTAACAGAGGCAAAAATCAACACAAAAGATGAAACTTTTGTACAACTGTTTTCGTTAAAATATGCAACCCCCTCATAAAGGAAATACGCAGAACTTCCCATCTGAGTAACTCCCCACCCCTACTGTGGTATAAATATACAAGTACATAAATAGAAACATCGGCATTCTCTACAAGCGTCTGGATCAGACCCCTTATGCCAATACTTCCAACATGTGTCAATAGAACATGTCGCACTTCTACTGTTGGGTGTTAACGCGTTTGCATTTTTTGTATTGTGCTTGTATATAAAAAATTTCAGTCAAAGTTGCTTGCATTTAAAACAGGCAGGGAATCCATAAGAACCAATTACAAGGTTTATGAGGGGCAGATCAACAAGAGAGCCTAGATTGAGGGGAAGAAACAATTTACACAAATGCACGGAGACAGAAGCCAGGGAAATGGAGGTGCTTTTGAAAAGGGAGCCAAAGTGAGTAATGTATGTGTGCACATATTCTGTCTCCATATCATTGCAATATACAACAAATTATGGGAATGTAGGGGAATGAAGGACAGGACTAAACAAGGAGGGGGTAAGGGTGGATCTGAAATGTTTGAAATTTTAAATTTTACTTTCTATTTTTTGGAGAGGGAAAATTTCCACGCCTGTCACCTCTGTTACCACTTCCGTTACCGGGACCGCCGCCTCCACTTCCACCTGTTGGCCCCCGAGGGCCCCTTCCTCCTCCGCCTGCATTCACTCTTCGGTTCTGCCGCTCCATTCCGGGTCGTTGGCTGGAAAAGCTTCTCTTGTTTGCAGCAGACTCTTTCGCGCTCATCTCTCGCTCTGCACCTCCTCCTCCATTGCCTCCTCTTCCGGACGGGTGGTGGTGGTGATGGGAGGAATAGGATCTGCCACCCCCCCCAGCACCTCCTCCCTCTCTTTCCCGAAATTCGGCGAAGTCACTGCTCTCAGACGCAGTCTCCCATTCCTCATTGGCTTGGTCAGAATTCTGATTGGAAACATCAGGGGATTTGGCGCCACCTGCTGGATTATGGTTGTGGTGGTGCTGGGAAGCAGTGGCAGGGTTGTAGTGGTGGTGGTGGGGATGGTGGCTATTTAAATTTGAGTTGGTTCCCGCTTGGTGACTACTGCTGTTGCTACCAGCTGTTGAGTTGTGGTTTGCACTGGGAGCAGAGGTGGTTGTGATGGGAGCACCATCGACATCCTGTAAATTTATCTGGGAAGGTGAAATTGGTCTTTGCTGTGGTGCTCCTCCTCCAATTATGGCGGTGCTGCCATTGATTTGGGCTGCGTTCTCCCTTTCCTGCTTCAGCCGGCGAAATCTTGGAGGCTTGTCTTGCTGATGCTGTGAGCGGCCATGCCGGCGACGGCGGGGCGGACGCTCGAAGCCACGGGAAGAAAAGCCACGGCCCTCGGGGCCCGTGACAGAGGGCGGGAGTGTGGTGGAATCAGTGGAATTCTGAAGGGTGTTCGCTGACAAGACACCGGTTCCCGCATTTCCATTCTCAGAGGGGAGCTGGCTTGCTGAAGGTGCAGTGGGAGTTGAGGAAAGGATCACATTTGTGTTCTGATTTGGGGAGTGAACTGAATCTGCTACCTTATCCTTCTTCTCAGAACCACCTCCACGTCCCACATCTTTTGGAGGTAAGGACTGCAGAGTGACTTGTTTTCGCACAGAAGATTTGGAAGCCCATCCATGGGAGGTTGAGCTGGGTCCTGTTCGATGACTGTTGGATATTCCCCCACCACCACCGCCACCACTTCTGTAGACACTCCCACTGCCACCACCTCCACCTCGTCCTCGCCTTGATGGCACACCTCTAGGGGTGAAGACACGAGTCTGGGATGTTCGAGGTGGAATGGTGGAGTTTGTGCCACCACTGGTGGCAGTGGTGGGATTCTCTGCACCACCACTGCCATTCTTGGACTGCTGTTTCCTGTCTTCCTTGTCAGAATGGGCAAGGTCACTAGCAGCACTTTCGCTGCCCGTTTCAGACCCCCTCTGTCGTCTCCGCTTTGGGACCTCTTCATATTCAGACCCTTCACTCCTGGTCTCACTGCGGTTCCTCGCACGTCCAGGGTTCATCTGAGAACTTCCCTGCCTACCCCCGATCACAACCTCCCCCTTGAAAATGCTGGAATCCTGAGCAGAGGAGCCATGTGGATGAGCATGGTGGGAGGTGCTGCCTGCTGCTGACCGGTAGTCCCGACTGCTCCTTCCTCCTGCTCTACCACGACTGCTGCTGCCTCCGCCACCACCACCTCCTGAATAGGTGCCCCTGTAACCTCGACCCCTTCCATAAAACTCCCCACGACCTCGACCGGCTCTGCTCCCCCTTGGCGGAGCTCCGCCACCACTCCTTTCAAAGGAACGATCCATGTCCCGTCTGGAAGTAGGAATAGGGTAGCCTGAGGATGGATTTTGGGTGTCCCCTTCTTTGGGTCCTTTACCTACACCTCCTGTTCGCTCTTTTCCTCCATTTCTGGATTTGCTCATCTGTGCAGAATCGTCCTTCAAGGGTGCCGGTGATGCATGGGAGTTCATAGCTGCATCCTGCTTGGTTGTTGGTTGGTTACAGTCTTGTTCTTTGTCTTTTCCTGATCCACCAATTATCTTCTCTCCATCTCCTTCCACTCCTTCTCGCTTAATTTCTCGAAGCACAGGTCTCTTTATTGGCCCTGCCCTCTTGTTGGTGCCACTGCCCCCAGACTGATAAGAGGATTTTTCTGCCACAGAACTGACTGGCTCTTCTCCTGCATTACCACCCACTGTCGTGTTAGACTTCCGGTTGTGGGAAGAAATGTTACTGGCACTATTGCTTCCAGGACGTGGTCCCCACTGAGTCTCAGTCTTGTGCTCCCGCCCACGCTGATTAGATTTGGGATGGTGCTGCTGAAGAGAGTGATGAGAGGAAGGTGCAAGAGACGAATGTGTAGAATGAAGGTGGGCATTACTAACTTTTTCCTGCTTCCTGCCACTGCTAACCCCTATGTCATGTTCATGCTGGGGGGGCAGGGGCTGCTGAGAGAGCTTTCCGCTATTGTCATCACGAGCTGATGAAGATGAGGAAGAAGAGGAACAGGAGGAAGAAAGGCAGGGCTGGTGAAGTGGGGGCGAAGCATTGCTCTTCTTCGTCTCTGCTCCCCTTTCACGGTCTCTGCCATTTTCTGTCTTATGTGAGTGAAGGGGGAAATGGGAAGGGTGAGGGTGATGAGGATGATGGAGATGCAGGTGCGGGTTATTTTCCAGGGGGGACAGATCAGCACAGCCATTATGGTCATAGTGAGGGTGAGGGGCACCCCAAATCTGCCCCTGTTGGACCCCTCTGGAGCTCTCGTCCTGGTGGCTGAAGCTATGCATGGAACCTCCACTGTTACCCCTCTGCTGCTGGTGCGGAGGCCCCCTGGACCCATTGTCAGGGAAACTACTGTAGTTACCCCTCCCTCCAACAAAAGACTGGTGATGATGAGGAAGATGACTTCCACCTCCGCCAGCAACTCCTCCTGCAATGCCCCCCTGGGAGCCAAGAGATGGGGGTGGGGTTTGGTTTGAGGAGGCAGACGGAGAGCTGGGGGCAACATTGCCCTGTTGAATGGGACCTGTCCCTCCCTCTCTCAGTCGAGTTGGAGGGGTGTCACTCCTGGGTTAAGAGAAGAAATTCTGTTAAGTCCTGCTACACCCTGACTTGGCAATAAAGTCATCCTCAATTATTATTATTTATTTATTTATTTTTTTTTACCTCAGCCCTTTGCTGTTCTCATCATCCTCATGTTGCTGATTCTGCCTCAATGGGGAACCCAACCCTCTGGGCTCAGTGCCCCCAGGAAACACATCAGGTCCCCAGGCCAGCTTTGGGTCCATTGGGGGTGTGCCACGATGAGGGTGAGGAGGTCCTGGATGGGGCTGCTGTCGGTCAAAGGGGTCTGACCCAGAGCCACCCGAATCAGAACGCTCACGAGCCAAAAGTCCTGAAAGACAGCAGTTGGATCATAAAGCACAAAAGGTCGAATCTGTTTCCGGTGCCTTAAAATGCCATAAAATAACAATGACAATACAGAGAAATAAATTTTGTCCTAACGGTCAAACTACTGTCTGCTCAGTAGCTTATAACTAAAACATAATTGTTTCATAGTTACAGTACATATTGCAGCCACTTTAAAATGAATGGACAATTACCAGAAGGATGCATGCTGGGAGGATAATAGTCCATGGGTGGAGGACGACCCTGCATCATCCGTGGATCCATGTAGGGCATCATCATCCAACGAGGATCAAAGTTCATCGGCAGCGGAGGAGGTCGTCCCAGTGTGCCAGGGTACATGGGTGGCTGTTTGGGGGCTGGCTGAGGCGGCGCACCTGGGGCAGGACCCTGGGGTGGTGCAGGGGGAGGCTGGAGCTGGTTTTGGGCAGCCTGATTATGTTGCTGCTGCTGTTGCTGCTGCCACTGCTGCTGCTGCTTGAGTAGTTGCTCCTGAGAGAAAAATATGAAACTTAAACACGGAAGTACAGAAATAGTATGTTGCTGATGAAACTGATGGTGACAAAAATGTTATGGTTTAGTTAAACAGTGGACTGGAAAAAATCTGAAATAAACACTGGCCTTTAAAAGGTGTCAAGACACCATTATTAACACTGGAATGAACGTGAGACTGTTTGTCATTACTTGCCTGCTGCTGTCTCTGGAAGCGAGGCGGTAGAGACTTCTGGTACTTGGAATAGCCCTGACTGGGAAGGCTGCTTGGCTGGCGTCCAGACCCCCCTCCTAGACTTTCCACCTTTACCACATCTGAACCCCCACCACGGACACTGGGAGGGCCACTGGCTTCCTCCTTTCCTTCCCCAGCTGCTGTGGTGTCAAGAGTTTGGGGTGCTGGGGGTGGAGGGCATTGCTGTGGCTCTGGGGGAGAACATGAGGGAGGGAGAAATTGTAAGAACACATGCTGCAAAAAAAGGGGGTGAGGACAAAACTTCCATATCCAAAATACAGGATAATAGAAAATAAAAATCTAACAATGTAACAGTTCTTAAGTATACAACAAAGAGTAAGTTTCAAAGCACTGAAAATTACAATGGATGTAGCTTTGCATCACAAAAGGACCTCTTAAGACAGCCAATGGCTTTGCGCTCACCTGTGCTAGACTCATAGCTGCTGTTACTGCCAGCCCTCTGCCTGTTGCTTGTTCCAGCCCCAGCTGCAGCTGCAGTCCCTGCCTGGGGAACAGCAAGGGGAGGCTCCTCAGAGTCCACACAGGGGGAGGAGGGCTGGCTGGCCGTTGGGGAAGTGGCAGACAGAGTAGGCCCAGGGCTGCTGCCCTCCCTAGTGATGGCAGCAGGCTTTGCGCTTTGTTGCTGCTGCTTCTCATCAAGCTTCTTGAGCTTCTCGGCACAAGCTGCCCGTCGCTCCTCCTCCATCCTGCGCTCCTCCTCTTCACGACGCCTCCGGGCACGTTCCACTGCTGCGGAGATCTCCGAGTAGGACTGCTTCCGCCGCTGCCGCCACGTCTCGTCCTCATCCTCAGCTTGAGGTTGGGTGAGCAGGGATGGGGGGGCCGAGGGCTGCTGCTGGGACAGTGATGAGGGCTTCTGGGAGGATACGGGGCCAGAGCCTGAGGGACCAGCAGTGGAGCCAGGCTGTGCAGGACGGTCCTGGAAAGGGGAATAAGAAAAAAGGTCTTGCACAAAACCAAACTTAATACTAACTTCTTTGCATCACCTTTGTACCGGTTTCTAGCCTGATCACTGTGCTACTCGTCCGCTTCCTGCGGACAATCCCTAAGTTCAGCTCTCCATCAGTACCTGTCGATAGTAGGAGTAGGGCGCCTGGCCAAGGAGGGGGCCCGGTGGGGGCGAGGGCTGCTCCCTTGGACCACCCAGCCCAGACCTCCGCCCCTACAGATGAAGGGGAGCCAGTTACTACGCCAAAATCCACGCAGTACTGACTATACTTTCATAGATCCACTAAAGGACCATCATATACACTCAAGGGGGTAGAATGATGGTACTACAGTACTGCTTAATGTATAAACTGTGTACTTGCTTAAACGTCCGATGTCGCCATCGAACAATTCAAGAACAGATGACATTGATGGAAAACTACTCATCCTCCCCTCAACCATGTAAAGTACCTGATAAAGTGTTGCATGGCCCTGGGCTGCCCAGCTACCTGCCCCCTCCTCAGCCCAGCCTGACTTGGTAGAGGGGGGTTGGGATGCCTCTTCAGGGCCTGAGGGAGGGGTGCGACGATTCTCTCCTCCGCTATCAGGGCCTCGGGAGCGTGTAACAGAGGCTGGTCCTTCCTGGGTCCTTTGCTGCTGCTCTCTCTGCTCCCTGGGGAGAGAGATTACATCCATTAGAGCTTTTAAACTCAGTGTGGTCCTGTACTGCAAGCCACATTATGGGACAGATAATCCCTACCGATTGCAATTTTTGCCCTCAGTCCTCTCTTCCTCCCCTTCTTCCTCGCCTTCATCATCACTGAACTTCAGCTTGGCAGAATAGTCTATCTCCTCATGAGCTCCTGCAGATGGATACAAAGACAAGACATTGTCTCACGGGGAGGCTGAAGGTCATTCCACATCCTCCGTTGTTGCTCTGAATGCTCTTACCAGCCCAGCCTTCGTCCCCATCATGGTCCAGCTCATCCAGCTCCTTCAGGTCATCCTGCTTCAGGATGGAGGGACGCTTCACCACCTCCCCTCCTACAACCCTTGGGCCACCTGGGGGCCTCCCGTCACCTGCACCTCCCTGTGCACGAGCAAACCTGGGACAGGGTGGGGGAGAATTACAAAATTGTATACAGAAAAAAGAAGCCAGGTGAGGCAGGGTGACTGAGGTGATGAGCAAGGGGGAGAAGGAGAAAAAAAAAACCCACTATTGAGGACTAAACTCATCCCTGAAATAGATTTAAATTCCAAGCAACCCTTATACAATCTAGCACCTCACCTGGGAACATCGGCAGATGGCGGGTATCTGTATGGTGCCTGGGGGCCATAAGGTGGTGGGAAGGGGAGATATGGAGGGTACATCTGTTGGGAAGAAAATGAAAAAAGAAAAAAAAAAAAAAAAAAAAAAAAAACTTTGAATTCAACTAGCAACAATAAAAGTTGTCTGTAGTGGTTGTAACACCTGCTATGCCTATTGTACCAGCCTCTCCCATGACCTGAAAATTACAAAACATAAATGTTCTGCTATTTTGGCGAGTACACAAATATCCCTTCCTTCACGGACAGACTACCACCTCATATACTTCAGACATCCTAACAGCAGGTCAAAAACTGCTGACAGATTTATAGCCAGCAGTGAAGATGCTACACGTTATAGCAATTTAACAGTGCAGCCATTACCAACTTATTCACTTCCTACACACATGTACTTACAAAGGGCGGCATGATCCCGCGATAGGCAGGGAACTGGGGGCCAACAGGGGGCTGAGCCAAAGGGAGGCCAGGGCTGTTGGAAGGGGGGTTTCTAGGGGGTCCATGTGAAGGCAGGTTCTGCAGCTGGTGGGAAGCAGGTTGCCCAGCCCCAGATGCCCCCTCCATCATGGATGCTCCTCCAGCTCCACCCTCTGCAGCGCCCTCTCCAGGCAGCGCTGCATTCAGGGCACGGCCACCCCCATCCCGCCAACTTGTGACATCTGCATCGTGAAAGGGAAAGGGTAAAGAGAGAAGGCACAGAAAATGGCAGAACGTTATCGATGGGACAACGCCACTTAATGCCTTTACACATTCCATTCCGCACACAACAGTCTTGCAAAACCAAGTCAAAATGGTAAAGCTCAACATAGAGCATGTTTTCAACAGCAAGTTGTGGAGCTGTACGTCTTACTGACACTTAACACATTTCAGGAATAAACCTGTTACAGAAGTCTGTAGCAAGGCCGTCTGATTAGATTTGTAGCAAACTATTCAAATTCAAGGAATATAACAGAGAAGGCTACAATTACTAAAACCTACTACGACGGGAAGTAAGAGGAGGGAGAAAGAACAATATACACAATACTCCTATTTACAAGGAACGCTGCAGTATGCATTCATAGTCTAAAATGCAGAACAACAGTTAATGAATGCATGGGGTTCAAGCATTTCTTCCGCCACCAACAAAGAAGTTATTGACTGAGCGTCAGCTTCATGGGTGTTACCAACAGGCCTGGCACTCACTTTGGGGGCGGAGGCTTGGTCCGGGCCCATACCACTGATCTGCAGTGGCCGGTTCTCTGCCAGCTCTGTCCTGGTCTCCAGCCGCCTGCAGGGTGGGAAATTC
Organism: Scleropages formosus; assembly: GCF_900964775.1. Classification (NCBI taxonomy): domain Eukaryota; kingdom Metazoa; phylum Chordata; class Actinopteri; order Osteoglossiformes; family Osteoglossidae; genus Scleropages; species Scleropages formosus. Next base: position 6,103,465 of record NC_041828.1, on the reverse strand, counting down.
CTCGCGAGAGAATGGCGACGGTTGGTTTAATCCCTTTCCACCTGTAGGCACACACCCATACAACTAAGATATCCTCAGTGTATCATGACAAGCAAGCATTTCTGGGATAAAGAAAACTTCCAGGAATGCGCTATCAAACAACATTCAAAATCCTGCCAAGGTAAGGACAACAATGTGACGAGCTGGATGGATACACAGAGAAAAATATCACGCAGACAGACGTACCATCCCCTTGCACTCCATGTGTAACACTGGCCTGTGCCCAGGACCTTACCCCTGCGGCCAGGGCTGAAGCTGGTGCCTGAAAAAAGAAAAGAGTCTATTTAGCCTAGCAGACATCCCTGGGAAGAGATACAGCATGGCAAGGTGCCAGTAAACTAGACATCTGTCATAATTCAGAAAGGGCATGCGCAAAAACAGGGCAGCGTCACTGGGAGCACGAGTAAAAGTATTCGTTAAGTGGAAGTGAATGGCTCAGTGTACCTCTGGTGCTGTCGGGGTTCTCGGCCGGGTCAACGCAGGCGTCTGTGAAGCCACAGGTGGCTGCGACTCCAGCTGCGGAGCTGACAATACATCGGTACTGCAAGGGAAGAGGAGCCAGCTAGTTTGAACGTGCCTTACAAATCACTGCGGAACAATCCACGTGGGATTAGGGCAAACGACACTTGTACTTTCTCCGAGTGACTGACATTCAAGAGCACAATAAACTGAATCTGCTTTTAAAATACAGGCTCCTGCCTTTTCAACAATTCTGAGCTAAAAACATGTAGTTTGTATCCAAAGATTTGGAGAATAGACCAAAATCTCAAAAAATCCCTTACAAGAGCAAAAATGTCCATTCAAAATATGGGCCTAGGTGAGGTGAACCACAAAATTAAAGAAGAAAAGGCCACCCACTCCCCACATGAGCCATCAACTGTATATGCACTAGTATTTCTCAAATCTTGTGACTACTTATGTATTATAATGAGCCACATAAAAAGGATTCAAATACCAAACAGTTTAAAATGCAAAGAAACACTTTACAATTAACTTTGATACATATGATACTTATTTAATTTAGCCACCGCACTGACTAATTCTTTGTTTACTAGTCTTAAAATTCACAATGTTCTCCAGATAAACAACTTTCAAATATGCTTGTTTTTCTCTCATTAAGAAATCTCCCTCCATTATGTTTTAACAATTGGTTTGTTTTGAATAGTAGTATTCATATATATTCCACCCAAACCTCATTCAACCTTAACGTTCCCTACTAGGGACAATTCTTCTAAGGATTCTAGGGCTGTCACAATTACTTGATTAATTTCGAGTACCCAGTTTAAAAAAATCCTCGAGTACAATTTGCTGTGTCGAGTACTCGGCAAAACGGCGGCGGTGCAGACGAGGGTCCGTGCAAAAAAATGGCAAAAAATGTCAACGGTGTGGGAACACTACACGTTAGAAGAAAAGAACAACATAGTTGTCCGCAGTCCGTACAAAAACCAACTTAAATGCAATAACAGCACATCTGCAATGCTACGGCACCTGAAAAGGCGACATCCAGGCGTAACAGATGCTCCGCCAGCACGGTAAGATCACTACTAGCTTTAATCATTTTGAACACTTTTAATTTGCACGCCGTTTTAAACACAAGACCGAACATGATATATGTATGATATATTTGCATTACAAAGAGTTTCACCACTTAAGCACCCGTCAGAGAGCACAATTTAGTGGAATGTAGACGATAATAAACTCTGACGAAATGTGAAGTTGAGGCGTGAATATATCCATGTTTCAAAATGTTCACATTACTTTTCATCGCGATTTCATAACAAACTCCTGCTTGGGTTAGCATGTTTGATGGTTACTAATCACACAAATCAACGAACTACAACCCTTACATAAATTAACCATGGCTTTATTTTCAATTTTGAAATGCAAAGCATGATGTTATTGTTCGCTTGATTCTATTTTTATTGTGAATAAAAAACAATTACTTGAGTACTTGTCAAAATTGTCTGATTACCAAAATAATCAATAGTGACAGCCCTAAAGGATTCCATGGTTCCCATGCATGGAACAATCAACCAGTCCATCTGAAATTCTCCATTTGTTATATTATTCAAGTAGGTAAATATGGAGCAGCACAATATCAAGGTTCACTTAGTATTGTGTTTAGTTCTTTTGATATTTATCATCCATTACTGTCATTCAGAGTCCTTCCACTTGCCTGTTTTCCAGAACTGACTGATGTAATTCCTTCTGATGAAATTCTCCTTTTGTGTAAATAAACTAAGTAAAATGGTTCTGCCTCTGTGGAACTATTTTCTGGTGTAGATGAAAGCCAACAAAGTTAACTGTCCTGTGTGAAAGTGGCTACGTTTTAGGTGTCATACACTAAGCTATCCCAATGTAAGAACCGTTGAGCAAATGCACATTTGTTAAAGAAATACCTCCGCATAATGAATAGAAAGTCAATTATACTGAGATAAAATATAGCAGAGGGCTGATGGAAAGTTTTCCATTTATTTAGCAGTCACTTTTCTCTAAAATTACTTGATGTACCTACTTACAGTGCTTTTCCATTTATACAGCTAGGTCATTTTTGCTGGAGCAATCTGATGTGAGCACGGTAGGAGGTCAGACTTGAACATGGGTCCTTTGAGTGCAAGGCAGTGTCCCTAACCACTAGGTTACTTGGTGCCTGGTTTTACAAGAAAGGAGCAACTGAGTTCAGGAGGGGGGACCCTAGAGGCCCTGATCATCTCAACCCTCATTTGATATGCATTGTACAGAACTGCTTCTTCCCACTATGAGTTGCAGGGCTTTAAAACATTCATGCTGTGCAATCAATCTGCACATTTCAATCATGTGCGACCAGCGTTACTACCACAAGTTAACCTGCACGGGGCAAGACTTGCCAACGTCAAGAACGTCCAAAGCTTCTCTTGGAGACTGGTGTCAGCCTTTAGCGAGTACTTCAAACCACAAAGACAAAATAAAGCAGTTCCTTATGGTAGAATACTAGCAATCATATTGTTGGCAAATGCAAACATCTCCCCATTTGTTTTCTTTTTTCAGGTCTTTTCCTAGGCCTGGAGAGTGAATGGTACAATTACCAGGAAATGTTGAAACCCTTTGTATTTTTTCCACAATGGTGAAAATGGAATTTTCCTATATCGACACGTAGACTCTTTTTGGAACTCTTAACAGGCAATTCAATTTGGAAATGAAAAAAAGATGCAATGAAAGTCAGACAATGGAATCTTCAAAATGCCACTTCTTCCCACAGAACTATTAGAATGTCAAGGGAGAAAACGTACAATAAATAGCTTCTATTGCCATCACAGCTGCCTATGAGGTTGCTGATTGAATTTCCTGTCTTAGCTGAGGCCTAATCTCACCTCTTTGGGTCTGCAGGTTCCTGTTTGCTTGCCCATCCTGTGCCGTCTTTGGGGACGAGCGAGATGTTGGGGTCGTTGCCTTTGTTTTCTGCCTTCAGACTGGGCAGGTTGGCTGGGGGGGGCATGCGCCGCGCTGAGGCAACTTTACCAAGAGACTGGAGGCCATGGCGGGGGGGGACTGATGGAGAGGCACACAGTGTAAATTGCATTCCCTTTAAAGTGCATTTCAACCATGCTAAGAAACAGGAATTTCTGCTATTTTGTGTTTTGAGAAAAAGTAATGACCTAAGGCCTTGGGGACAAAAAACAATGGCACTCACTTCTAAACTTCTAAGTCCATTTGACCATGTGTGGATTCTTAGTCTTAAGACTGCACATATAATTGTAGCAGATGGTTAATTTTAGTCATCCAATTCAAAATGCTTCACAAAACTAATGCTGTGACTTCATTTGGGTAAAATTAAGTTTTTGCAATAAGACAGCAACTTAACTGTAAAAACAACAAAGTGAAATTATAGGCATGTGAACCTCCCGTGTCCTCAATTACTGCTGAATTGCACTAAGACTACAGCAATCTACCACTTTCAAAAAAAAAAATGAATTACATGTTTTGGCAAACTGTTTGTACAAAGTTTATGCTGTGGCTAAGTGAGTTGAAGATATGAATGACTATCAATCTGGCCAAATGGAAGGTAGTTCATCCTGGTTTAATAACCCATTGAAACATAATGCCATGAATCAGGCTGAATAGAATGTTTCCAAGGAAACTATAAACAATGTTAAGTTAAAAATGCTTGAAAAAATGCTTTTGCCACATGCTCGGTTGTAATGATGGACCATCTGGCAACAAAAAACATGTGAAATACAAAGAAAGCCACTTACCAACAGGCTTCTGTGTTTCGAGGCTCTTTCCTTTGTAGGTATCAAACAGGTTGAGAGATGCATACTTGGTTTTGCCATCCTTCCCCTTTGCTGTTTGCCCAGAGCGCTCTGACATTGCGCTGTCCGCTCATTGAGTATGGTGAGACCTGAGACTGAAAAGAACACAGGCATACTTACAATGCGTCTCATCATACCAAGACAATGACTCTTTGCATCGCTTTACAAGTCTGATCCGAATCATAGAATATGATTGGTGAGGGCCACTATTTCAGGGAGGAGGATTACGAGGTGGTGACCACAGGAAAACTATACAGAGTAACAGGAAGAACTGGGGTTGCCATGGTGATGCATTATAAATGATGTCTCTCAGACTCTACCTTCAGAGGGGTTGCCTCCATGGCAACACCAATAGTGTTTCACAGATCACCAATAAACCCCAGTGCCTAACTGTTCTGATGCTCATCTCAATGGACATGCCTCCTTCTACGAGGTCAGGAAGTAGAAAAGCAAGTCCAAAAAGTACAGGAAAAGCTTCACTTTTGCATACACTGAAGATGAGCTACAAATGAATCTCATTACATATCCTGGAGCTGTAGTGTAAAAGCACCACAAGCCATAAACATGCAGATTTAACTCAAAACGCCAGGGATCAATATTGAGAGAGTTAGAAAGTAACCTGTCGGGAAAGTAATCAGCAAAGCACTGCTGAATAAAACCCATTACAGCACAAAACTTAACTGTCGCCACACTTAATAGGTGCAGCTCGGCGTCACGCGCTAAACGCTCAAATTAAACATCAACTGTATTGTAACAGTTACTGCGGTACCTTTCAACTGCATTTTCAACCAATCAAAGGGATCAACGCCCAGTTTTCCTACGTGGTCTATTCTCTGCTCCACATGCCGACTTGAGGGTGCAGTCTGGTGCACTTTGACTAACATCACTTTTGAGGCACATCATCTCTTCTCATTCTGCCCAAGTTCTGGTAGCGCACTGAGCCACGCGTGGGACCCAATCACGTTTCAACACTAACATTCCTCTCGCGTAACACTACTAGACTATCTTACTGTAGTGTTTTTTTTTTTTTTTTTTTTTTAAATAGTGTTTGTTTATATTAATAAAATATCCAGGCGTTGCGTCGTATTAGACCAACACGGCGCAGGGCAGCGATGCGACAGAGAGACACAGTAAGTTAGTTACGCATTTTCGGACTGACCGCGCAGCCCGTGGTCCGGAATCTCTTAGAGTCTCTCACACACACACGAGCCCGGAGGACGAACCGAACCACTCGAGCTCCTCCGTTAAGCTGTGGCAAAAGGCAGCAGAACAGAAGCGCCCCCCAACTCCACCACACACACACACAGTGGGAAAGTGGGTCGCTGGAAACGCGTTACGTAGCTGGCGAGCGATTAGCAACCGCGGCTAGTTAGCTGCGGCCGGGCGGAGGGAGCGCGAGGCCTTCGGACACCAAACCGCCGCCGTTCCTCCCCGTCTACCCGCAACCTGCCTCAGCCGCCTGCATTTCCGAGTCACACAAACGCGACTACAACGATTCATCCGGTAGTTCGGTGGCTTTTAGAAGGAACACACGGCGAGCGACCCCCACCCGCCACCCCGCACGAGCGCTACGGTGCACCAAAGGCAGCCAAAACGCGGCCTTTGGTTTCGTATTTCACTGCGCTTCTTATGTAGTTGCGGCGCAACAACACCGTGTTTCGGGAAACACAGCACACATTCGCGGGGTTCTGTGCGGTCAGCGCGCGGACACGCGACGGACCGGCTTTTTTTTCCGAAACCTCCGACATTTGTAAACGGTAAACCGAATTAGGGGAACAAAACAAAATGGCGGCAGCGGGGGTAGGCCGCGCTGCATGAACGACAACAACAAGCCGGCGGAGCCTCGCCGGAGCGTAACCGGGACGATAGACGGAAGAACATTTCGACACTACACAATTTCCTCACGATCAACCTCCACAAAGGCCGTTTTCCCCGCGCAGATTTTTCCCCACAAACCACACCGGAGAGCCCCGACTCCTCGGCTCGTCCTCCCAGCAGACTTAAATCACAAGCGGCGCCCAGAGTGTCAGACCGCGGCTCCGATCGGATCCATGTGAGGACTAAAAAGCCATATACATACTCACCTGGCCTTATCCCGACTCGTCTCGAGGTTGTTTCGCTAACGAATAAAACGAATAACTAAGGTTGCTAGCTAGCGGTAGCGCACGCTGGCCAGCTAGCTGAACCACCAATCCCGGTTAGGCTGTGCGGCTAGCAAATGTTAGCTTGCTAGCGATCCGAAAAGCCCGATTTAATTTTTAAAAAAAAAAAAAAAAAAAAAAAAAACTCTATATAAAATCGGACCGGGTGTATCGGAGACGGATGAGTGTAGTGCGGCTCGGCTGTGCACCTTTTTTTCACCCCACAAAACAAATGAAAAAAGAAAAAGAAAACAATCACAGACAGAGGTCGATCCGTCACTACTAGAGCCGTCAACGGCTACTGGCTACGGCAGCGCCGAATGAGGTGGGGAGGGAGCGCTCCGGGGGCGGAGCTTATTAGCATAATATTAGCGTGCCCCTCGTGGCCTATCGGCCGCACGCTCGACTTCGGTGCTAATTTGCATGCGTCTTCATCAAAGGTCCGCGTGCGTCTTCGCGAAGACTGTTTTATTTACGTAATACACGGTTTGTCCCACACCTGGTACATATCGTACAGTCTGCGTCTGGAGGATGTACGTAGTGAGCGCGAAGAAACTGAAAGCACAGCATCAGTAGGAATTTGGATTACTGATGTTCTAAATGAATTACAACTCACGCTTACTTTGAAGACATATATCATAGAGCTGGTTTATAATCAGGGCTACAAGGGGCGCAGGGAGCAGCGCTGCCGCCTCACAGTGGCGGAGTTGTTGGACGCAGGTCCAGGTTCGAATCCGGCTCAGTGTCTGGGGCGTGGCTTTCCTCTGGGTGCTCCGGTTTCCTCTCACAGTCCGAAGACGTTCAGGTATCTTGGCGACACTAAATTGCCCATAGTGTGCGTCGGGGAGAGGGGCGCTACCCTGCAATGGACTGGTATCCCATCCAGGGTGTCAACTCCCAGCCTTGTGCCCAGTGATTCCAGGATAGGCTCCGGACCCCCTCGATCCGGACCAGGACAAGCGGTAAATGAAGAGAGGTTTCTTTCTAGTGTATATAATACGGGACTATAATTTCCACAACAATGTTTGGAAAAGCAATAGAATTGCTAATATAAATAACCAGTCTTTTGAGAATATAGATTATGAAGATGGCTGTGAAGGTCAAAACTTGCAAAAGACTTAACTAAATGATAACTTTAGAGAAAAATAGTGCATTAACCTTATAAACATAAATGGAATCTCTCAATATCACATCTGTCTGATTAGTGAATTCCAGCATATCTCTGAAGTATATTTATGCATAAATAATAAAAAAAACCCAATGGTGAAGAATATGGGGTCACAATACACACACGGGGGCTCACAGTCCCTTGTCAGTAACAGCTGGTAGCATTTTTTATTAACATCAGAACCATTGACAAAGTGTCTCTGTGCTATTGATTAAAATGTTCCCAGCCGGACTGTTAAAAAACCTCTTATTAATCAATGAAACTGAGGACAACAGGGTTTAGGATCCTTTCATTTAGCATCACTAGATGGCAATGTTGTCTAAACCTCCAAACCGCAAAAGAAAGAAACCGCTTTTAGGCCTTTAAACAGCTACATTTCAAGCCCCTCTAGAATAATACACTTCAGCCATGGGAGCTTCCTGAAAAAGTCATTTTAGACATGCTGAAATAATTCTTGACATATATTTCACCAAAAATTTTTTTCTCCTGGCAAATTAAGGTGCGATGAGGAAAGAAGAGCTTTTAATGAAAAGTGCTGCACAAGCAGAAAGATTGCACCTAGAAACTGCTCTCCATTAGGGTTAGAGTTCATTTTCTGCCTAAAAAAAAAAAAAAAGTGTGTAATGTACAGATGTACTCTCTGCCCAGGCGTGAAGAGAACACGGGTGTGTATCTGTCTTTTACATCACTTCTCAACATGTTTGCCCAAGAAGTTGCGCAGCGCTCCGGCGCTGGGCTCCGAGCCGTTTCTCACTGACCCGCATTTGCTTTCAGTACAGTTTCCATGGTAACAGACTGACAGCATGGGCCCCTGCGTAGCTCTGGGATGTGCAGTGTGCATTATGGGAATACAGGGCACGCACACAAGCAGCTGATAAAAAGCAGACAGCCCCGGACCGAATTTTGCACAAGGTTCGCATGGTACAAAATACTATATAGTACCTTATAGTGTAGTACCTTTAGTGTCAGGCTTCACCTCTCTGTACTGCAGAATACAGTGATTTCATTATCTGGCATTGTTTATATTTCCAGTCACATTACATTACATGCATCTACGTTTATATTTATTCATTTAGCAGACACTTCTCCAAAGGGACTTATACTGTAAAGGGTACAGTTACTTACCCTTAGTACCTTATTAAATGCTTTATGAATAGTGGCTATAGAGGAACTGCACCACCGACATAATATGTTAATCTACTCATGGCTGTAAATTCAGTGGGACATTTAATGCTTTTTCCCCCCTAGCCATTTACAATTGTTTCATATCACAACTACAGTACGCTTCCTTCAGCTGTTCATGCAAACTGTTATTAGAACTAGATGAACATGCATATGAGATGATCCAAACATGTAAGAAACAAATTCTGGAACTGGGGGGGGAAAAAAAAAAAAAAAAAAAAAAAAAAAAAAAAAAAAAAAAAAAAAAAAAAAAAAAAAAAAAAAAAAGACAAAAATATAACTTATTACATCATTTTCAGTATGCAGATTTCTAAACTTCTTATTTACATGGAGTCTAAAATAATTATTGCAAAGTATGAAATTAACAGCTCATAATAGGGTATATCAATGTCCATTCTTCTGTAAGGGGAGGCCCCGTGACCACGGAGCATATATTTCCAAATGTTACTTTTATTGGAATTTTAGGATGTATAGTACTTCAGTTGTCAGTCAACTGGAACAACTGAAAGTTAAACCCCTCCACCTTCCCTTTGCTCAACCTGCAGAACCATTATGAGCAGAAGCTCACGTAAAACTCTGAAATATCTACAGTCAGATTCCATAATTTGTATAACTGCTTTGCAAGATTTTATTTTCTTCGTCTGTGGCTATGAAGATGCAGTCAAATGTAAAATCATAAATCAAGTTGGTCCATCAAAACAATCATTTACAGTAAAGGGAACAATGTTTCACAAATTATTCAAACCACATACTTTGAGGAAACAATCGCACAAAACTTGTATAAACATTATTGCTGTTATTGCTACATGTACCCCAAAATATCTTAATGGGGGAAAAAAAAAAAGGCAGTCTTTAAAAATTATTTCACACATGGCCAGCTATTTATAATATACAGTGGGTCCCATTCTTAAACGCAAGACCAACAGTTGGTTACTCAAAAAGTACATTATAATTTTGATGATCAGTGTATATATTTCTCTCCGCTTCCAAAATGCATTTTGGTTACCCAGCTGTACGTTGCTCGAGAAAAGTTTCTGCTAAATGAATCAATGTAATGTATGTGTCAGAAATATGACACCTCTCGTTCGGATGGGAACAGAGCAGCTCGCGGAGAGCAGCCTGGCAGGCTCCGGCACATTCCGGAGCATTCTGGCTCCCGGCACTGGGTAGCGATGACCTGTTGCAAATCGGAACATACAATAAAGAGAAGGCCAAGTAAGAGCAGAGTGTTGACAAACAAAGCAGTGTTTATGTGCTCAGCATCAGACAGCGAATCAGGTGTTTTGGCACATGATGCGAACACATGCGCAAGTTCTGTTTACTAAACATCTCTCAAAAAAGGTGAGAGTTTGCAAGTCCGCACGCAGTCACGTAGACTGTAAACCTGAGTGGAGATGGCAGCAGAACGGTAACCACCCTTGCCGTTTGCAACGAGCGAGGGCAAGAAGCTTTCCAACTCGATTCCAGAGCTCTGCTTTTCCTGAGAAACAACTGTGGGTTCAGTATGTTTGTTATCTATAATTATGCATGCCTCCAACAATTTCATTTAACAAACCCTCGCTGTATTAAAAAGAATCTGAGAAAACGGACCGGGTCCCAAGACAGGAACCCAGAAGAAACCGAAAGGCAACGGACCGCGGCTCCTCCACCCCCCCGATTTGCGCGGCCAAGCAGCATGACGCCACGCTCAAAGGTGAACTGCTTCCGCTACCCCCTCCACACCACCGCAGCCCGAAAGGCCACGGCCACATCCCTGTCCTTGTAAATTTGCAACACGGAGAGCGAAATCGTGTGTGTATTTCACATACATCCAAGGCTGCGTTTGGCCATCGATTCAAAAAAAAAAAAAAGGAAATTAGTTACGATTTATAAAAAAAAAAAAAAAAATGCTTTGCTACTGCCAACTTCAAGAATAAGTACAGCACACGTCCTCGAAAACAGAAGTGAGAACAAAGGCTGGAGGACTGCAAAAATAGACGGCTACAAGCAAATGGGTTAGAGTCGGGTGATCCGAGTGACGGACAGAACCGTATTCTCCCACCAGTTCTCCTCCATTCCAACCTCCTCACTTTGGCTGGGAATCCAAGGCTTCTTCCACCATCTCGCACTGAAAAAGTTCGAGTTTGTACTAATAACCAGCCAGAAACCCAACTAAGAGAATATTGCTCTTAATACTGGCAAAATATCCTGACGCAGCACTGCAGCTGCTGCTTAGATTTCAAGTCATTTTCATCCCAACGAGGGGCCACACGGACACCCCGCCCATCCTCGCGGCTGGGACCGCGGACACCCGGCCTCCTCTTTTCTCCTCAACGGCGCTGCTCGCAAACTAGATTCCTCCAAACAGGTGGATCTTCGCGAAGGAGATGGTCTCGTCGTAGTTCTTGTGGCCCTTTTCGTAGATGACGTAGATGTACTTCTTGTCCTCCGGGTGCTGTCCTTTCAGCGCAGTCATGGCGGAGTAGCCGCTGGGCCCGGCCCAGATCTGCACGGCCTCCTTTTCCCACGACGAGCCGTTGCTCAGAGACCAGCGCAGCGTCAGGTTGACCCCTGGAAAAGCAGGAGAGGTACAGAAATAAAACTCTCTGTGGACAGGTGCACCACAGCTGAACCGTTTACATCCATCATCACTGATGGATGTGCGGGTTGCGGTCACAGTGGTCCAGAGTCTATCCCGGAAAGCTGGCACACCAGGTAGACCATTAGACAACTTTTTATAACGTTAATTACAGTTCAGAACACAAGACTGCAGGTTAAAACACAACCACATGACTTTTACAACACCGATTGCTTCACTAAACATTAAGCTGTGTAAAAATTAACGTAAGAGGTAACTAAACTGTGGTGGTTGGGGCTGGTGGAGCAGTAAAGCGCGTTTTTATTTCACGGAGCCACCGCAGCACCCGATTCAAATACCCACAGTCGTCTCTAAACCTGATTTACTCCCCATCCAAAACGTCACAGTCGGCGTTTACAGGGAGGCTGAACGCATCAGCAGAGCAAACAACGCGCAGCGACACGTGAGGAGGTACCCTGTGTACCTGTGCGGTTTTTGGGCTTCCAGGAGGCACCGCCTGCATAAAGAAAGTTGTGGGAAAGAGGCGTAGCTGCCACGCCGCATCGAGCTCGATATTCACGGAGCACGCAGAAGCTGCACACACAGCTACATTGAAGGCACACCAGATGGAAAGGAGAAGACCGGACCAATCAAAGGGTTCAGTTATAGACATGGACACAGCCATCCACCCATTATTAAAAAAAAAAAACTTCATACACTATACAGGGTCATAATGGTCTGGAGCCAATGGCAAAAGCCCAGGGTGCAAGACCGGATACGCACTGGGTGGGATTCCGGTCCGTTAAAGGACAGAGAAATACCACTAGTGTGTGTGTGCTGTTATTTCAGCGATGGGCAAATTATGTTTTGTGCTGCAAAAGACACCCATGTAGAAAGCAAATATTTGCCAAGACTACTCATATTTAGAAAACTATGTTCAAGGGTTCAACAGGTGTCCTCGTGAAGTTTCCAGGATATTTACACAGCGACACACCCGTACCTCTCGACGTAGGACACCGAGTTCTCCTTTAACGCACCCCTCGGAGCGCTTACTGTGCTGCGTGTTTGCGGGGTTGGTGAAGTACATCACCCCCTCCTTCTGCAGGGCCCCCGCTGCCACGGCCGGGTCCACCAGCGTCTGGTCGAACACCAAGTTCTCCAAGGGCAGGGATTCGCCCCCGTCCGAGCTGCGCACCACCATGCGGCAGTGGCAGTGGTACTTGTTGTTGTTGCGCACGTTGATCACAATGCTGCCGTCCTCCATTTCCACTGGCTGGAAGCAGAAGGTGCGAAGAACGAGTCAATGCATACAAATGGAGGGATCTCAACAATCAGCGACAAGGGGTTTGAGCAATCGGACTCCGGAGAATAATTTTAAAAAACCATCCAATAACGATCCTGGTCACTCTTGTGAATCTCTTACCTGACACTCATCAGGATTGAAGTCCAGGTCCTGTTTGGGCTGGTTGTACGGGATGCTCTTCAGGGCCGCGCCGTATCGCCAGGTCTTCCCGTGATCGTCGCTCAGCACGCAGAACACGCCGTCCCCCTCCAGGGTGCCGTGGCCACAGACTACCAGCCTGCCCGCTGCCGGGGGGTAGCGCTTCTGTGGGGCGGCAGGAACACAGGTGTAGTACATGCAAACAGTGCAGATTATATCTATATACATCCCTTGAAGGAATATTTACATTCATTCATTTGATGAATTTCTCCAAAATGATTTACAATGTTAAGGTTATAATTGCTAACCCATTTATACAGCTGGGTAATTTTACTGCAGCAATTTAGGGTAAGTACCTTGCTGAAGGGTACTACAGATGGAGGCGGGAATCGAACCTACAGCCTTTGGTTCCAAAGGCAGTAGCTCTAGTCACTATACTACCAACTGTCCCTGATATGCAGCAATAATCATACCAACAATCCTGAACTTAGTCTCCTTTTATAGTGCTGTATAATAAAGATATGTGGGTTACAATTTAAAAGAAAAAAAAGTTTGATATCGTCATTTTAAAGATTAATAAAATGAAAGAAAACAGAGCGAAAACAATAAGATGGAAAGGGGACTAAAAAGAAGTCTGTAGACGTGTTGCATGTTAAGCAGTTTTGAACATGTGGCTTTAAGGCTGTATAAATACATAATGCATGACTTTTCCAACCACTTATTAATAAACTCCCTTCAGACACCCACATATGACGAATAGCTGGAGTTTATGAGTGTCTTGTATTAAAAGATAGAAGTAACACACACCGGGATGTGCAGGGTGCATTCCGTTCGAAGCACACGCACCTGAACTCCGTAGCCCGGCCCTGGGGCGAAGCTCTTGACGCCCAGCTGAACGGAGAGGTTGCGCGGTTTACTCCAGGAGAGCCCGTCATCCACGCTCTCCACCAGCATGGTGCTGGAGGGGCTGCAGCGGTAATGGTGGAAGCACAGCGAGTAGAGCAGGAGCAGAGAGCCCGTCTCCTCGTCCACCACCACCGAACCCAGGTTCAGGCCGTCCGCCAGGGAGCCGTCGTCCACGACGAAAGAGGTGGGGGACCAGGTGGCGCCTGCCCAAGGAGCGGGAGATCAGCGCTCTTCGGATAACGTTAACGGCAGCGATTCGGGAAGCACGTCCCTCGGCCTTCAGCCTGCGAATTTCATCGACGCACACACACCTCTGTCCGTGGAGCGCCGCACAGCGATGAACTTGGCCCCGACGTCGTTGGAGGAGCCCTTACGGGCCTCGGCGAAGGCCAGCAGGCTGCCCTTAGGCGTGAAGGTGAGGATGGGGATCCTGTAGGTGTTCACCTCCCCCGCGCTGCCTCCCACCCACAGCAGCTGCTCGTCGTACACCAACGGGCTAATCTGGAGGGAGAACGAGGAGGAAAGAGTCACACCTTCCGTTACGAGCGCTCCCGCGCTGCTGAAAAACGAACAGCCGAATGTTAAAGGCTGCATCGGGGGGGGTGTTGTTGAATCACACTTGTTCCGATTATGTTATTAGTTGCCCACAGATAAACATTATCGGTACAGTAAACAAAAAGGGGAGCAATGAAATGAGAAAAACACTAGGAGGCAGGGGGGGGGGGCAAAAAAAGGAGGGATATTAATCTCAGTGGACATTAACTCACTGCCCATGCTTCTGATACGGATTCACACACTTATTACTCTTTTTAACCCGGACCTGTGTCAGAAGCAGATTACGTTGCTTCTGGAACTACCTTCACCGTGATTTACAGAACAGGGATCGTCACTGCATTAATTTGGGGTACTACAGCCGGGCATGGGATTCGAACCAACAACCATCCGATCCCAAGTGGACAACCTTACCACTAGGCCACTAATATATAATATATAATTACATAGTATGTAAGACAGGACACAGAAAGTTAACTGAAAGTGCAACTGAACACTTGAGTGATACAATAGTTAATTCCTCCTTTAAAGAGCTGCCTGTGGGGGGGAAAATCAAACACTATATGGAAAACAGAGAGCATGACCACTTTGTGTTTAACACTCCGAGGGAGCGCAAAGACCAACTCATATCACACAGGCAGCTGGCCCTGCAGCATCAGTACAAACAGCGAGACTTAAAACCAAACATTTTCACCACCGGGAAAAAAAAACTTTTAATATTAAATTCATACAATATTTTTATCTGAGCTTCCGACAGCAGCACTTTCGCCGCGATCGCCAACGAGTCACAGCCACGTTTAATCGCATTTCCGAAGCACACATCAGTGCCCATGACAAGAATAATGCAGCATATTAAAATCATTAAGTACAGTTAATATAAGAAACGTTTCTGGAGAATTCCTCTACCTGGTCGTAGGGGAAACACAGACAGGGAACCAGCCACAGCGAAAACAACTTCAACCCGACACGGACAGTCCAAGAAACTGGAAGGTCGCAGATCTGGGTCGAAACGCTCATCTTCCCACCGCGCTTCATGAACTTAGGCTTATTCATCCAAACAAAAACCGAATGAGAAGAAAAGAAGAAAAAGGGAAGAAACAAGAACGACCGGTATAAATGTCTGCCACACCACCGAATGTGCGGTTTTAACACATGACTAGGGGGCCGATGATCACGTGACACGCGGAAGTCATGTGACGTCATGCCTGAAACTAGCGTCGCTCAGCACCGCGGGCCGCCATTTTGGCTCTAAACAGTAACGGATGTGCGTCCGAGCGGCTGTAGCGCTCCTTTAGCGCCACTGCGCATTTCCACTTGTTTGGCTTTTAAAAGAAATCAAGAACGAAATTTTTATCACTTCATTCATCTATGTGCTTCTGAAATTAAGTCTAACTGAAAGGGCGTTTACTGACAAGTAGGCCAAATCGACCAGTAGTCACAGGGATGATAATAAATATAAGTGTAAGTTTCCAATTTTTTTGTCCTTATATGCTTGTAAAAAAATTATCTATCTTCATCTTGGTAACGCAGGGAGTTCTTTAATTACTTTATAATAAAGTGGTTGTATAATAAAGTTTATTGTACAACCACTGTAACCATGTGAAGCTCTTCCAGTAAATGGGAGAAAATTGCAAGTTGGAGGCATTCAGTGACTGTGTTTTGTATTTCTTTAAAATTAAATTATCTGTTAACATATTTTATGCATAAAGTAACTCACTTTTAGTAAAACAACTTTTTTTTGCGGAATAGTGTTGGGGTTTTTACTCTGAGAGGGTCTTGACTCATGTAATGATATTAATCAGCTGTATTAAATGGGTAAATCATTGTGGGCAGATGAACAGTGTAATTCGCTTTGGAAAAAAAGCATCCGCTAAATAAATAAATGTAATTTTAATGTGCTGATATGATTGGGAGAATTTTCTCCTCTTTTTTGTAGACTTTGTAAGACATTTAAAAACAGGCCCCCCAAACTATTACTGTATTAACAGATGCTTTTCTCCAAAGCAACTTCCAATGAACTCTATGTAGTGTTATCCCCCACACACCTTATTCACCGCGGTGACTTACATTGCTAGATACACTGCTTACACTGGGTCACTCATCCATACATCAGTGGAACACACTCTCTCTGTCACTCACACTTTGGGTGAACCTGAACAGCATTTCTTTGGAGTGTGGGAGGAAACCAGAGCACCCGGAAGACTTACACTGCTAGATACACTTCTTACACTGGGTCACTCATCCATACATCAGTGGAACACACTCTCTCTATCACGCACTGTGGGTGAACCTGGACCTGCCTTTGGAGTGTGGGAGGAAACCAGAGCACCCAGAGGAAACCCACACAGACACAGGGTGAACATGCAATTTCTACGCAGACTGAGCAGGAATCAAACCCACATCCTCTCACACCACCCAGGCGCTGAGACAGCAGCGCTACTGGCTCTGCCACCATGCCTCCCCTTGCCTGCATGACACACCATTAAGAGGCCGTGTGATGCTGTTTCGCTGTATATTGCGGCCATAGTCCACTTTTATATGAGGTGCATAGTTTACAGATGAATATAAAGATAATTTCATCCTATCTGTGCTCTACCGTAATCCCGAGGATAACTTTACAAGTGTATGACAGGCAATAACAGGTCATAACAGGTACAACTGCATGCAATCTTCATACTGGTAGTGTTTTCAAATTTATGATGCTGAACTGAAACAACATCAGGATGCAGGTGTTCATGACTCAGGTGATATCGCCGTTTTACCGCGGTAAACGCAAACCTTCAACCCATTTAAGGCCAGGTTTTGAGTGCTTGGGACACTTTACTTTGTTTTCACTCCAGTTTGTGCCTCTTAACTGGTGGCTCATTTTTTCTTGGTGATGTGCCACATTTAGGCTGTGTTTTTATATTTTTTTAAATCTCATCCATAATGGCACGTGAAGTGATGTATTTCTCGGTCACGTTCTTTCCATTAAATGGATTTATGATTTATGATTTCTATTATCGTAAAAAAAAAATGGAATACTTTGGGGCGCAGCATAGCTGACCGAACTGAAAATGAAAAAGAGAGAGAGCTCCGCTCAGAGGTTTTGCACAGCTGAGACTCGTGTGTGTGTGTGTGTGTGTGTGTGTGTGTGTGTGTGTGCTCGCCTTATACTGGGGAGGTCTGTCTTCTTCTTTCTGCTGGAACGTTGGACCAGCCCCAGACCACGGCCAACACCGTTCAGAGCGCAGGGCCCACGGGAGCTCGCCGAGGATCCGTCTGCCCACAGCAGGTAAGTGTCAGGAGAGCTGCTGGGTAGTGTGTGTGTGTGTGTGTGTGTGTCTTTTTCAGGAATACACCCAGCGTTTAGGGTGTGTGATGTCTGATTGTGCAATTCTGCTTCTGCTACATCGCCACGGTTACCGCCCTAAGCAGAAAAAGTCGTGCACCGCCGCTCATTCCTTCACGTCGTGTGAGGATCTCGCTCTAGACTTCGGCGCTAGCAGAGACACGCGCTGTGGCAGAGATGGTCCCGAGAGACTCCGTCCGCGGTGGGACGAGCTCCCGCACGTTACGAGCTCTACGAGCCGCATTCCTTCGGTCATGCGGCCCCAGCTGATCCAAGTCACGAGCCTGGGAAAGAGAAAGAGGCGGCTGGAAATGGAATGCCAGTTTGATCAAAGTCTAACAGCCATAGATGTAGAGCTCCCGGGGGGGGGGGGGGGGGGGGGGGGGGTCATCGCGGACTTTTTCATGGCTTTCCAGCCGGACACTAAGAATTCTCTCTGGCTGATCATCTCCAGCATCTCAGATTTACCTCCAGTTTGCTTCCACACTCTCTCTCTCTGTCACTCACACACGATTGGGGAACCTGAACAGAATGTCTTTGGAGTGTGGGAGGAAACCAGAGCACTCAGAAGACTTACACTGCTAGATACACTAACTTAGACTGGGTCACTCATCCATACATCAGTGGAGCACACTCTCTCTGTCACTCACACACTATGGCGGAACCTGAACAGCATGTCTTTGGAGTGTGGGAGGAAACCAGAGCACCCCAAGAACACGCAAACTCCACACAGACCGATCGGGGATCGAACCCACGTCCTCTCGCACCACCCAGCCAATGTGAGACAGCAGCGCTACTCGCCCTTTAACCTCCTGCTTTTACGCCCCCTTAAGCGCAAACCTGTCACACT
Source organism: Scleropages formosus (assembly GCF_900964775.1). NCBI lineage: Eukaryota > Metazoa > Chordata > Actinopteri > Osteoglossiformes > Osteoglossidae > Scleropages > Scleropages formosus. The sequence goes on along the minus strand of NC_041828.1, from coordinate 6,085,009 downwards.
CACACCACATTGGACACGGTTAGTGAAATTTTTTGAAAATTATTTTTCATGACAGCAGAGCAGCGTCCGTTTCGTGCCCCCCCGCCCCACGTGCCGTACAACAACACAAATAGTCGCTGTCCTGCTGATGGGTAAACACACCCAAACGCATTCGCACCCAGCTAAACGGAGGTGTTAAACGGAGGTAGCATGTGACTCGGCAGCAGGATTTTCACACGTCTACAGTGTCACTGAGAGGCTGGGATAGAGACACCGTGTCCCTCTTGCTCGCGGAACACTTTTCCTACTGCGTTTAAAACAGAAAAGCAGCAAATCCTTTGGAAAATGAATACTGATGGAGTGTCGTCACTTTTTATTAGTTACTCTGTTATGTATGTTGGGCTTATTGGGGACGACTAGTAGTGTAGTGATTAGAGCTGCTGGCTTTGTTTGCAAAGGTTGTGAGTTCAAATCCCACCTCCAGCTGTATTACCCATAGGCAAGGTAGTCATCCTAAATTTTTCCGGTAAAATTACCCAGTTGTATAAACGGTTGTAAGTTGCTTTGGAGGAAACTATCAGCTACATGTAGATTTTCCTATTTTATTCGCTTCATTGCTTTTTATGGCCCTCTGTGGTTTTGCGTTTTGCGCATATCGCTGTTTTGTGCCATGTAGCACCACGCTGTACGGGACTGCAGAAAGTGCACGTTAACCATCCTTGTAACTTTCTGCTAGTGAACTGGTGAGAGAGCAGGGTTTACATGGTTTCACTGGGTTTCAGCAGGATGTTCCCGGAAAGTGACTTATAAGTAGAGCCAAGGGTGTTTGTCGGTGTAAGCTAGGAGCACATTTCTGTGCTGAAGAGGACCGAGCAGCTGCCTGACAGTAATGTGGTAGAATGATGGTACAGTGAGGAGTGCTGCTGACTCACAGCGCCTGGGTGGTGCAAGAGGACGTGGGTTCAATCCCCACTCAGTCTGTGTGGAGTTTGCATGTTCTTGGGGGTGCTCTGGTTTCCTCCCACAGTCCAAAGGCATGCTGCTCAGGTTCCCCCAGAGAGTGAGAGTGTGTTCTACTGATGTATGGATGAGTGACCCAGTGTTAGTGGTGTATCTAGTGGTGTAAGCCTTCTGGGCGCTCTGGTTTCCTCCCACACTACAAAGACATGCTGCTCAGGTTCCCCCGGAGAGTGGGAGCGTGTTCTACTGATCTATAGATGAGTGACCTAGTGTAAGTAGTGTATCTAGCAGTGTAAGTCACCATGGTGAATAAGGTGTGTGGGCTGATAACACTACATAGAGTTCATTAGACATTGCTTTGGAGAAAACCGTCTGCTAAGTAAATAAATGTAAATGTCTGGAGAGAAACTTTGCGCAAATGAAATATCTCAAAGCTGTGTGGGGCTTCAGCACTGAGTCTCCCCAGTATGAGGAAGCGCGTGGAACAGATTTGTGTGGGTTTCCTCCGGGTGCTCTGGTTGCCTCCCACACTCCAAAGACCTGTGTTCCAGGTGAACCGGTGACTCTAAATTACTGCGTGTGTGATTCCTCACGTACTGCGTTTGCAGTAGAGGCTCCAAACCACCCCGACCCCGCCCTGGACACTGATGACGGACAGCTCGTTTTACTTTTGAGAAGATCCCATTAATACAACGGAATATCCAGGTTACGGCTGCTGCTTGGTGTCAGTTCACACAGGCGAACGCAGTGACAGCTGGGGAGGCTGCCTCCCGTGCACAGGAAAGAAACGCAGTTGAAAAGAAGACCATCTAAGCCGCATGTAGGGCAGTAAATAGGCCACACGGCACTTCCTTCCTGTGTCAGTGACCCAGAGCAGCGCCGACATCCCGCTGAAACTCGGGTTTTCTGGGCGGTGGGTAGCAGAGAGGTTCCGTGTTCTCGGGCTCCGGCGTAAATGGACCGCGGCTTGCATGACACCGCCGCCCGTTACACTCTCCGAAAAACACACTTACACGGCCACGCAATGAGCGATTATGAGACTCCTGGACCTTTAAATTGTGCTGAGTCACAGTTTGGCTCCAGGGATGTTATTACTGCTGCCTCCTGAAGCCGTGTCTGGAAGGGATGAAAATAGCGAGCGGCCGATCAGACACGCGGCCGGTGGTTTGTCGCTCGTCCCTTACACCCCGGCTCTCGCACGCCTTCCGCGCCGGCTGAGACGGGCCTTCTGCCGCTGGAGCCGGTACCGCGGTAAAGCCGTTTCTGCTCTTCTCGCGTAAAGCGTAACGCGCAATGACACGATGCTTTGCACCGCTCGTACAACATGAATAATGTCTCCTTTTCCAGCGCGGCAGCCCGACATCGTTCCCTTCTTTCCCCGTTCCGCTTGCGTGAATAATGCAGGGCCGCGACGCGATGGGCCGTGCAGAGCTGTGCGACGGTACGGGAAATCCCACACGAAGAATCCTTTTCTTTTTTCATCCAGGATCTTTGTAAGAGTCCCAGACCTTCGGCGCGATGGAGGACGGGGGTGTGTATTCCGGCGGTGGAAATGAGTACGATATCATAGACATCGACGTCCATTCGGGGCAGTCAAGTATCCAGCTGGAAGGAAGTGGAATTTATCGACAGCCGAACGGTAATCGTTCCGCACACTGTGTGTGTGTGTGTGTGTGTGTCTTCTGTATTGGATGATGCGTAGGTTTTACCCCCCTGGAAAATCTCAAAGTAAATTAAAAAGAAAAGAAAGAAGCCGTCTGCAACGTCGCCTAAAGTGATGATGGTCACAGTGCCGCTCGAAAGTATGTGAACCCCTTGCGTCCCTTAGTTTTACCACGGAACGGTTATTGGATGAGGCACAGTGTTTCTCACGCGACACAGTAGGTGTGTAAGGACCAATCCCGTATGGTGCTTTAGAGGAAATCGCGCGTGTAGCAGAAACGCGGTAGAAGTGCAGGTGGGAAAATAAGTGAACCCATGTAGTACTGGTTCTCAACCAAGCGGGTAAGTAGAATCAGGTATGTAAATCACAGCCGTTTATTCATTTTAGAACTATTTTAATATTTTCTGCAAGGATAATGACCATCTCTAGGGTTCACATACTTTCAAGCACCACCGTACGTGCATCCCTCTCTCTCTTTGGGATGCGAGCTGATGCACTGACTTTCCACGCCTCTCGCAGGTCGGTGTGTGCTGGCACTGTCCAGTTCCTCCGTGTTCAGCCCGTCGTTTGACCTGGCGATCGGCCGGGCGCAGCTGGAGAGCCGTGGCTTCCAGGTGAGCCGGAGTTCCGCGTCGGCATCGGGTCCCCGTCCCACCTGCCCGCGCGACTCCGTTTCTCGCATCTGCATTTCACCGTCACCCGCTTGAGCGCCGCGGTCTTTCTTGTGACGCGGAATTTGCGGAACCGGATTTCCGGAATTTTCTGAAGTCTAAGCCAAGGTCGCAAACCGGTCTTTTTTTGCCTCCTTTTCATGTTAAAGTGAGGGGGGGTGCAGTGGCACAGCAGGTTTGACCAGGTCCTGCTCGCTGGTAGGTCTGGGGTTCGAGTCCCGCTTGGGATGCCTTGCGGCGGATTGGCGTCCCCTCCCGGAGGGATGTTGTTCAGGGACGGTCGCAGCAACGGATCTTTGGCGAGCAGACGCTGTCGCCCAGACAATAGCAGCGCACTTGAATATCCAGCTCCTTCTGCGCTTCCTGGTTTTTGTTCTCCTTCCCCCAGGTCTGCACTCGAATCGGTGGCCCTCGGGTTCACAGCCTGGCGCCCAAACCGAAACCAACCGGAGCCTCGTGACCATAGAGCAGTTTCACACATAACCACCTTCATGGGATTTGTTTGTTTGTTTGTTACCATGGTGACACTGGTGTTTGTGGTTTTTTTTTTTTTTCCGGTTCTATTTCATTGCAGATCCCAGTCTCAGACTTTGAAATCCCTCTGCAGGCGGCGCTTGGCCTCCCGTCCGTTCGCAGATACCTTTTATTCAGCTCCTCCCTGTCACATTTCATCATGGCCATGGTGAGAAAGGTCACACCTTCCCTGCCGCTCAGCCTCCCGTGTACCGTGTTCTTGCGCAATAGATAGGCCCAGGGTGGCAGGAAGAACAGGTACACGGCACAGATGCCGCTCTCCCAGCTGAGTGAGTGAGTGTGTGCGTGTGTGTGTATATACAGTAATATACGCTCAGCGATGGAAGGAGGCTCTAAGGTGGCATGTGCCGCTCCCCGACAGGCGGTGTACGTGGTGCTGTGGTGCGGCGTGTACTCCACGATCCACCTGTACCTCAGCCTCACGGACTTCTGGCTCCTCTGCTTCTCCGTGACCCTGGCGTCCGCGGCGCTGACGTCCGCCATCGCCCTCGTCCTCCGTCACAGCGGCAAGCAGGCAAAAATCCCGCCGTCCTCAAAAAGCGTCCCTTCGGTTCGCACGGCAGCCCTTTCGATGGGAAAGGGATTTGCAGCGTCTCCCACCGAAATTCACATGGGGTCAGCTGGTAGCGTACTGGTTAGCGCTGCTACCTTTGTGCCCAGAGGTTGCTGGTTTGAATCCCACCCCCAGCTGTAGTACCCTTGAGTGAGGTACTTACCCTAAATTACCCAGCTGTATAAATAGGTAAATAATTGTAACCTCAGCACTGTAAGTCACCTTGGAGAAAAGCATCACCTAAATGAATGGACGCAAATTTAAATACCTCGCTCAAGGTGGGGACAGCGGGGTCCGTGCCGGTAACGTCCCATCGGTGCGATCTCTCCGCAGATCAACGTCAGCACGGACATCAGGCTGGTCCAGGTCAACGAGAGGCTCATCAGGCACGAGGTGCTGGTCGGCGTGGCCGATTGCTCGCATCACTGCGTCGGCGTCCAGCAAGTATCCTGCGATGCGGCCCGGTCCTTTGGTCTCTGCAAACTGTCTGCTTCCACCCCGCTCTCCTCTCTCTCTGACCATCTGCATATTCCATGTGACGCCGTATAGATTTTCTCCCATCGCTTTAGTACATCTGTCGACTTCTCTCTCCCGGCTGCCGGGCCTCTGTGAATCATCATCCTGAGTGAGTGTGTGTGTGTGTGTGTGTGTGTGAGAGATCTTACTGTGGGCTGTAGGAGGCCACTCAAATCCTTCGGACTTGGGTGCGACCTCCTTGCTCACCCACCTGTTCGCGTGCGCTCCATGAGATGCGTGCCCTTAGCTGCCCTCACCCTGGACTCAGCTGTTCGCCGTTCACTGGGACCTGTCGCCCTGCCTCGGCTCCCTGACCGACGCCCTGGAGGAGATGAGCTCGCGCTGCCGAGATGAAGTGCGGGTACGCGGTGCGAGTCATCTCCCGCCGAGCCTTACCCGACCCGCTCCGAGCGTCAGCGATGACGCAGGATAAACGGCAGCGCGTAACGAGAGCAGGACCGAGAGTGATTTCGTTAATAAATAATAACAATTATGCATAGAGGGAGACCTGCGTCAGGAAGAGAGGGATGCGGTTCTTGTCGAGCTGCACTTTCAAGGAGTAAATGATTGTTTCGGACGAGATCGGACTGTTCCGTTTGGTTTCATTTACATTAATCCATCTAGCTCACACTTTTCTCCGCTAGTTAAGGTACTTACAGTTATTTACCCATGGTCCAACAGCTGGGCCATTTTTACTGGAGCAATTCAGGGTAAGTATAGCCAGAGGTGAGGGGGGCGTGGTGGCGCATTGGGTTGGACTGGGTCCTGCTTTCCGGTGGGTCTGGGGTTCGAGTCCTTCTTGGGGTGCCTTGTGATGGACTGGCGTCCTGTCCTGGGTGTGTCCCCTCCAGCCTTGTGCCCTGTGTTGTTGGGTTAGGCTCTGGCTCCCCGCAACCCTGTATGGGACAAGCGGTTCAGATGGTGTGTGTATGTGTGTATAGCCAGAGATGGGCCTTGAACCTGTGACCTTTGGGTGCAAAGGCAGTAGCACTGACCACTACTCGTGGTGGTTAGAGCTGCTGCTTTGGACCCAAAGGCTGCAAGCTTGAGTCTCACCTCTAGCTGCAGTACCCTCGAGTGAGGTACTTACCCTAAATTGCTCCAGCAAAATTACCCTGCTGTATAAATGGGTAAATAACTGTAACCTCAACACTGCAAGTCACTTTGGAGAAAAGCATCAGCTAAGCAAAGAAATGTAAATGTACTCTACCAGCTGTCCTACATTCAGGCCTCCAATGCGTCTTCAGTGTCCCTGTCTCCCCGCCATAAACACTCCCATAATCCTTTCCAGCGGAAGCTTCAGAAGAACATGTCTCATCTCCTCCTCATTGCTGAGGCCCCTGCCCCCGACCTCGAGGAGGGTCCTCACGGTGAGGACCCGGCCGAGGAAGAGCGCCCCCTGCTGGTGGACCGGGAGGCGAGGGCGCGCGCCACCCCAAGCAGCCGGAGGGACGAGACGAAAGTGACGAAGGACTACAGCCTGGTGCCGGACTGTCGGCTCCCAGCCCAGGTGTCCCGCCGTCGAGCTGCTCTCGCTTTGCTGCTATATGAAGAAGCTCTGTGTCTGTTTGTTTCTCTCTGCGACATCATATGCCGGAAGATGCAGAGGCTTTTTATTGATCCACGGCTGCTTTTTGCAGGCGATTGCCTACCGTCTCCTGCTCACCTACAGCGCGGCCTACGTGAAGCTGCTGGCGTCCAACAGGCTCCCCGGCTCGTCCCCGAGCCGCTCCGCCCCCGCGGGAGCTCACTGCATCGGGGCCTCCCAGTGTCTCTGTCAGCACGTCCGTGCCAAAGTCCTCACGTAGAGCGGAGCGGCGTCGGGGCACCGCAGCCGTACCCGTCGACACCAGCAAAGCGGGCAGGCGTGTGTTCTCAGTCGCCCGGTAGGAAATTATATGGGCGATGATGATAATTTCAATCAACGAGCAGAGCAGCGACAAGGGTAGCGCTGCTTTCGTCAGCACGTTTGGGAAGCGCCTGGAGGATGTCTGCCGCTGTGCCAAGAAGATGTTTGTCATATGCAGGAGAAAGTCTTTTGTTTGAATTTGCGCTGTCAGAATTAAAATGTAGCGAGGGTTATTATGTAATTATATGTATCGATAATTTATATTTACAGTGGAATCATATATACTGTATGTATTGTAACGACACCCCGTTACTGTTTTAGGAGGGAGTGTGTGCTTGATGTAAATAGTTGCATTATGGGAAATCTGTAAATAATGTTGGTAACCGCTGGGGGCACTTCGGGGGGAAATGGTGGGTTGACTGTGTCTGCCGATGTGTTAAAAGAGAACCTAGGAGTGCTAGGCAGACTGGCTGTAAGCACAGGTCCTGGAGGAAATGGGGTCCTTAGACCGAGAGCATCATTTCCCTTGTGCTGGTGTTTGAATAAATTGTTTGTTATGAACGCTGCCTCCATGTCCTTCTTTGCTCCATCCAAACCTACAGCACTGTGCACCACAATATGTATGGGGACAGCTGGCAGTGTAGCGGTTGCAGCTGCTGTCTTTGGACCCAAAGGCCACAGGTTTGGATCCCACCTCCAGCTGTTGTACTGTTGAGCGAGGTACTTACCCTAAATCACCCATACGCGCATTGTCCGAAGCCACTTGTCCCAAGTGGGGGGGTCGCGGTGGACCGGAGCCAACCCCGGCAACACAGGGCGCAAGGCCAGAGGGGGAGGGGACACATCCAGGACGGGACACCAGTCCATCGCAGGGCACCCCAAGTGGGACTCGAACCCCAGACCCACCGGAGAGCAGGACCCGGTCAAATCCGCTGTGCCGCCGCACCCCCCTACCCTAAATTACCTTACTGTATAAATGGGTAAATAACTGGAAGTTGCTTCGGAGAAAAGTGTCAGATAAATGTAAATATCAATATGTATTTAATAAAAGCCCTCATAAGAAGAAGTGAGAAATAGGCCTGTCACATACGAACGTATTGATATGAGTCCGGTAATGAGTTTAAAGCGCAGCGCTGATCACGCCCCGTTCGTAACGACGCCGCACGTGGTGGCCGAGCGCGGATGTGCGGCTGCTCTGGTTGACAAGTGGAACAAATCGACCCGCCCGGGAGAGCCTGCGCACGCAGAGACAGAGGGGCGAGACGGATGGGCGCAGAGGTGAGGACACGTGGCTGCAGATGGCGCCGCGCCGTGGGCGTCGAGAGTTAAACGATTAGAGGTGCTGAGTCTCTCTGGGAGACTAAATGACCATCTGGGATCCCAGCAGCACAGTCTGTTCCCTGTCCTCCGTCAACGGCACTCGCCGAACACTCGGTCAGAGCGCCGTTCCCGTCCTTGCGTTTCGCCGTCGACGCGCTCCAGCAACGACTTGATGCGCGCGCGGACGCTCTGCCCGCCGGCCTCTGGAGGCGGGCGCCCCAGTCGGCCGAGGGATGGGCTCGCGCGCTCTGCGGAAAAGGAAGCGCTGGCGAGAAACTGAAGTGGTGTCAATCGGAAGGCGACGATGATGAAGGGCAGGAGGAATTAGGAGGAATGAAGACAAGCAGATACGGACTGATGAACGGGGGAAAATGAGCTGGGAATGGAAGAGCACTGATTTGTGCAGTTAACTGTATGACATCATCTGTAAGACTGTTAATGTAACAGCGATGGAGGGAGGGAGGAAAGCGGGGCAACTATAAATAGCAGCGGGGAGGCAGGGGAATGGCCGAAGAGAGCAGCGAAGGCTCCTGCACAACCCACTTTTTTTTCTTTTTATTCAACTCGGACTGCTTGAATCCATTCACAGCAAATGCATCAGTTACATCAAGTAACATAATAAACGTAAAAAAAGAAGAAAAGGAAAGAAAAATGCACAGGCAAACTCGTGTCCCTAGGAGCCACGACGCGGGGGGCGTTCGATCGGAGAACGAGCCGCGTGCAACGAAGTCTCGCTGAGCGCCGTATGCAACGGTGGTGGTTTCGTCGGGCTCTTATTCTACCGACACCATCAAGGGCCACGTGTGTGTGTGTGTGTGTGTGTGTCTGCTCAAGAACGGCCCGACGCACACAGAGTTCATATCCTGATCGTATTCATTCAAACACATGGAAAATTAAAGCTGTCACCTGTCTCAATATCGCCCATTAAATCAGAGTGATTCCACTGAATAATAGTCATAAAAGCAATAATAACGGCAGTAATAACGATAACGTAAACAAAATGTCACGCAAGTCATGAAATTATCATACTGCAGTTATTCACATTTTTTCCCACACGCTTAAGCTTTTGCAGTAGATTCCTAATGTTTTTTTTTTTTTTTTTTTTTAAATAGCATCAATTAAAATCTTACCGTTTTGCGAGAGCCACTTGTAACAATAGAGATAAAAAGGAGGAGAGTGACAAACAACAGTAAAGAGTGGAGGACGAACGGAACGTGGAACCCAGGGCATCGGAGGGCTGGAAACACTAATGAAGGGAAGGATTTTTGTTTAACGTTTCCTTTGGTTGCTCCATCGTTCATCCGTTCGGAGTCGCTGCCCCGAAACAGGCCGCTCTTTGCCCCCGAGGACGACAGCAGTGAGCGGAGCCCAAACGGAACAGGAATGAATTTGACCCCGTTCATAAAGGGTTAAAAACGAACTCCCAGAAGGCCGTGCAACAAACGGACGGGCTGGAAATTATCGTTCGGCGCGAGTAACGACCCGCCGAGGCCGAAACCTTTCTCGATGCGAAAAATTGCGCAGTCGGAGCGAAAGCGCTTGTGGATTTATTCTTAGAGCGCCGTGGTCTAACCGGGGGGCCCGACGCTGACGCACGCGCATCTGGCGAGGTGTGTGTGAGCCAAAGTCAGCGTGTGTGCCGCGTGAATTTCGTGGTTGGTTGAGCAGCACTGACATGTGCCCGGTTGCTTGGTTCTCCCGCTAAACCACCCAGCTTCTACAACGAGGGCCGTAAGGGTTCGAGACCCCGAGGCCCAACGCCTCCAAGGCTGGCGGGCGCGAGCCGTTAATGCGGCGCTTCGCTAGACGCGCGCTGACACGGACGCGTTCCTCGTAGCGACTCGGCGGGGACGCGGATCCTGCGGGCGACGCGCCAGAGAGAGCGACCCGTCCGCCGGCCGCTTCTCGCACCCGCACGTCGACGCCACATCAGCTCTCTCGACATTTTTCTTCCCCCCATCTCTGCATCTACATGTGGTCCTCTCCCACTTCTGTCCATTTCACTTACCTACTATGTATTTCATGAAACGTCATTAGAGATCAATAAATACGTATTTATAGTCAAAATGTCATATGAGAACCATAATTACTCTAAGGTAACCCGAATATATGAAAAGGTACATGGCACGTATTTCCAAAGTAAATAAACACAAGTACGATCAATGACAGCAATACGGCTAATAAATTAACATTAACAGAAAAAACACATCGTACGGGTTTCTAGCTTGCAATAATTTCATATATAACATAAATATGATACTGCTCTGTAGGTAAGTTATGCATTATGATACATTTGGCAAACATGGAAATGCTTAGAGCGTAGACCTCGGATGGGGGGGTTAGGGAAGAGTGGTCCCACAGCTGAGGGAGGGGGTGAAACTCGGGGACAGAAAGGGTGTCCGCTAATGAGCGTGCGTCTTAATTAGCATCTCGGTACGTGATTGGCTGGTCCACTGCGCAGTATGTTTCACGGCTCCACCCACTCCGTCCGGCGCCCTCCTTGTGCTTAAGGCTCCCAGTCGTCGTCGTTGTGCTGGGAGGCGATGATGACCACCACGGTCAGGATGGTGCACAGGACCATGGAGGCGATGCCCACCGCGAGGCTGATGAAGGAAAAGTTTCTGGCCTCCCGCGAGGCGATCTCCGCCGACACCATGTCACCTCGGGCCACGGCCATGCGCACCTGAGGAGGCGGGAGCCGGGGATTGGGGTGAGAGAAATACACGGGCTCACACGGGACAGGCCAGACAAAGGGTCGCGGGTGATGGCCGGAAGGGGCCGGAAAGGTCCGGAAGGGGCGGGCAGGACCCGGGCGGGATCACACCCACCTGCACTGCTTTGATGATGGCAATGATCCCCGTGGGCCAGAAGCAGCAGACCGTGGTGAGGACGGCGATGGGCAGGTAGTCATGAGGGGGTCGGCGGGGCTCCATCAGGGCAACCCCTGGGGGCATCTGCATTGCCACCTGCCCTGGGGCAACACCTGGGGGAGCTGCATTCCCCTGCAGGTAGGTCTGCCCCTGTGGGTGGGACAGCATACGATGACTGGTGGCCTACCTGCGATCTCGGGGTGTATCGGGGGTCCCCCATCATGCACAAGAAAAGGAAAAAAGAATTCTCTCACACGCGCACACGCACACACACACGCACACACTGCACAGGCTGAAGAAAGCACGGTCGCTCCTCCTGGTCTGGTGTCTCCAGTCCTCTCAGTCCTCCTCGTGTCCCTCTTCATTCTGGCTAGCATTATTCAACCACGTGGAAAAATCGAGAACACATTTACATTTTCACGAATGCAAATAAATCGCTCCTGCAAACAGCACCGGAACGAAATGCGTTTAAGACAAACGCCGTCGCCGTAAACGCGAGAGCGTTTTGATGCAGGGGCTAAACAGAACAGTTTTCTGCTGGACAGAAGATCAGTTTGGCCTTTAAGAATAGGAGTGCATATTAACCCGAGACCCGATGCTATACATCACATAGAAATAAGAGGTCTCACAAGACTAGCGGCTACCTGTATCGGTATCCTAAATTAAGTTAAAAAAAAATCGTCTTGATGAAATAATGCTGTTTAAAAGTAGCGATAACAATGGAACGGGTCGATGCCACTCACTGATGCTCCAATGGGATACACCGGCAGATAGGCAGTGCAGGGCTGCAGCTGTAGCGGGTACCCAGGATGTAGGTACCCCGCTGGGGGTTGGGGTACTGTCCCTCCAGGCCCCTGTGTCTGCACCGTGTATCCCTGCGGGGCCCCTGGGGCCGGGGCTGGCAGGGTCCCGCAGTGGAACTGAGTCTCCTGCATGTAACCCTCTGAGCCAGGGGGCGGAGGTGGCGGCGGGTAGTTGGGCTGCGGGCCGCAGGCAGGTGGAGGGGGGTGGGGTGGCATCACGGGCTCTTGGGAAGGGTGATAGGGTGGGGGCAAGATCTGAGCCATGGGCTGAGCGATGGGCTGGCGCGCCGCCTCTTCCACACCTGGGAGGGTCGGGCAGAGGGAGAGGGTTATGCAAATCAGTGACGGGGGGGGGGTACCGCACAGGTACGGTACGCCGATGATCCACTACGGTCATGACACCTGCCCGAACACCGCGGTACATTAACGTTGCATGCAGAGAGAGAGAGTGAGAAAGACCAGTGCAATATGTACACACTTCGACTAAATACTACAGTAATCGTAGAAGATGCTGGTCGTAATGATAACAGGGTAAAACTGCAGGATCGAATGGGTTAATACTGCACGAACACGCCGTCTGCCGAGGGCATGATCACCCACAGATGATGAAGACGCGAGCAGAGATGAGCGGCGCTTGGGGACACGTTATATAACCTCTGACTCCACCAGGGCAGTACCATCGACACAGTAGTCGGGGAACGGTGCCGGAGGAGCGCGGTGCCGAGGTCGAAGGCCGCAGAGCCAGGGTGAAAGGTGCGAGGGAAAGGCTCCGTGACGTGTCACACAAGCGGGGGCGACCCTCCGCTCGAAGAAGGAGGCGGGATACGTGCTACAAGCAGCTGTCAACCCCTGAGGGGCAGCAGGTGATCAGGCTTTGCGCTAATTATTCTAACGATCTTCGCATTTTCATTTACTTTCCTCCCCCCTTTCGATCACGCAGATGAATCCGTGCGGCGAGACGTCCTGCGCCGGGACCCTTCGTCTCACATTTGCTTTTTTTGTTCACGCCGCAGGACAACGTTGAGTGTTGGCATCGTGGGCCATTAAGTGATGTAAAGCTGAACTCGGGGGAGGGACAGAGAGACAGACGGGAAACAGAGCAAATCTGGACGGTTTCTTTCCTACGCTTATTTTGTCTGGAGAGCATCCTGCACGTCAAGGGTGCTGCACCTGGGGTCGTGGTGCACAGCCCGGCGGTTAAGGAACTGCCCTGGCAGGTTCAGCCCCAGAAGAGGCCCTGCTGAATCCATACGATCGCCACAAAAAGGGATGAGCGTCGGATGGACGCGAGAGCCCGCATTTCCGCCTTGTTCACGCCGCTCTGCTATGTAGGTTATTAAAGCGTCTGCTGCTCCATTTATTCATGATCACATGAGCTGTGTGTGCAGTGTTCGATCACCATTGATGCTGGGGTTGTGGGGAATGCATCAGCGCGGCAGCTTACCTGGGTACCCTCCTTAGGAACAAGGGGTGCATGGGGGGAGGGGGGGGAGACAAGAATGACACATTGAAAATAACATTTGCCACTGAACTCCGACACTGTGCGCCCACACATGACAGACGTGTGTGTGTGTGTGTGGGTTGGGGGGGGTGATGGTGTTCGAACTGGGTTGGATGCTCAAGGGTGGGAGAAAGAGTGGTAGAGAGAGATATTAAAGAGCACAAGAAAGCGGACTGGACGCGGACACGCGCAGATGTGGGGAAACCGCAAAATGGGAGATGGGGGGGGTGCTGAGGGGGGATGATGCTGAGGAGGGATGATGCTGAGGAGGGATGCTGCGTCGCATTGGAGCAGCATCGGTGACGCTGCTTAACACTCTGGCGCGCGCGCGCGCGTACACAGGAGTGATGACCGAAAAGATTGCAAGAAAATGAAAGGGATCAACGGACAACGATGAATTAGCGAGGGAACCTAGAGAGACCTTACCGTGCTTCTCGGACGACATCGGCTCTCTTTGTTCAGCCTGCGCTGCCCGCTCGCGCGCTCACCGTCCCGATTCTGACCGCTGTTCCGCTTTGCGAGCCGCTTCCCTCGAGTCGTATCGCCGCGATGTCGTCGCTCCTCGCTCTGCGCTGCTCCGCCGCTCCTTCTCCTTATATTAGCATCTGCCGGCTCTTCCCCCCCACGACCTTTCAGATCATAACTCCACTGTTATTTATGTGTCATTGGAAACGAGTGCCGTTAAATGCCCGCTCGCGATCACGGCGTTATCTCCTCGCTGAAGGTGTCTCCATGTGCGCGAGAGCGGAGCGGAGAGGTGAGGAGCGCAGAAGCGGCGTCCACACAGAGCGCAGGAGGAGCGCAGATCGGTTTCACACGGGTTCGTCCGCACTGAGGGAGCAGTGAATTAGTCAGAGACACGGTGTCGGAGCCTTAAAGAGACAGCCGGATGGATGGGGGAGGAACACTGTGATTCCAGTGCATCCTCAGTTCTCCTGCATGTGAACACTGATCCAGTGCATCCTCAGTTCTCCTGCACACTGTGATTCCAGTGCATCCTCAGTTCTCCTGCACACTGTGATTCCAGTGCATCCTCAGTTCTCCTGCACGTGAACACTGATCCAGTGCATCCTCATTTCTTCTGCACGCTGTGATTCCAGTGCATCCTCAGTTCTCCTGCACACTGTGATTCCAATGCATCCTCAGTGCACCTGCCGAGTGAACACTGTTATTCCAGTGTTCATCATCAATGCTCCTGCAGGGTGAACTCTGTGATTCCAGCACACCCTCAGTTCTCCTGCAGAGTGATCATGTGATGCCACTGCATCCACAGTTCTCCTGCACACTGATTCCAGTGCATCCTCAGTGCTCCTGCTCCAGGTGAACACTGATTGCAGTGCATTCTAGGGAAGATTCTGCAACACAGGGCTGCAGATGTAGATTGACAAGTAAGTTTAAATGTGCCTATGTGTTGTGTTTTGGCATTTTAAAAACAAGCTTGACTCAACTATAACCTAAATATGGAAACAATGTGATTAATTTTCCTTTTGAAACCTTGGGTAACAAATTACTTGTTGTGGAAAAAATAAAAATGACCAAAATCTGCAAAACTTGTAAGATACACCATTGAACTGTGTTCAGCTGTGTGTGCAATCAAGCAATACACCGATTTACATCTCCTAAACACTCTGTAGGTTCCAGAAGATTCAACTGAAGTCCGTGAATGATGAAGAAGGTACTGGAGCGATGTCACCGTGGGAACAGAGTAGAGCCTTTCCTTCGGATCTGACACCCTTCGCCACAACATCTCCAGCAGCATAGCAGCTCATCAAACGCCTCCAACCTGCTCTGCTTTCACACTTCACAATCCCTGCTTATAGTGAATGAACACAAAATAAGAAAATACTTCTGAATCACAACATCTAATTCATTTGTTAAATAAACCAAGGGCCAAAACGGAGGTTAAATAAGAGCCTGATATCAGTGTTGCAATACGGTGGATTTTATTACAGCACAATAAATTACAGCCTTGCTGAACTGATCCGTTTCCAGCCGTCAAGGTACAGCCCTCAAGTTAGAGTCTGTCTGTGTCCTTGTCATGTGCAACTCTGTTCGTGCTGCTTCTCCATCCTCCGCCGTCCATCCCCCACGTCCCGTGTGTGTCAGTGAGTGTAGAGAGATGCCGTGAACACGATGTCCCGGCGGATGGCCAGCGAGGCCTTCTCCATCTTGCTTCCCAGGACGGAGTCACCCACGATGCGCGCAGCCTGCCTCACCTCTCGCAGCACTTCATCCAGCCGCTGGATACAGCGCACCACCGTGCCCTCCTGCACATCTGTCAGCTGGGCAATCTCACTGAAGGGCTGGGCACATACAAGGTAATAAAGTATATACACACAGAGGGGAATATATTGTACACCCATCCCTGATGTAACAGGTTAATATACAGCCTTTTTATGTAAGGGGC
Source organism: Scleropages formosus (assembly GCF_900964775.1). Taxonomy (NCBI): domain Eukaryota; kingdom Metazoa; phylum Chordata; class Actinopteri; order Osteoglossiformes; family Osteoglossidae; genus Scleropages; species Scleropages formosus. The sequence goes on along the minus strand of NC_041828.1, from coordinate 6,069,383 downwards.
TTATTCGGTACAAAGGCATTTTTTTCCCCCGTTACCACTATTACTTTGACAACGGGTATTTTACTCTGTGACAACAGCATCAGTGCTTGTATCAGACTTTTTGGGGCAAAGATGCACACTTGGTATCTCAAACCCAAAAGGTTTTCTCCCTCAGTGGCATCAGTCTGGCTATTTTCTGACTAAATCCAGGGCAGTAATCTCTATGTTATCCTGGAAGCAAAGATCACTAGCGTAGAGAAAGCCTTGATATGCCATTAAATTAAGAATTTTGAATCAGTCATTTGTTGGTGCTACATGGCACCCATAAGGGCATAGCGTCTGTTATGTTTTGTAGCGTGAAAGACAGGCAGTGATTTTTGTGGCCTTTATTTCTTTATATCATAAACATTCATGAGCCAAATGCTATGAATAAAATGCCTCAAGTTGAAATGAAAAATGGCATTTTGAAAGGGTGGCAAGGCAGGAAATAAGTAAAATTAAAATCTAATAATTAAGAAAGAAATCATTTTTTCCTTTTGAAACTGATTACTTCCCCCCGCCATAAAAGATAATGGAAATCCAATCCCATCACAACAAGAACTTGCCTAATAGGGTGATGTTATGAATGAATTAAGCCCATTATGTGAGGGAGGAGAACATATACTCACTGACAACACGCTGCAACGAGCAGTGAGAAGAGTTAATACAGTATATGAATACACCTACACACACTCATATCATACTGGAACAAGCTGAACTCACCATCCCTCTGGCCCAGCAGTACACCACCTCTGTCAGGCCAAACTTGAACTGGGCCACAAAGTCTTCGGCCGACTGGGCCAGGCCACAGTCCCTCTGCAGCTCGCCTATTCGCTGGGCCACCGACAGCACTCGATCAATGGCCTTCCAGGAGAATAGGGAGAAAGGGAGCAGGTACTCCAGTGAGCCATTTGTAGATGGGGGGGCGAAATCATAACAGTGCCTGCTTTACAATCTTGAAAATATGCTGTCTCACATGCAGACACGTGGACACTCCACATGCATCCATCTGCCTGTGATCATCACTGTGCTCAGAGAGAAACTAAAAAAAAAAAAGCTCATAACGAAATAACCATTCAGTACTCCCACACAACTGCGCACACAGAAAGACCCAAACGCACAGCAGCATGTGTACCTCCTGCAGGGTGCTGGTGATGTGGGGGACGGTCTGTGTGTTCTGGGTGAACACCAGGCAGGACAGCAGGGCAGCACTCTCCTCGGGGGCTAGCGGACTCAGGGTGTTCTCAAACAGCAGCTCCGTGAGCAACAGCTCATGGCTGCTGATCTGACAGGCCACTCGACCCTTCAGCTGGACGGCGCCCTTGCAGTCCACATAATTTAGAGACTCCAGCACCTGGGTGGTGGGGCAGACAGGCACACAAGTGCTACTCTAAACCCCAAGAGAGGGTGGCAGCTGGACCCTGGAGGAAGGTGCTTAACCACATATGTTCCAGTAAACATCATATGGGAAAATGGATGAAACCTACAAAGCAGTTTGATATTTAAACTGCACTGGATAAAGTACAAATGACACATTACCATTTTTTTGCTGCTTATTATTTTTCCTACTTTAGAAAGCTAGGTAATTTACTGGAGCAATTAAGGGTCAGGAATCTGGATCAAGAGTACTAGAGCAGGGCTGTACGTCACCCAGTGCTCTGAGTGGAAAAATGTTCCACCTGTTCTCCACATGTGTGGTGCATTTTAGAATTATGCCATTTACTTAGAGCAAGGGGCAAAACTGCAGTGTTTGGGCACTGAGGGTGGCACATAGATAAGGTGGCTCAAAGGACCAAGAAACACACACCCGGATTCTCTGGTGGTATTCCGGCAAGAGCAAGAGCGACTGGTCTGAGACGAGGAAGAGCAGGGTGTCCAGCTCCTCCTGGATACTCATTCTCTCCTGCACCTGGGCAAACTAAAACAAGGAGGAGGGGGAGACAGGGGTGAAGGGCTTTAAATCAGCTGCATCTCACAGCAGTCACGTGGACAATGAACACAGCAGTAAAGCTTGTCACTGAGTAGCACACAATTTACTGTTATCTGTCATAAATATCTATAAATACACAATATGCACACAACCCATATGTAAACACATGTAGTGACTTGCAGAAAGAAAGAAAAAAAGTATGGCAAAGAGAAATAGTGCTTAGATTTCTAATCGAAATGGGTTACAGTTATGGCTGAATCCAGGATATGATCATATTTCCACCTCCATCTTGAATAGTACAGTAAGCAAATTTTAAACTTGATGGTAATGTGATACATGGCCTGAATTAAAGAGGCAGTGAAATTCATTGTGTTTACAAAGGCAGTGAGAGATGAATGACTCCTATAGACTTAAGAGGTAATACCATATTTCACATTGAACAAAAAGCCCATGGCTGGTAGTCAAATGTAACAGACCTGACTGGACCAGTACCTGTTCAGAGAAGGTTGGACAGTGGACGCAGTTAAACTCTCGCAGGCTCTCCTGCAGTGCTCGCATCCTAAGCGAGGCCTCGACCACCTCGATCCCCTTCAGCTGGAGGTCGTTCACAGGGTCAAGGGTGGCGATGCCTGTTGGGTTGGACTCCGCCAGACGCAGAAGCTCCTGTGTTGCTGTGGAAATGGCCTGACCAGGGGGATCCAGCCTGGAGTCCATGTAGGGGGAGTGATATCGTAAGAGGGAGGCCAGAGACAGTTAAGAATTATATGTATTATATATACACACACACACACACACACACACACACACACACACACCTGAAGCGTGGTTGTTGTCTCTTATTGTAATTGTCGATAATCCTCTCAGGAATCACTTTGAGGGTTTTTGTGGTGATGGCTGAGATGTCTTGGAGCTTCAGCTTCTGCACAGTGTGGCCACAGGGACCTGCCCCACACAAACACACCACACACTGGAGGGTCACTTGGGGTTAAATAATACAGAAAGAATACACTTAAAGGGACAGTTCCTACCTTGGAATTATCACAAAAGCCCATCTAAAAAAAGCTATGTATGGACTAGGATCAGTGTTACAGAGTTGGATTAATGGATCATGTCAGTGAAGATGTGTCTTGTTGTTTGTGCATCCCCCTGTCAGCCAGAGGGTTCCTTACTTTCAGGTATAAAAAGTGCAGTATTGCAAAGGAGTGTGAGGACAAAAGAGAATGGAAAAATAAGAGGGAAGAGAGAGAACGTTCCCAGTATCATGTACACAAAGCCCTGAGTTGCAGAGGCTTCTGTGTGCGCGCGCGTGTGGGTGTCTGCGTATGCGCGTGTGTGTGTGTCAGTTCCCCACCGTCCGGTATAAAAACAGCAGGGTTGTAGAGGTGCTGCAAGGTGGCAATGCTGCTCTGTGGCTCAGCCCCACCCTCCTCCTTGCCCTTTTCACACAGGATGAGTGCTGTGAAGGAGCGGTTTGTGGAGTCGTTGGACACCTGAGTGACCAAGAGGAACAGAGAGGCAGCATCACAGGAACATCAACACAGTGGCGATCAGCCCCAACACGACAAAAAAGCACAGAGTACAGGTATCCTAAACAGGACAACATTTGGACAAATAATGCATATGCACAACAAATAAAAATCTAATATAGGAAAGCAAAAAAAAAAAAAAAAAAAAACACACTTTAATCATGCAGTTTATACGACTCTTAATGGTACAGAGAACTCCACTCAAAAAATAACACAACAAAGGAAGTAGTAACCACACCGCATCAACAACAGATACCAATAATTGGTTCTCACACACAGACCTGCAGAATGACTCCCAGGGCGTTGCAATGCTGCGAGTTGTTGACCACCACCACACGGCCCACGGATAAGGCTTTCAGTCCATTGACGGACTCCATTACCGCCCTCTAACACCCACACAGAAGGGGAGGAGGTCAACAGCCTGTATAATCACTGTACACAAAGAAGGGTGAGCGGCTGCAGGCTCACTGAGGGACCAGCAGCTAGTGGGCCACCAGGGGCTGTTTTGGCTCGTGTGACAATCCCTACAGTGTGTGTGTGTGTGTGTGTGTGTGTGTGTGTGTGTGTGTGTGTGCGCGCGCTTGTTCTCATGGTAAGTGTGACAATACCTGCAGGTTCTCACTGGTGACTCGTAGCTCGGTTAATGTTTGGTAAAAAGGCACCAGGTCTGCCAGCTGGCCGTCCGTGTCCAGGGGAGGGAGGGAAGCCAGCTTCTTCCTGAGCTGTGCAATCCGCTTCTCCTGGCTCTGAAGCACACGTGAAACACACACACACAGTATGACGATGTGGAGAGAAACTGCTTTAAACTAAGTCTTTGTGGCAGACACAAGAATTTAACTCGAAGTAATATTGTGCAAGGAAGGGTACACTCTGGACCTGACACCAGTTCATCACAGGGAATTCTCTCACACACACACACACACACACACACACACACACACACACACACACACAAAATTTAGAGTCACCAGTCCACCTTAAACACATCTTTAGACTCAGAAAGCCTGGGATATCGGAGAACCTGGAGGAAACCCATCCAAATGCAGGCTGCAAGGCACCGATGCTACCTGGTATGCCATTATGCCGCCTCAACTGGAACTTTTATACAGCATGAAAATGCATAACATACTAAGACCAAAAATGACAATTGTAATTACAGAGCACCCTGAAGATTTAAAGGAAACTTTCTCCACCAGTGATAACCCTGCAGAATGACAATGATTCATCTGTCTAAAAGGAGTGAGGAAGGAATGAAGTTATGAAACAAGTAGGACAAAGGGAGCAGGAAGACTGTCTGTAGAAAACTGACATCCACACTAAAACTATCATCTTGAACCCCATATCCTGTACGGGTGTTACAGAGTGTGTGGACACTGAGCCTAGCTGGCCAAGCCTTGAAAGTAATTTCCAGCTCAATTGGTGTTGGCTGGTACCTGGGTGTCACGGTGGCTCTCGGAGAAGCTTCTCCTCATCATGTCGGTGACCTCCAGGGCTTCCACGCGCAGCAGGTTTAAGATCATAGTGTAGGTGAGCCGGAACTGGGACTGCAGAACCGTGGGCTTACCCTGGCATCGGCAGGTAAGAACACAGTGATAAATGTACTTTTGTCAGTTTTGGGGTTCTGTTTCTGCTGGATGTGTGGATTCACAACATCCACACACAAATGCATTTTCTCCACCTCAGGGCACGTAGCACTGCACTCAAGAATGTGGACCGATAAACAAGCAACTTCCTAGTTATGTTTCAGAAGGCTATACCTTTGATGAAAGTCCTTTACCTGAAATACTCCAGCAAAATATTTAACAGTATAAATGGATAAGGTGCGAAAATAGCTTTGGATTGAAGCATCGTGACACTATTGCAGAAGCTATTTTACGGAGCGTGGGCTAGCTAACCCGCCACTCACCCCGAGAGTGATGAGTGAGTGCGGAAGGCGTATACTGACCAGCATCATGGCATGCAGATCTCCCATGTCATGCACCCCAGCCTTGCACAGGATGATGACGGTTCCCGTGGCATCGAGACCCCGTCTGCCTGCCCTGCCTGCCATCTGAATGAACTCTCCTAAACAACAGGTGGACCATGTTAGACTCAGGCAACTTCCAATTTATAAACAATGCTGCATTTTGAACATATATAACAAAAATAACACATCTGTATCCTCTTATCACTGATTTCTGGCATTGTTTTTTTTTTTTTTTTTAACAAGTAAAGGCTCAGAGATGATACTGAGTGTGGAGTCTATACCAGGAAGCAGATTTCTGAAGCCGGTGCCGTCGTGTTTGCGGATGCTGTCGAACACCACTGTCCTGGCCGGCATGTTCACACCCATGGCAAATGTCTCGGTGGCGAACAGCACCTGGGACAAAGAGGCCCTGTGCGTTACTGCACAGCAGTGCCAGCACTATTACTGTGTGGTGTTGAGGATGTGGGCCAATCAATTATGCAAACCTTTACAAGTCCCCTGGAAAAGAGCATCTCAATGACCTCCTTCAGGATGGGCAGGATGCCGCTGTGATGCACGGCTATGCCTCTCTTCAACAGGTCCCTCATCAGAAGAATCTGGAAGATGGAGATAGAGAGAGGGAGGGAGTGAGAGGGTGAGCGAGGGAATTAAGTGGGTGGATTATTAAGACGCGCAACAGTGCAGTATCCATGTGCCGAGTCACAGAGAACTGAGGAACCCCTGGAGTACACGATGGACTGTTTATATGGGAGGAAGGTTTGAACAGAAAGTCATAACTACTCAAGACAGACTGTTCTCAAGCATTGTACTGCACCAGTTTTGAATCATCCACACTGAAAAGCAAAGGTACATGCTAAAAATAGACAGAGAAATCTGTTAAATGCGAACCAAACATGGTAGTCGTATCTCTGCAGTCCGTGTGCAGACTCTGCCTTTGATGATTTCAACACAGACAATCAATGAAGTGGTACAGAACCCATGACCCACAGCCCCCACACCCAATTCGGGATCCCCTACCTGCGGCAGCTGCCGATCGCCCCCCCGCAGGCGGCTGAGGCTCTTCTGGAAGAAGGAGTGGATCTCGCTCTTCTCCACAGAGCTGGTGAGGTCCATAGAGGAGAGTGCGCGGGCGTTGTCATCACAGCGTGTGCGGGAGAAAGTGAAGGCCACCACAGGGGTCAGCTGCTGCTGTGACAGGAAGTGGAGGAGGGCCAGCCACACAGCCCGGTCCTGGAGGTAGTGAAGAAGACAAGGAGAGGGACATAGAAAGCTATGGAAGAAACAGATGGGATGGTGAGAGAGCAACAGAGAGGCAGACAGATGGTAGCGGAACGTGAGTGTAGATGACAGTACCTGGGAGGCCGTGGTGTTCTGAGAAGAGCTCTTTGCCCCAAAGGACTGGGCATGTTTGCTGGTGCGCTCCTTCTTGGCCTCCACAGCAGCATAGTACCTGTGTAGGGGACATGATGGAGCCTGTGCTGTGACCACTACAATCCCACAGGCTCTTATTACACCAGTAAGATCTGAGGAAGGGGGCTCAAGGGCTGTGCTCAAAATGAGATGTTGAATCAGGAGGATCTAAAACCTGATTCAAGGACTGTGACCCAACAGAGCAAGAACTGAAAAGACCTGCATTACTGTCACTCTTGGTATCTATCATTATTACTGCAAAAGAGTCCATCCAAACCTTTGACTTCGGGTGGATCAAGAGGATCCCTGCTGACCCTCAGAACAAATTTACATTACTGTTAAAATAAGCCTGATCGGAGAAACAGGAAGAGTGAGTAAAATTATCAAATCGGATGCAGTCTTGTATTTCTCACTCTCTAAATAAAAGGTGCTTTTCACACTTCTCCGTTTTACATGCCGAACTTGCAGACACACTGAATTTAGCTTTGTTAATTAAGAAGACACATGATTAATTCAAGAAAGAAGTTTTTCAAATTGACATCACACCCACCAAGAGATGTTTATAAAAGAGACGAGACTAAGTTGCGCTTGATGCATCCATCTCACTTTCCCCAACTTCAAGTGTTCACATAGTCTGTAGTGCCTTCCCCAAAGTTAAACCTCTATTACATTTTCATGCCAGATTTGTATAGAGTTTATGTATTTATTTAGCTAACACATAAAAAATAAACTTGCAATGTCAAGCTAATTACAATTACCCATTTATATAGTAGGGTAACTACAGAAAAGATAAATACCTCGATCAAGGGTCCTGGAGCAGGAATGGGGATTCTAACTTAGCTTTCTGACTGTAAGGAAAAGGCTCTAACCACTGTGCCACATCCCTCTAAGTTTTTTGTGCAATTACAATTAATTAATAACTGGTCAAAACACTTGAAAAAAGATGTGTGAGGGGGGTTACCCTTTGGTGAGGAAGTTCCCAGCTGAATCCACCAAGAGGAAGAGCTCCTTCTGAGTCTTGGTGCTGTTGCCAGTGTAGAGGTAGTATTCCAGGGGAACAGGCCTTTTCAATGTGCTAATCACGTAGATCGATCGCTTCTTTATGCGCCTGTGACAGCCCAGAAGGATAGAGCCACGTGAGTTGTGATCAGCTGTGAACAACTGGACATCTTCAGCATGGCTGACAGTTTGAGTAAGAGCATGACTGTGACACGGGAGAGGCAAGATGCCTTAGTGGAGATGAAAAATGCACACTTCAGCAACCCTTTGCTGCTTGGCGGATGCATCTGCAGTCACGGCTCTTTAGGTAGGCTGCATTTATGCTGCTGCATCCCTTTACATCCTAAAGGAGCACAGGTTCAATGCCTCAGCTTCCAATGTTTCAGGACTAGCACCCCTCATTGGATCTCAATCAGCTGGCCACAAGTCCAGCTACTTTAAACATTCATCCACATGACATCATTTAAAATGCAGCATGGTAGAAAGGTTACAAAGGGTACAAAAGGGCACGATCCACAAGCATACAGGAATCTCTGCCACATACAAAGCAAGGGAATAGAGAGGGGGACTGGCACGCACCCGATCCACTCGCTGAACTCCACGGCATTGGGGACTGTGGCGCTCAGCAGGATGATGCTAACATGATCGGGCAGCATGATCAACACCTCCTCCCAGACGACCCCTCTCTGGTGGAGGGGGGGGAAGAGAGAACACAGCCACATGGATTCATGTACACGTGAGTCATATCCAACAGGATTGGCTTTCCCCTTCTCCCTTTCAACAATAGCAGCACTCACATCTGAAACTCTTAATGTCTGGATAAGAAATGTGTCTGGCAGAAGAAGTGTGGTCAAAAGTGGAAGAACAGCATATGCTGAAAGTAATAAATTATATGTCTGGTGCTCAGTACCTCTGCGTCATTAATGTAGTGCACTTCGTCAAAGATGACCCACTCGAGGTCTCGTATGACTTCAGAACCGTTATAAAGCATTGACCTGAAAATGGAGCGAGTCGGTGAACATTTAACATCTCTTATCTGAAAAAAGACAGGTTTAATGTGTCCAAGAATCGAGTGGTCTGTCTTTACCTCAATATTTCAGTGGTCATTATCAAACAAGAGGCCTCGGGGTTCAGCTGGACATCCCCAGTTAAAAGTCCCACATCTCCAAAAGTGTTCTTGAAGTCCCTGAACTTCTGATTGGACAGAGCCTTAATGGGGGAGGTGTAGATGGTCCTGCCAAAGAGACAACCAAAAACGGAGAGGATTAGGAAGCACAACTGATACCTGTATAACTGACGCTGTGATACTATGGAAGACGTGACAGGAATCATACCAAAATGAACATATGCAAACACACACATGTACAAGCACGCACATGTATACCTGGTCATGTGTTTCTGTGAGAGCGCAATGGCATACTCGGCTACCACAGTCTTGCCAGCAGATGTATGCGCGGCCACAAACACGGAGTCATGCACCTCTAGTCGGAGGATAGCTTGCTTCTGAAACACATCCAGCTCAAAAGGCCACTGTGGGGGGGGGGGAGACAAGAGTCAAAGCAGTCCAGGTTTTTGTTCTCACAGTCTACATGGGGTTTATTTTTAAGCATCACTGCACAACAATGTGCTGAATTTTTATTGACGTTTGAGAACTTGATTTTTTTTGAGCAGCTGTAGTATTTCAGCAGTTGAGAAGTTGCTTCAATCCATCTATCCATCAGGTGCTAGTATTATAACAACAGTACGCCTATTTTAACTGTCACCAGGGCAGGTACCAATTCTGAAGCTCACACTCTTCCACAGAGAGAACAATTCATTCGACTTTTATCTGAAGCCAAATCTGCCGTCGACCTTTCCTTACATTTTAGATTTTGTAGGGAGCAGAAGTCTACTGCAACCACGTGAAATGAGAAGATGACCCACATGAACGCCCACTCAGCCCACATGCATTACACATGTGCGGTCTGCACCTTGAAGGCTGGGTCAGGAATGCGCTTGTAGAAGTCTTCGCAAGGAGAGCTGATGTCCACTGGTATGGCCCACCTCTTCTTCTCTTCTACTGGTTCCCCCTCCTTCTCCACCCTTCCTTCTTTCTTGCCCTCAGAGGAGGTAGCGGACTGGGAAGGGGCAGACGTAGAGTCCTACAGAGAATTTTAAGAGCCATCCTACTGCATTATTTACTTATCAGACACAACCCAAAGCAATTTACTTCCATTTATTTATAGAGTAGAAGCAATTTAGGGCAGTACCCCACAGAAGGGTACAACATGAGTTCTCTTCATGAGATTTTCACAGTAACCTTTCAGTAACAAATTTCTAAACACCATCTGCTATGACATAAAATTATCAAATAAACTATTAAAACAAAAACAATATACTGCGTTTGTTATCTTAATACAATGAATTGGTCATTTTTTGGCAGTAAAATGCAGCATGCAAAGAATTAAATCCATTCGTGAAGCAGACTGACTGAAATATGTGACTCTTTCATACCTTGATCCCAAGGTCCTCAAGGCTGTTGGTCCTGGATATTTTAGGTGCTTCCCCTTCTCTTTGCTTCTCCTCGCCATCCTCTTCATTTAGCTGAGTGTCAATGATATCATTGAAGTTGGAAAGGAGTGACAGAAGGTTGACTTCTCCCCTTGAGGTTCTGGGCTCTGGAAAAGGCAAAGAAACAACCTAATGAAGGAGACAAATGCAGCTCTTCCTGTGGAGCAGCTGAAGACAGGCTGTGTGTGGAAACATGTGGAGATTATGAGATACCAGCAGACCTTTGGCAGCGAAGTCCATCCCGGCTTTAAGCCCTGGGGCTACGGTTAACAAACCTGGGGACACAGAACATGGATCATCACATGGATAGTATAAGGGGACAATTATCTACCTGATGTACTCTAGTACATTATGAAAGGACTGACCTTACAGTCATCATTTCTTCAAACTGCATACCTTTCACATTAGCAAATTGCTTTCTGTTTGTGTCTTTGGATTCATTTCACTGAGAGTTGTGTCAAGTAAACATACTTAATAGTTCACTTTGTTGAAGAGTTAAAAGCGTGTTAAATCAAATTCTATAAACAAGGACGTTATAAAAAAAAAAATAAAGAAGCAAACCATGATATAGATTCTTCCAAACTCTTTCATTAAGTATTGTTTCTGACAGGTTAATCATTGCATTTTAGTCACTTAGCAAAAAAGAACTGAGCACCCTTTAAAAAGTTTTGCCATTTATATTCAAAAATATAAATGACTGAATAAAATGGAAATATTCCTCAAGGTCACGTTACTTATTTGTGAAACTGTAGAACAAAAGTATGGATTAGGACTATAATCAAGTTTCTTATGTGTGATCACCCCTCTGGACCCAACACGTGAAAGCACCGTTTTCAAAATCAATTTCCTCTTCCTGCTCACTCTTCTTCTTAATCTGTTCCAGGGTGAGCTCCTCCATACCCCCTGAGAAAAAGAGAGCAGGGGAGGGGTGGTCAATGTCATGCATATAAGAAATACTTTTAGCTTTTATTTTATCTGAGACTGAGTTGTCCAACATGCCTCCAGAGGCCTTGCCCCATCAGATGCAGAGTGTGTGCTGGTCCAAGCTGACTGTTTCTTGCTGCTCTGGTAAACCCTCTGCCAGGCTGACTATGAAGCGTGCTCCAGGTCGAATGTACTGTTAGCATTGACTAAATGAGCCTGTGCGTCTGTCACTAGTGAATACTGGCAGCCAGTGGCAACTCACGGGTTTGCAGTGTGCATTCATGCACAAATTATGTGGCCTGCCAATTAAATGACTGCTCTGCAGCTCATTCTTGGAAAGCTGAGGAAGGATGTGTACCAATTACTGACCTCCATCTGCATTTCAATTTTAAAATTCTAAAATGATTCATAGAGGTTGTCCTTTGAATAGGTTGTTATCAGCAGTTATTATGTCAGCCATCTTACCGGGTAAAAAAGGGTAGTTGGTATTACTTCCACGTAGACTCTCAGAGGGGGGTCCAGGAGGCCGTAAGAGTGAAAGTGAGTTCTTTGAGGACAAGCCTGTGTCCTCTAGCAACACCTGGGAGACAGGAAGGAAACAAAGTTCAAAACCATTGGAAACCATTATGGAAATATTCAAGTTACAGTAGAAATTCAACATAATGTTATGGCTTGTCACTAAAAATAAAGGTTTATGAATTCACGCAAGGACATAAGTGCAAAAGGTTGCCTCTGTAGCTCAGAATCATTGAATAGCTCTCAAATACCAAAGACCAGGGCCGGTACCTCATTGAAGTCGAGGAGCATTCCGGTGGTTGGGTCTCGTACCACAGACAGGCCAGAGTGCATCGGGGAGACAGCGCAGTGGAGCAGAGACTCCACCTGCCGCTTCCTCTGAACCACTCTGAAGGCAGAAAGGCCAACAAGTGGTCACAGAATGTTCTATACAGTTAAAACGATGTCACATACAGATAGGCAGGTATTTGTACCGGAGGAACTTCTGGAAGGCAGAATCTGTGTCATGTATGGGAAGCCATTCTGGGTCACTCAAGAAGCGCGTTTCCACCTCCGCCCGCAGGTCAAGGCCAGTCGGGGGGAGGCCATGAGGCAACTGTGAGAGGCAGGAAGATTGTGGAACACAAAGAGAGAAGAAGGGAATGGAAAGAAATCTCCATGAGGGGCAGGGGAGCATGAAGAGGACTGATATACTGGCTCTAAGTACTCACAGTGCTAAGAGGATGTAAAGGCTGGTTGTCTGACAATCGTTGCGAGAGCAGCTCGAACCTCCCTGAGCAGCCTATCTCCAGCAGTGAAAGCTGGAGGTCCCCGGGGCCGAGGGAGGGAAGCGCTACAGGGAGAACACAGGTTTTACACCAGTCACATAACACACTGGCAGACAGAGACGAGAGTTCTGGAGAAAAGACAGACAACATCACCACACTCATATAAATGACTGAACACTGGTCATGGAGCAAGTAAGTACTGGAGTGCTCAGAGCAGCTGATTTCCACTGAAAGGACCCAGGTTTGAATCTCTGCTTCCACTGAAGTACTCCTGCATAAATATTTACCCTGAACTGCCCCTGTACAAAACACCCTCCTGTATAAATTGCTAAATTACAATATAAACCCAACATAGTAAACTTGGAGAAAGGTACTAGCTATTGTGTGTGTGTGTGTGTGTGTGTGTGTGTGTGTGTGAGTGCATGTATGGATGAGTCACCCATTGCAAGTAGTGTACCTAGCAGTGTAAGTCACCTTGCCGAATAAGGTGTGCGGGCTGATAACACTACATAGAGTTCATTGGGAGTCACTCTGTAGAAACCGTCATGCTAAATTAATAAATGTAAATTAATAATATATAATTTATAATTATTGTGATACTTCATCATACACTTGGAAAGTTGGCAGAAGTAATTTTGGGAACTCATCATAAAAACATAATCAAGATATGTATTTTTATATATATAAGAAATATCTATTCATCATGAACTGTAATCCTGGCCTGAACCTAGGTAGGTAGGTTCTGTCTTCTAACTGAGAAAAAGTGCCCAAGTGTCGGAGAGACCACTGGCTCACTACGCTGCTCGGCCAGTTAGTTAAATACTAACATGAAAAAGACGCAGTTGAGTTAGTGAAATAAGTCAGTGACATAATAAATAAGCATTTGTCACAACCTTTGCTTTGGCTCATCATGAACAGCACTAACTGACTGTCTGTCTGTCTGTCTGTCTGTCTGTCTGTCTGTCCACTGCTATGCTAATGTTAGCTGTATTCACCAACTTTGGACAACTTGCAGATGAAACCCATCGCGACTGTTCCGCTCTTTTACGAATTTCCATGATGTTTTGCGTAAAAGCAGCACATTGAACACCGCCTCAGAACACTCCTCACCTGTCTTGTCCATGACTGTCGGTGCTGTTGCTTTCTTCCTCACTGAGGCAAGTGAGGAGCCACAACTCGGCGCTGCCTCTGAGGGGCGGAAGTAGGGGGGCTGGACAGTTCGCGCAGCTGGTGAGGGGCGGAAGTCGCAGAAAAAAACCGTCAAGTCCGCGCTACCTCTTGTTGGCGGTTAGCCACGGAACAGTCAGCATCATCAAAAATGCATGTTCATAATATCAGGGCTTCGCTTACCTCGTTTTTTCTACAGATTCCTCCTTCTTTGAGAATAAAAACGAGAGGCAAAAAAGGAAGTGCCGCTGTTTCTCTATTCCGTCGCGAAGGGTTACGTCATATTCCTGCGTCAGTGTTGTGGAAGGAGGCAGAGCTACTGCTGCAGCGCCGTCCACAAAGAAAGAGGGGAAAAGTGTGATTTCCACTAGGTAATGCTTGCGGGGTGCAGGTAGTTTGAGCGCGATTTTCTGTTTTGAAATGATGCTCTCCGCAGATATGACAAGATCGCGACGGGATTGTGGTGTTTGAGAGGTGAAATGTGCGGCTTCCTGCCAGGACGTGACAGCTGCTGCTGGCGGGATGAGGGATGATGATGATGAGGCATAAACACAACAACACAGATTCAAAGGAAATGCAGTACTGGTTTACATCACTGCACCATGCAACAGGGCACACAGCATGGCATAGCACCCTGAAACAAACATCAAACAAACCAAGGAAGACAATGCTGGACTCATAAGTCATGTCATGGCTAGAACTTGCGTGACTAGATTGAATGAATGGTAGGCATCGTAAATGAATGGGTGCTGTGGTAAACATGGTACACTCCTACTGTACTCGTACTGTACTGCACTGCGAATAGAACTTGAGCTCGTGTTTCAGCCCGAATCAAATTGTCTTCATCAGAATTCAAAGTGAGCCATGTGTTTGGTCCAGTCTTGTTTATTATATTTTATTTTATATATATACACTTTATAGTTTATTTGCATTGTTGTATTTGGTTGGGGGTTAGGAAAAGGTACATAAATAAACACTATAGACTAGTTCATAAGATGAGTTTTATGCTATATTTTGTGGTTTTTTTTTTGTATTTGGAATTTTTTTCCATTTAATACACCATCATGTTGGTTCATGTAGTGGAAAGAAACAAAGTAACTACTTCATCTAAGTCTCTGTTTCTGCTAATGTAATGCACACATTGTGCTTTCTGTGAGCTGTATGTTGCTTTGGAGAAAAGTGTCTGCTAAATGAATAAATGTGAATGTTAAAAATGCACACAAATTTTCTTTTGATTTTTTTATTCCCCCCCCTATTTCACAGCCAGGCCAAGATGGTGGTGTTTCCCAGTTCTCTGACAGAAGAAGAAGAGTCTCTGCAAAAGAAATATGCAAAGCTGAAGAAAAAGGTCTGTCCAACACATATCCCTTCAGGTGGCCTCATACCTGGTTTACTTGCTGGCAGTGAAATTCTCTCTCTGCATTGAATGTATGCTTGAGATTCATGGTGAAATCTCTTCATTTTTCTATTCATGCTCTACCACACTGATACTTGTAAAATTCACTACACTGTAACTTGAAGAGAGAGAAAATAGAGTTCAGTGAGGATGTGTCGTGCATTACACACACACACACACACAATACAACTGCTTGTCCCAAGCGGGGTTTCGGTGAACTGGAGCCTAACCCGGCAACACAGGGCGCAAGACTGGAGGGGGAGGGGACACATCCAGGACGGGACGTCAGTCCGTCACAAGGCACCCCAAGCGGGACTCGAACCCCAGACCCGCCAGAGAGCAGGACCTGGCCAAACCCACTGCGTCACCGCGCCCCCTGCATTGTGCATTGCAATGATTTTCAAAAGAAGTCCTACAAATTCTCCTTATTTCTGTGTTCTTTAATAATTATAACACTGTTAGTAACAATAATCAACAACATGTCTTACTTCCTGGTCTCGTTCTTTAAAGAAAAAAGCTCTTCTGGCTTTGAAGAAGCAAAGTTCCACTAACCAGGCAAACCAAGGAGGACTCAAACGGAGTAAGAAACTGCTTTGCTTGTTTTTTTTTTCTGTTTCGGTGACTTACCTGTCTGCATTTTTCACTGTTGTCTTTGACATCCAGCCAGTATTTTAACTCTAACCCAAAACCCTAACACTGACCCTAACCTGTCTGTTACTTTCCGTAAATCTGATGTTAAACGAGTAAGAACATGAATAAGAGCAACTGTCATAGCTGGGACAGTCCATCTTGATTGGTTGTAGAACTCATACTGGGTGGCACAGTGGCACAGTGAGTAGCGCTCAGTCTGTGTGGAGTTTGCATGTTCTCCCCGTGTCTGCAAGGGTTTCCTCCTGCAGTCCAAAGACGTGCTGTTCAAGTTCACCTATAGTGTGTGAGTGACAGAGAGAGTGTGTTCCACTGATGTATGGATGAGTGACCCGTTGTGAATAGTGTATCTAGCAGTGTAAGTCACCTTGGGGAATAAGGTGTGTGGGCTCATAACACTACATAGTATCCACTGGAAGTTGCTTTGGAGAAAAGTGTCTGCTAAATAAATAAATGTTAATGATGGAAAGTGGTTATGGCTGCCATGTGGACCTCTGTGTCCTTTTTCTTCCTTTTCTTCAGCGCTGTCAGATCAGCCTGTACTGGACACAGCAACGGCCACAGAACAGGCCAAGATGCTCATTAAATCTGGAGCAATCAGTGCCATCAAGTCTGAGACAAAGAACTCTGGATTTAAACGGTCCCGTACACTGGAGGGAAAACTCAAGGTAACAAGCACCGCACATGGCACATTGACCCACTGAACACTGTGTAGATATACTGGGGAAATGTTGTCCAGAGTAGTACAGAGAGTCTGTCCCTCTCTCAATTGTCTCCAGGACCCAGAGAAAGGTCCTATCCCAGCCTTCCTGCCGTTCCAAAGGAGCATCTCCACTGACGAAGAACCTTCCGAGGTACACACTCGCAGGCAACAGTTACATCACTGCAGGGTGTGAGATGAGCGTCAACACCTCCTAGTGGAGTACAGCAGTGTTAGAAGTCAATCATGGAAGCAACTTTCTTCTTGTGATCATTCTAATCTAGTTATACGAAATTCGTTAAGGTTCAGTTCGCCCACCATTAACTGGTTCTGTTCTACTTCTAGTCTGGCAAAAGGACCCACAGAAAATCTCTCTATGAGAGGTGAGTGTCTGTTCGAAGCACATGATGACAGTGTGTGTGTTCGCTTTGTGTGCATGCGCTGTCCTGTACTGACCCGTCATTGTCTTTTACAGCTTTGTGAGCTCTGCTCATCGTTCGCGTGAAGATGAGGACGGAGGAAGTTCCTCTTTCTCCAGCCGTGACGCAGAGAGAGACCGTGACATGGACAGAGAGAAGGACAGGGACAAGGATCGTGAGCGCGACCATGACAGGAGCAGAGATAGGAGCCGGGAGAGGGGCAGAGACCGTGATCGAGACAGAGAGAGAGACAGAGACAGGGATAGGGATAGAGATAGAGATAGGGATAGAGACAGAGAAAGAGACCGAGACCGAGATAGGGACAGGGACAGAGACAGGGACAGGGACAGAGAACGGGATCGAGAACGAGACACCCCATTCCGACGTGAGTGCGCACTGCCTCCCACTTACTCCAGTCCATTCCTTCAAATGTGATTCTTGTGCTGAAATGTCAATTCTAGTTATGAAGAACACTCAGTAGTTATGCCTGTCCATGTACAGGGTCAGACTCGTACCCAGAGCGAAGGGGTGTAAGGAAGGGGAACACGGTGTATGTGTACGGCACCGGCCTGGTGGAGGACAGCCTACGTACTGCCTTCTCTAAGCACGGCACCATCATTGACCTGTCCATGGACTCTCCTCGCAAGTATGTCGGGAACCAGGAATTTATCTACAGGGCTGTGGTGCCAAAATCATATTACATTAATATCTAAACTTCTTTAATATTCCTTCTTATCAAAGTGTATTTTGCTGTAAACATATAGATTCATGTTTGTTTACCTTTAAAAATCTGAGATACTAATTGCTCACCCTGACTCTACCCAGGCCGACATTTTAAAACACTCTGCTCCGTTTCATTTCCTCATATGGTTTATCCACAGAAACCGAAGAACGTTTTTTTTTAAAGGAACTGTAGCAATGTCACACTGCCATGGAAATGGGATTCCAGTGCCCTGGCCCTCGGACAGGCACGTTGTGTGTCACGCAGAAGCCAGGAACATAGTAACACCAGGGTGTTTCTGTCTGCGCGATCCACTTTCTGCTGCTCCTCTTTCATTTCCCGTTTCTCTCCAGCTGTGCCTTCATTACCTTTGAGAAGATGGAGTCTGCAGACCAGGCTGTTGCTGAGGTGTGTATACCTGCCCACTTCCTCATGCTGCTTTAATAGCAACCCTAATGGGCTGAAAACATCTTCTCTCTCCTTTACTGTATCGCAGCTGAATGGCACTACAGTGGGTGACACCACGATCAAAGTGAGCATCGCCCGGAAACAACCCATGTTGGAGGCAGCCACAGGAAAGTCCCTCTGGGCCTCTTTGGGTATGTTGTCATTTTGATGGCGTTGTTTCAAGTTATGGCTGGTACTTGACGTAACTATGTTAAGTACTTAAGATACAACGGAGCCCCTGCACAGACTTCGACTACCAACCTTCATGTTGCATGCTCATGTCCTTCACTGCCATGCTTTCTACCATAATTTACAGATCAAGACTCTCCTTGTTTCTCACTTTCCTCCATCTTTTGACAGCTGTGCAGAACAGTGCAAAGGGCTCGTATCGTGATAAGAGAAACCAGGTGGTGTACAGCGAAGACTTCCTCTGAAACACGTGAGAAGGAAAAACTGCACCGCTAAATTAATATGTAAAAATAGTTAATGTAAATTAGGTTTAGTGTTGGCTTCAGCTTCAGTTTGAATACACTTTTCCATGCTGTTCAAGTTATTAATGTGTAGTAAAAAAAAAAGTGTATTAATCTTTTTGATATCAGCTTTGTGTATTTAAAACTTGAGGGAAACAAACTGTCATTAAATGAACTTTTTTTGTTTCTATGGATTTCATAAAAATAAATGTTTGTTCTGTTTTTGGATACAGTGTTTTAATTCATTCGACTTATGTTACACAAGCTTTGGTACATATATTTATTCCCAGAAGGAATCTGTGCAAATTGATTTAAAAAAAAAAAAAAAAAATTAAATTTGCTTTTCTTTTAATAATATAAATAGGGTATTTGAGGTTTCATGTTTTGTAGAGCAACATCAACATATGTGCACCCCCATAACTGACTTGACTTCAACTTGTAAGTTTATTTGAATGTAATTACTGTATTTATACACAGGCTTGAGTTTTTCCATTTGATTCTGATGTTAATCAGGATCTCCGAATAACTCCTTTTTCTTTTCCATAAATACGTATATCACAGATACAAATCTGACATCTTCTGTAAAGATGGTTTTGGTCCGCTCTTTATTAGTCATCCAGCTAATTACAAACTGTGGGCATTGAAATACAAATACATTTCCTGGACAGTTTCTGGCCTTGGTTTTCTGGTGCAGCCCAAATATAGGTTTGTTTCACACCACACTAACTCAACCATATTAGAGGTCATTTGCATAAGGTGTCTACATTATATCACTTTTGGACAAAAAAATTGGTCCATAAGAATATTTGTCTACTGTAAATATGACATTTAAGAGTAGAGGTGCAGAGGAGGTGTTCTTGGTTGTAGTGCACCTCTGCAGACACACGCCAGTTAGCGGACTTTGTCATTATGACCTCTATAACTAGAGTTATAAAACAAACACTACAGATTTAAGAACTTAAATCTAAAAAAATTTTATAAATATTTAAAATAATAGTCCCACTACCTCCCAAGTAGCTCAGCTTGTAGAAATGATCTTCTCAAGCTGGGTCCTCCAGGTCAGTTTGAGCCTGAGCACTTGGTCACCACTTCGTTTTGGCATCATTCAGGCCAGGAAAAGACTTGTATCAGCCAGGGACTAGTTTTGCATCATTGCTCCCACCAACACTTAAAAACCCTGCATTCAGCAGTAGTTTGGCAGAACTACAAGAACATCGCAATATCTTGTGGCAGTGTTGACAAGCAATTCTGGCAATGGATAGGTGGAATTGTGGCACGCAAGACAGTTGTGGTCAGCTGAGTTTCAGAATTAGAAATAACTAAAGTACAGGAGAAACTACTGTCGGTTAAAATCCTTTTTTCAATCACAGAAAAGACTTTATATAGGACAATATGCTAACTGGAACAATTCAGGCTAAATGCCTTGTTCATGGACACTGCAGTAGTTGCAAAGTGATATGTACACCAGACACTTTCATTTTATAAGTCCCTAAGCACTACACTACCCTCTGACCAATTTACACTTTTTATGGCTCAATGATATGCCAAAAACTAATACTAATGCAAAATGAATTTGCACAAAATTAATATTGCTAAGGCATGTGAGGCTGCAATGCTGACAGTTATGCGCTGCAAATTACTCTTTTTACCAGGTAGCTCAACTCTTATATGCACTCAGATACCATACCCAGATCATGTCAAAACACCACATCTTGTTTCTACCCTAATGCAAATTCCAGTTAAATGTTGAAATTACAGGTTATAAAGTTCTGGGCTCTACAAGGGGTCACATTCTACAATGCTGTTGACTATTGACATGGGGTGTTGAGCGAGAGACATAGCCGAGTCTTTTTACAAAAACCCAAAGTTAGAATCCCTGGTCTTTGTTGACCTGAAGGCATAAAAAGTTTGTTCCAACTGAGGTATCAATTACTTAAACTTCACAATGACACATTCTCATGGTGTGTAATCACACATAAAAGTCATGCATGATTTTCCTCGGAATCTAAACGAAGCAGTCAGTCAATTCAGAGCTCCAATACAAACTGCAGAAAAATTTGGATTTCAGTTGGGATTTATGTTACTTACAAATGGTCTACATTTTAAAAATGCTGAATTAAAAGTTATTTTATTTGGAAGAGTTATTAAAAGATTAAATCAAAGTTGGACCAACCTTGGACAGAAGACATTCCAGTTTACAACCCAACTGCCTCAGTTAGCTGTAGAGATGGTCTTGGTTATGCTCACAACCAATGAAATTAAAAAAAAAAAAGAAAAAAAAAGACAATACTGCAGAGAATTGTCACCCAGCTGTGAATGGTTCCACTGTTTTTGTATTGACTTGCAGACAATGGTAGAACATGCAATCATAATGGGTTGAAGCCAGACATGGTGAGACAAAATACAGCATGTACTCTGTCCCATATGGACCCAGCCCTGGGTTCACTTTTAAATAAGTTTTTACAGTTTAAGTTCTAAAAAAAGTTGAAAAAATTACTCTCCAGACCACTGTGACCCTGCAATGGGATGAGAAGTTATTAATAACAAATGAATGTATTAATATACCAAAATTCACACACACCACACAGTCTGAACCGCTTGTCCCATACGGGGTCGCGAGGAGGCGGAGCCTAACCCAGCAACATAGGGCACAAGGCTGGAGGGGGAGGGGACACACCCAGGACAGGATGTCAGTCCATCGTACGGCACCTCAAACGGGACTTGAACCCCAGACCCACCGGAGAGCAGGACCCGGTCCAACCCGCCGCGCGGTGATATTAAACTATGGGATATTATGCAAGGCTAATATGTAATGAAACTACTCATTCTCGGTAGTCTAACAAAATGTTAATTTTCAGAGTTCTTCTGTACTGTATTCATAGGCAACAAAAATTTTATTAAAAAGGTTTAGTAATTGATAAATATCACGCTATTAGGTGCAGTGCCTACAGCTCATGTCAGTCTTGAGAAAATATCCACCGGTTCACTTTCTGAAATTATAGTTAAGGTCACCTTGTGCAAATGAACTCAGCCATGAATTCTAGTCTGCACTTCTGTCCTTGTCTGGTTCCTGCGGCCTTCCCCTTCTGCTTTATTCCAGTTACCTTCAACGACGACGTCGCACTCTCTGCCGACGTCGTTGTTGAAGGTAACTGGCAACACAGCTATCATACGAGTTTGAGACAAGTCGGTCACAAAGTTTACAGCGAACGAGGGGGCAGACTGAAAACTAGCCATCACATCCCCCTCTCCTCCCGTTCCCTTTCCCTATCTTTTTCCCTCTGAGCCTCCATGCAATTCTGGGCAGTGGTCTTTCCATGCTGTTCCCTGAGGTGGCGCCGTAGGGCGGGCTTGTGGGCGAAGCGCACGTGGCAGTAGGAGCAGCGGTGTGGCCGCTCGCCGCTGTGAAGGTTCATGTGGTCTCGCAACGTAGACTTCTGCGTGAATGTTTTGTGACACAGGTGGCAGGCGTGGGATTTCGTGCCCCGGTGGATGCTCATGTGCCGGTTGAGGTTGCTGGCATGGTTAAACTGCTTGCCACAGCGAGGGCACACAAAGAGTGGGTGGGCAGAACGGGCATGCATGGTCAGGGACTCTGTTGAGGGGAACGTGAGGCCACAGGGGTCGCAGGAAATAGGACCCCCACTTGAGGAAGTGGACCCCACCACAGCCACTGACTCTAACTCAGATTCTTCACGGGTTGATGACATCCCCATGCCCTGGCTCCCACTATTGTCGAGTCCAAAATGAGCTTTTGAGTCATCTGACCCAAGTTCTTCCACTATATCCTCCCTCTGGGCTTCGCTTATTCCATAGCCACCCCGCGGAAGTCGGCCTCCTGTTTGCCCGAGGTCAGAGCTGGGGAAATAGCCTGAAGATGCAGACTTAGTTCCGCCGTGACTGAAGTCTGATTGGACCAGCCCGTAGCTCCCCATTATCTCCTCTGATATTGGGACATGCCAATCATCCTGAAAGTGTTCCCCAGGGAGCCTCCTTTCTCCGCACACTTGGCGTTTTCTGTGGCAAAGCCCTCTCGCTCTGCCACCTCCTCGATCCCCTTGCCGCCTCCTCAAGATTCTATACCCTTCTCTTTCTACCGCGCCACCCATGAGGTCACCAATTCGTTCCCCATCCTCATCGCAACCCTTTTCTCTGCCCGCTGCTGTTTCCTGGAAGTGGCTGTCCAGGACCACTCCTTCTCCTCCTCCAACTTCTCCTGTATCATCTTCCCCTTGCTTGTCCTCCATGCCTTCTTCATCCTCCTCTATGCACACCTGGAAAACCTCATAGTCTTCTCTTTCCTCCTCTTCCTGAAACTGTCGCGAGGGACCCGCAGGTTTTACCTAGAATGATGCACATGCTATTTGTTTACGAAATGCTGAGCCCACATCTCACCAGATTCACAATTTACAGCTCTACATTTGATAAAGCAGGTATGAAAAAAACCACTTTATTTATACACTGAAATACCTTTACCACCGAGATGTTCTCATCTACAGGGCTTTCCTTGTGCAGGTCGCTTTGGGTATGCACATCTACACAGGCCTGGGAGTTTTGACGGTTGGGAGGTGCGAGTGGAGCTAGCTGGCTTGCAGGTGGAGACCTGGCACGTGAAAGTTGGCGTCTGTCCTCACACAGCAAAGACTGGTTCTCCTCCAGTTTTATAGTCTTGATGGAAACAAAAAGATCAGGGGTGTCAAAGGAAAATTCAAGTTTGCTGAATGAGGCACAGGTTGACTGGTACATTGTTTGGCAGCACAGGACTAATCAGCACATTAGTACAGTTCACATAACTGCTGCATAGGAATGTGATTTTTCCACCATAATAAAGGCATTTTACAATACAGAATTCCTAAACCCAATATTACGTATGAAGATGTTCAGCAGAAAATGTACAACAAATGCGTGTAGACTAACCCCCGAGGGACTTGGCACTCTGGGCTGCAGATACTGACTGAGGGCCCCGCGGCACTTCTCCACCACATGCTCCATCTGCAGATAGCTTGCAGCTGTCAGGTAGTTGACTATCTCCTTGGGGTTGAACTGCAGTATGCCAGTGTAACATGACTGAAGCAGCTGACAAACAACACTTGAACTGTACAGCATGGACACCTGATGAACAAAGAATTACAAACACATTCATGTACTCAGTTACTAGACCCATCGAGAGAAGGTTAAAGGGCAGAAAAACTCCAATATCATGGCTATTTCAGGTTCCCCCCCGATATGGATTTGGGCTTCAACTTACTAACACGACTGGCACCAGAAGTTAGTTTGCAACTCGAATTTTTGGTAAATTCACCCACAACGTCACAGTCGGAGAAAGTTTAAAAACACAGCTTAATCCCTCAGTTTATTCGAGGTCAGTTAAAAATCTTAGATGAAGCTAAAATGAACTGAAAAATCACTATAAGGCTTTAGTCTGTTTTCATCAACAGCTCATACAATCCAAGGTCTCGGTGTTCCTCCGTACCAGAAACATTGGGCATGGAACAGGATACGACATGGAGTGGATGACAGTTTGTTACCTTTTATTATTATGAAGCAACATAAAAATCGTGTTTAAAATGACTGAAAATAAATGCATTATCTCCACAACTTCCTATTTGCTGCATTCTGCTTTGGTGTGAAGTTGCCCGCCCCCCCATCCCATAGTGTCAGTTGAGTTATTATAAGTGCATTTTTCTGCCATCTAATGGTGGACAGTAGAAAACTGGGGCACTTTTTACCGCGAGAAATGTTTGAAAAGAGAAGAAAAATAGAAAATTGAATTGAAAATAAGTAAATGGGAATTGTTTCATTCTTCAAAAATTCATAACAGCAGATGCATCCACATTATGCCACCTGTGTAACAGGTTTGAATTTTCACTTTAATAGTCTGCTGAATCCTTCCACTGTACTTTGTTTTGTATGTCTTGCCAAAGATGTGAAAAAATTCTTTTGTAATTTGTCCATTTGTACTTTTATGTATGTGTTGCATGGGGGGTGCAGTGGCGCAGCAAGTTTGGCCTGTGCCTGTTCTCTGGTGGGTCTGGGGTTCGAGTCCTGCTTGGGGTGCCTTGTGATGGACTGGCGTCCCGTCCTGGGTGTGTCTCCTCCAGCCTTACACCCTGTGTTGCTGGGTAAGGCTCCGCTTTGCCACGGCCCCACTTGGGACAAGCGGTTTCGGTGGGTGGGTGGGTGTGTCTGTCTGTGTGTGATGTCATCAGGCTGCCCAGCATGCTGTTCTCTTCAGTACGCTTGCAGATTGAGTAGACAGGCACAATGAACACAAAAGCTTTTTTTTTTAAAACCATGTTTAATTTCTTCTGTACTAATAAACCCAGTGGCCTCAACGATTCAACGGAGAAGTTCTCATTTTGGCCACAACACAGAAGCGAATCTAAATCACCCTTAGCGTGTGCGAGTGAAAGTGTGTGTGTGTGATGGACCTGTACAAGGTGTACCCTTAAACTCTACGCTTCCAAACCACCGCAATCCGTACCGGACAAGCAGTTATCGATAACAGACAAACGCAGCACGGTTCTTTACACGTGTAAAAGCATGTGGCCATAGGTAAGGCCTTCATCATCTTACGTGTCACTCATCGGCAACACGACACACAGAGGTCAGCGGTTCCGTTTGCCGGTCACCGTACCTGCAGCTCGGAGGAGGGGTTCAGTAAGAACTGGTCTCGCAGGAAGGGCGAACAGGCTGCCAGCACGACCTTGTGACCCCGGAAAGTCTGCTGGTCGCTGGCCACGATGGTGATGTCGCAGAAGTGCTGGCTGGAGCGCAGGGTGTTGAGGTTCTGCAGGGTGGCATCGCCATGACCCGGCAGTCGGAAACACAGCACCTCCATGCTTCTTCAGAGAGAACGGAGAGGAGATGCGCCGGAATTACTTAAAATGCAAAAAAAATCAAATCATAGTTACCGTACAAGAAGAGAGTTACGAGGAGTTTCACTTTAGATGCACACAGGAGCTGCGTTTGATAAAAATAGAGGTGATACGAGTAACGTTAGCTGGCCGAAACCTCGCCGCACGCAAAGTGGGAAATGATTCTGACGCGAGGACGCACACTTGCAGAAAGCGTAGCTGGGCGAGCAGCACGTTTCTCCAACAGGTACCGAGTGTGCGAGAACAGCAAACAGTCTTTTACCTCCTTCCTGCTCTTGAATATGTTATGTTTACATTATGCATTTAGTCAACAATTTTCTCCGAGCAACTTACAATACCAGCTACATAGACCAGTTATCCCTTTACAGCTGGGCCATTTCACTGGAGTAATTTTAGGGCAAGTACCGGCTTGCTCAGCCTCAGGTACTAGCTGGAGGTGGGATTCAAACCTGCAACCTTTGGGTTCAGGGAGCAGTTAACCACTACACTACCAGCTCTCACGGTTCCTGCGTGAGTATTGTGTCCAGTCTTAGCACGGTAAAGTTGAGGGAGAAAACTGCTATAATTGTTGAGCTGCACTTTCAAAAACGGGTCGAAGCTGGGTTGTGGAGGGACGCCCTGCTGGGAACCAAGTCAGAGTAAAACGAGGAGCCCCTGTTTGTTTGTTTATTTGTTTTTGTTTGTTGACTCGTTCGGTGCTGCTTGTCTGCAGTCTCCATCAACCACCCCGTCCTGCCCCTCCGCAGAGCCGAAACAGGAGACTCTCCCTCCACACGGACGCACCGCGCCGAGTCCAGTCGAGTCGAGTCGAGTCGAGTCGAGTCGGACTCGATCCCACCGCGCGGCCGGTCGCACAGGTGGCCGCCGTCGCGCGCCAGACACAAAGGCAGCCGGCAGCAGCCGCGCGCGCGCGCGCCGGATACAGAGTAACGAGCGAGCGTGTCCACATGATCCACACCACAGCAATTTACTGTGCCACACACAGACACCTACCTTTTGACGACGATCGGCGGCCGCCGCGTTATTCAGCACTCGAAAGAAATAAAAACAGTTGTGACCTGGTCGACAAAAACACAAAATCCAACACACACGTGTGTTTTCCGCTCTTTTTTCAGTCTATATCACACTGACACGTGTCGCTGATGACCATTATTTCTCCCTAAAAAGGCGACCCTGACCCCCGAACGGACCACGCCGGCCGAACACACGCACGCTCCGCGCAGACGGTACTTTTTGTGTCTCTGTGTCCCCGACTCACACCGATCACTGGTGTGGTTTTCAATCGGGCGAGTTATCGAAGGAGCTTCTCCGAGTACGGTTAGCGGGAAAGAGGTTGCAGATCTTCGCGCGCGCGAGCACAGGTCGGACCGGTTGTGTTTCTCACGGGTCCAGTTTCCACTGGTTCACACGCACACTTCCCCCGTGTGCGCGCGGCGCGAGCTGGGCACATCTTAAAGGGGAAGGCGGACATACGCAGCGCCACACGGCGCTCGCAGGCGCTCGTAGACACACGCGCATACGAAAATCCAGCTGGAGAGGGGCACTTTTTTTTTTTTTTTTGCATACACCGTGTTTTCCATAACGAGAATCCTTTTAATGTGCACCCATAGAAAAGCCGCCGCTTGGAGTAATATAAACATTTTGGCATCTCTTCATTCAAACCTCACGTCCCTTTGTGGTTTACTTTTAGGGGCTTTTGATGCGTATTCCTCTGCAGTATGGAAGCATGTGCGTATTAAAAATTGGCCTCGGCACGACTTGGAGAAAGATTTGAACTAATCAAAGTGCAAACACGACAGTAATTTCGGGAAACCCCCAGAAGACACATTTTCATTGTCAACACTTGGAAAATAAAACGACTGCCTCCGAAGCACGGGGCCGATTAGGATAAAAATACTGGAATTTCTTCTGTTGATAACTCGGGGGGACATTGCGCTCCAGAAGCGGGACACCTGACGTCACCGGCACGTTTCCGGGATTGATGGCCAGTCGGTAGGGCAAGGGGTTGAGAGCGCACGTCGACGCACTGACGTCACACGCACGTTCCCCGGACTTTGTGCCGGTGAATGGGGGAAGGGGCGGGGAAACGCACGGCCACGCACTCGACGTCACTCTGCAACAGCCGATTTTTTGGCTGTGTGTCGGGGATCATGTCGGCGGATGAACGGACTACCGAGGTAGGAGGATACAA
Source organism: Scleropages formosus (assembly GCF_900964775.1). NCBI lineage: Eukaryota > Metazoa > Chordata > Actinopteri > Osteoglossiformes > Osteoglossidae > Scleropages > Scleropages formosus. The sequence goes on along the minus strand of NC_041828.1, from coordinate 6,041,740 downwards.
TGAATAACTGGCGCTGTAAACGCCAGTTTTAAGCGCCTCGCAGCGCTTAGTTGAAGGTACTGCCTTTCACTTTTCCAGGGAAGTGTGTGAAAGCCGCGCCACTGCACGTTCACTCTGCCCAGTGGGCTTTTTTTTCCCCCTCAGTAGTAGTACTACTACTACTAGCTACTCTCTGCCTCGCGAGGGGCTCGAGCTCGAGCAGCGCGGCAGGCAGCGCTTTTATGTCAGTGTGTCGGAGGAGCCCTGTTCCGTGTGCGCTCCGCTGGCCGTGGAAGGCGTGTGTGTTGCCTCCTGGTGTCAGTCAGGATGAAGATGAATAAGTAAATGCAAGATGTACTGATCACACTGGTCTCCATGACTGACTGGGTAGTGAGGCTGGGTTGCAAGTGTTTTTCTGTGCTCTAACTGCGGGTAATACACACACACGTGTTTGTCACCTGCAGCTTGTCACTCCGCACGTTGCAGTGTTAGAATAGGTACTGACACCCACCGAAGGTCCAAATGTGAATTTGCTCTCAGTTTTGCAGTCCTCAGTCACTCTGAGAAATCATGGCCACCATGATGCTGCTTGGGATCTTTAACCTGCTCTCTTGGTGTTTGTGTGTGGTTATATTTTCCCATATGGTACATCACTGTTTGATTTAGTGCTCGTGGTGCTTTAACAATGGAAATCTAAGATTCTAACAAACATAAAATAAAATTTCGTGTTATATTTTGACATGTGGTTGCTCCCTTATATGTATGAAGTGTTTTGAAATACCAGCCTGGCATCATTGCAGTTTGCTTTAAAATGTTACATGGTGGGGTATAACATTTATTGCTTACATCCACATAAAGATATTTTTGTAATTCAAATCTTGCTGCAAAGGATTTTAGGGATACAGACCTTACTTAATGGCAGTAAGCGACTAGTTTTTCTCCCTATTAGATGCAACAAGCGTCATGTCCTTTGTCCGTGTCCTACGTGTTGCTTGTCATCTTTTTTTTTTAAGGGTTCCCTTAAAGAAGAAGGAAAGTCTGAGGACAGTGTATCAAATCAACAATCAGATGTGAAGCACGCCACCCCACAGCCAACAGATCCAGGTGAGAGCACATAACATGTCATCACACCAGCCCAAAGCATGTAGGGATCTACAAAATCGTCTTCCATCAGAACAAATTACAGGTTGCAGCTTTTGGACAAAGGAATGTGATGAATAAGAGTTTGCATATTTCTCCCCGTGTATGCACCCCCCGGACATCCATGGATGAAGGCACTGGCAAACCACGAGAGTGCTTGCTATGAGTCGGGGTCGACTCGATGGCACATCCGTAGTCATTGTGCCTTGTGTTTGCTAAAATGATCAAACTTTATCTAGGCACTGTGAAACAATATCCTGGCACCAGGTAGTACTGGTGTATTACAGATTCAGAGCTGTGGCTTTGGGTCAGGGGTTTAAAACCAACTCTGCTTGTACAGAGTTTGTATGTTCTTAATTTACACAATCCAAAGACAGGCATGGAAGAAAGCAATGCTGAACCACTTCTGAACTGTCCCTTACTGTGAATACCACGTGAACAGTCACCATGAGTGAGATTGGATTCCTTTGATCCTGCATTGAACAGGTGATTACTGATGGATGAAGTGAATCAATTTAGCAAACATTCAGATTACTCCACTTCACACTGTGTATTTCTCAGGTGATCTTCATGGTACTACAACAGTTCCTGAGGAGGCAAGACCCATGGGGGGCCTGTTGTCATTGCCAAAGGAGGCTGAGAAAGAAGGAGTGAAGGGTGGTGAGACTGCTGACAAACCTGGAGCAGCAGTGAAAGGTCTCGCAGATAAATGAATGCTCCGGGTAGTGCTGTGGAATAGTCGTGGTGTACTGTGCACTCCTCCTTCAGTGGTTCTATAGGGAGTGCGTTCTCTACCATTTCTTTTAACCGATGATCCACCACTACCCCTTACAGGTCATGCGGCAAAGACTCTTCCCACCTCTTCATCCTCATCTCCTGGCCGAGCAAAGATGAGTATGTCAGGGCAGGCTGGTAAACCCACACCGCCCAGCTTTACCGCCTCATCTACCTCCTCTGCCACTCCACAGCCCAAAGTTCACCGTGCACGCAAGACCATGAACCGACCGCCCCCAACACAGGTGAATTTGTCAGAACCAACATGTCTGCCTCAGGTTGTTATATGGTGTGGTTGCCCACCACTTTTATTGTACTGCTACAAGAAAAGAAACCATGTTAGCCTGAAGAAATTTGTAGAATCTCAATGCCCCCAGTGGTCAGTAAAACACAAGACCCTCATTTCCCACCAGGTGAGGTGTATAGCATCACCCATTGTACCTGTTGATCCCATCGAACCCAACACCAGCTCCACCACCACAGGTGACTCAGGTTGGACAAAAATTGTGTGTCTTTGCATGAATGTATATGGGAAAAAGTTTTATTTCTAAAAGCAATAAATGTTATTCGGACATCTTGAAAGGTGATATTTTCCGATGGCTGTAGGTGAAATGTTTCTCAGGAGTCGGCTTGCTGCCTGGTATTGCCGCTACTCTGCTTTTCATGTTCACATTTTCTTTTTTTCTCCAAGTGTCTGTATGGCTTTGTACAAACTAGTTGCTCTTCACTTGGAGTGTTAACTTTATTACTTTGGTTGCAGCAAAAAGGCGGAAAGTGGCATCTGAATCCGACTCCACGGTGACTCTGGCTAAGGATGTTGAGAAAAGCACTGGGACAGAGAGAGAGGTGATAGCAGTGGGGCTTGCTAGGGGTTATTGGAGATGAAAATGTGCCTTTCAGAAAATTTGTGCAAGGGCCATACTGTTGCTGATCAGCTTCAGATCATAACGTTTCTGCTAAAGTTAAAATCCCGTAGTTTATTTGCTTTTATTGGGTATGTTATGTCATACCAAAGTTTACTACCTGTTAATACCAGTATTTACTTAATGTTAAAGCATCTAAACACATTGTCACAAATTACATACCTCATTGTCAAGACCTGAATCAAATAAACACAAGAAGATCTCATTTATTGGTGAGGGAAGGATTAAATTCTTGTATTTTTGTTTATTATCTCTTGTTAACGGATTAGTTGTTTTGCTTAATTTGGTATTGGGACCCTCAGTCAGTATCATCATAATCTTTGGGAAAAAGATACTGCAAATGAATCATGAATATGTTCATAACGTAATTTACTACTTTTGTTCCAGAAGGTTGACATGTCCCCGATGAAAAAAGAGTCAGGACCAGAGCAGGAGTCTAACTGGCTGGCAGACTGGAATGAGGATGCGGAGGATGAAGAGCTTCACTTGTTGTACAACAATTACACGTCACAAGATAGAGGCGACTCTGACAGCAAGGTGCTGCTTCTCTCAAACTTGCTGCAGCAAGGCAGTGTCAGGGGATTGAAACCACTTATTCTAGGCAGGATCCTGGTGGTCTGGAGCCTATCCTGGAAGCATAAGACATTAGATTCCCTGTCTGAATGAACTAGATTAATCAAGGCAAAATAAAACTCCTCTTTAATAATAAAATAATAAACTGGGATTGGTCACTTAAACTCCCACCGCAGAAAGATGTCTTAACGATGGTAAAAGTCTACTTATATGTTGTGTCAGTTAAACATGATATATGTTGATCGTGATGTGATGCTCTGTGGCTGTCAGACGTTTGGTGGTGTTTTTGGTGGTGTTATTGTACATAGAAACTTTAACTGTGTTCCTGTCCTAGCTGAGCTACTCTTGAAATGTGCATAGACTGAACTGTTCTAGTAAAAAATGCCTGAACTGAACTGCTTGGCAACTCCTCCGTGGTTCTCAGTCTAGGGGAAAGCTAGCTTGTTATGGCCAATGAAGTTCACAGTAGTCAGCTGTCAAGTGAGAAAAGTACAATTTTTTTTTTTCTTTTTTTTTTCCCTTGAAATATACCGAAGACCAAGTAATGGGATAAATGTAACTTATTACCCGCTTCTGCACTTCTTGTTGGTGTACTGGGTACATGTACCTACAACATACTGTTGTCCTCTGCAGTCTGGAGATGGTGGCATTGAAGTGCAGCTGAGTGAAGGAGATGGAGAAGAGTCTGGAAACCTGACTGACCGTGTGAGTAGGACCCTCCTAAAGATGCCGGAGCAGCACACCTTGACGTTGTTGGGAGAACCTTAAGATGCTTGTTTTTGCGTGTCTCGTGGAATATCCTGTTACATTGTGTACACTGCTTTGTCCTCTTATTCTGTGCAGTGCTGGCGACCGTGTTGCATAATTGTGAACAATATTTCAGGAATTTGTGCTCTCACCAGATGACCAAACTTGAGTTTGTGGAGCTGATTGTTTTGCTTTAGTAATGATGTCATTACTTGGGGATTTTTAACAGCAAAATACACCAGAGAAACCTGGTTTTCTGTGTGTGCTGGCAGTCCTCGTGCGGTGTTTACATTGTCTGTGGGTTTGTGTTGAATTGTGCTGTCTGCTCTCTCAGATGGGCATGTCTTTTGTCCACAGAGCTCAGGGTCTGCACAGAAAAAAAGAGTCGGTCCGTCTCCTTGGACAGGGCCCGGGCGGGTGAAGAAGCGTAGGGACCAGGCTGAGGTGGAACAAATGGAGGTGGAGCTTGACGAAGGTAACAAAGCAACAAGACTGTGTGCTCAGTCTTGTCTATGTTTTTCCCAATGTAAGGAAATGGCCAACAGTATAACAAACCTTTGCACTGGTTTAACCATTTACAGTTCTGTACATGTGATAGTGATGAATGAATTTCTACCTCCAGAAGTACCAGCATCCGCAGAAGGAGCAGAAACTGCTCCTGGACTCACCAGTGAATACACAGAGGTTCCTTTGGGATCGCTGGACATCTCAGCAGCAGACAGCCTCACACTTTCCCCACATCAGGGTGAGGACCCCCCCCCCCGTCCTTGTCTTGTAGTTTTTTTTTTTTTTTTTTTGTTTCTGATTTTGGACTGAGAGTGGTTCTCTCGTCCATAACAGAGGGCAGTGAAGGTGGTGAGACAGAGCGCCTGGAGGAACTCCCACTGTGCAGCTGCAGGATGGAGGCCCCACGAGTGGACAGCTTGAGTGGCCGGGGAGGCCGGCTGTGCATGGCCACTGAGAGCATCAATGGAGAGGTGTTGCCTGCTAGGGTTCTCTTTTTTGTTTGTTGGGGCAAGGTGAAAGGAAGGAGCCTTCTCACAGGGTTGGGGTGCTTTTCGTAGAGGTGCAGTAATGACGTGTAGGATGCGTTACAGTTCAATCTTTGGCATTTCTCCTTGCCCCGAATCATTGTGTACCTATCACACGACAGATCTTAGTGCTTTCATTTGAGAAATTTACTTTTAGCAATGATGTGAAAATCTGTCTTCTGTCCTCTTCCTGCCACAGCTGGTGGGCTGTACCAATATGATTGTAAAGGGGGAGACCATGCGGCCGTCCAGCAGAGTGTCCCTCATGGTCCTGTGTGAGAACCATCGCTCCCACATGGTCCAACACCACTGCTGCCCTGGCTGTGGGTACTTCTGCATTACGGTAGGGTCTGGCCTCTGGGGGGCGGGGGGCTCGTGTGTTTGTGCCTTGGAGTAGGAGAAAAAGGTGTTTATTATTTATTACGGTCAGTCACATATATCCTCTGTATTGTGACATGTTTCAAGAAGTACACCTTGGTTTTAAATACAAACTGAACGTCATATTTGCCGTTTATTTTCCCCCTCTTTCTCCTGTATGGCCAAAAAAAATTTATATTTGCATAAAACCAACGAAAGTTGTAAGACTAATTGAACTGTTGTTGCCTTTGATTGTGACCGTGAATGTGAAAAGGATGTAAATTTGAGTCCATTTTTAATTAATAAGCTTCTCTTTCTTGGTTCAGGGCACTTTTCTGGAGTGCTGTCCTGACATGCGCATCGCCCACCGCTTCCATCGCAGCTGTGTGTCTGTCCTGGGTGGTGGCCGAGACCGCGGTTTGGGATTAGGGGGGATGCTTTTTTGCCCACATTGTGGAGAGGATGCGTCTGAGGCCCAGGAGGTCACTATACCCGCAACCTCATCCACAGCAACTGTGGTTACGGCGTCTGCTTCCACTACCACGCCTTTTCTGCCCTCTCCGCTCTCATCATCCCTGTCCCTTGGTGTGGCGTCAGGAGTGCCTGGAGGAGGGAGGAGGCCTGAAGCACCAAGCAGGTAGGCTTTCAGGTGACATTGCAAGTGAGGTTATAATGGAGTAAGGAAATGATCTAATTTCTATATAGAGCACTGGTAAAATAACCAAACTATGAATTATTTTTAGCGGTATATATGTACAAGTCTATCTCACTGCTGCACATGTAGCAGTTCATTTAATTGCTATATTTGCTGTGTCTTGCTGTGCTGCTGCCAGTGCGCGAATGCGTGGCCGTGGGGAAGTGAGACGTGCCCCTGAGCAGCAGCAGTCTGGTTCAGGGGGGAGTTCAGACAGCACTCCTCCAGGAGAAGGTGGCGTGGACAGTGTGGGGCCCTCTCTCTGCCTACCAAATGGAAAACCTGTATGCCCCAGTGCACTGCCTCTGGGGGTCAGTAGGGCAGCGCTGCAGAAGGCTATACTCACTCAGGAGACTGAGAGGTGAGAGAGTAGTGATTGTAGTGACTGACTGCAGTGCCACTAGAAGCAGTTGGTCATCAGGTGGATTCAGTACATGTGATAGAGCTTATGTCTACAGCATGCTGACAGTTTTCTGTGATTGTTTAGGAGGAAGAAATTGAGGTTCCATCCTCGACAGCTCTACCCAGCTGCCAAGCAGGGGGAAGTGCAAAGAGTCCTGCTCATGCTCAGTAAGTTGCCATTGCATCAGTGGTTTATCTGTTTGTACAGGGTGGTGTGTCTGTGGGTATTTCCTTATTAGTCCTGTGTTAACGCTCAGCAGGTGAAGGTATAGAGGAAGAAAAATAATTTTAGGAATTGTTGTATAATATAAGTAACCTTTCCACACCGTTCCAGTGGAGGGTATTGACCCTGCCTATCAGTCGGACTGCCAGAACCGACGCTGCGCTCTTCATGCTGCTGCCCAGAGAGGCCTTCTCGAGATGTGCTACTTGCTTATACAGGTGATTCGGTGCTTTAGTCTGCACCAGTGGAACCACATTCCTTTAGAATGGTGTTTGATTTCAGGAAATCAGTCCAACTGCAGACTGGAAATATTAGACAATGCTTTTTTATTAACCTATATTATACAGAAATTCAAAAATATAATTTAGAGATTTAACTAACATAACATCTCAGTCACCTTTATGGATTATATGTTCTGTACTAGACTGCTGCATTCACAGTTGCATGTCCCAGCATTTTACCATTTTTGCTTTTTAGGCAGGAGCTAAAGTCGACGCCCAAGACAAGGCACAAAGGACGCCTCTGCTTGAAGCCATTGTTAACAACCATATAGACGTGGTGCGCTATTTGATCCAGAGTGGAGCCTGTGTTTACCATTCGGTAAGTGTGCACCCAGTTTCTGCTGCACATGTACGCCCCCATTGCTCCAGTTGTTCGAGGAAATAGCACTGAAGAGCTGAGTCTGTCTTATTACACTTGTAAGAAGATTGTGACTTAACTCTTGTTTGCTTACTCGCTTACTCAGGAGGATGATGGTTCCACTGGTCTGCACCATGCAGCCAAACTGGGCAATCTGGAGATTGTCAACCTCCTCCTGGGGACTGGACAGGTGGACATCAATGCACAGGTAAGAGAAAGTCAGTGTTTCCACTGCAGTCTGGCATTTTCACTAGCTAGTAATTTAGTTCTGAAATTAATCCCTGATGTCTCCATATCTTCACTCAGGACAGTGGGGGCTGGACTCCCATCATCTGGGCAGCAGAGCACAGACACATCAATGTCATCAGAGCCCTGTTAAACAGAGGTGCTGATGTGACCCTCAAAGACAAGGTCAGTTCAGAGAAGCTGCCTCCATGTTCATGACTGTAAGTAAGTAGAGTTCATTCTGATATGACTATACTAATGGGGAGGGTCCAGTCTTATAGTTGACTGGTCATTGCAGTGTATTGTATACACGATTTTTTTTAATACATCATTTTGAAATTATACTAATACAGTGAGTTTCTTCAGTGTTTACTGTAGGTGTTTTAAACTATGCTGTACCATGTAGCTTTGGATAACCACATCCTAAATGTCACCCATTTTTATATGTTCATGAGTGTGTAAGGATATCCTCTCACCCCCAGGAGATGAATGTGTGTCTGCACTGGGCATCCTTTGCGGGCAGTGTGGAGATTGCAGAACTGCTGCTGAATGCTGGATGCCCCTTGTCCTCAGTCAACGTACATGGTGACACTCCGCTCCACATCGCTTCTCGGGAGGGCTACCTGGACTGTGTCACGTGAGTCATACTCCAGCAAATCATATGGTAAAGTTGGCAACAGTAGAGGTGTTGGAGTTGGCTCTGTCTTTTACATTTCTCCACCATGGTCTTAAAAATGGATCCTTTTCCCCTCAGGCTTTTCCTTTCGCGGGGTGCAGATATTGACGTTATGAACAGAGAAGGAGACACTCCCATCTCCTTGGCACGAAGCGATTCACCTGTCTGGGTGTCGCTCCAGATTAACAGGAAGCTGCGGAGTGGGATAGCCAATCGGGTGTTGCGCACGGAAAGGATCATCTGCAGGTTGATTTTAATTTGTATTCAACCATAAGTTGGTTTCTTTAACAGCTTGCTCACAGTATAAGAATTAAGAGGAGGAGTGAAGGTAACTTGTCCAATTTGTACCCTAAAATTTGCATAATGAGACGTCTCGTCCTACTTATGAGAAACACCTTACGAGAACAGAAATTTCAATTCAAAGTATGATCCTTGGTGATGTTAAGACCACACAAAGCATGCAGCCTCTCCGCTTTGCATGTAGGACATGATTTCTCCTGCACATCTCAGAGCTCTGTGCTTCTTTTAAGCATGTCACAGAAATCTTTTCTTAATAATGATGTAAAACCAACGCCTGTCATAAAAAAGAGCTCCAAATAAAAAAAATGGTTTAAATCATGAAGTGATAGAAGGAATTACATTCTCTTGAAAGGTAATATCATTTCTATTGACTATAAAAACACTAGTTGTGTTGAATAGTTGTGTGTGCAGGATGCAGTTCTGTTTGATACTGTAATGTGTCCAGTGAGTCAGTAGATGGGTGGAGCTTTTTCTTTTTCAGCAACTCACTTGCTGCTTTGGACACAGATTTTGAAAGAATTTGTTCAGCACGCTCCAGTGATGTCTTTTCCACCATGCTTCTCTGACAGTGACGTAGCTCAGGGCTATGAGAATGTGCCCATCCCCTGTGTGAATGGGGTGGATGAGGAAGACTGTCCATCTGACTACAAATACATCTCTGAAAACTGTGAGACTTCAGCCATGAACATAGACCGCAACATTACGCACTTACAGGTAAACAGCATTTGCTGGAGTCTTGTGTGTTAAATTGTGCACTGGAAGGTACAGTATTGCACACCTGCAGGTTCCTACAGGTACTTCTACTTGCAGCACTTATTCCTATGCTGTCACAAAAACTGAATGACTGAATCGTTTCATAAAGGTGACAAACCTCGCCACCCAAACCTTTCTCTTAGTATTTACCTCACCGTTACCATAGAAAGATTACATTTAGCTGGCTGTGATCCTCGGTGTTACGTGAAATCAGATTTGCGTGCTAATCTTCCGTGTGCCCCCATCCTTCTTCCTCTTTTCAGCACTGCAGTTGCACAGATGACTGCTCCTCCAGCAACTGCCTTTGTGGACAGCTCAGTATCCGCTGCTGGTACGACAAGGTCAGCCCTCTCACCTTTCGTATGTGTGTATTGAGTTGCAGTTAAACAAATGTTCTTATGAAAAATATGTTTACAAATGGTCTTGTGGTCATTCTCTATGTCCAGGACCGACGGCTGCTCCAGGAATTTAATAAAATTGAACCTCCGCTCATCTTTGAGTGTAACCTAGCCTGCTCCTGCTATCGCACCTGCAAGAATAGAGTGGTCCAAGAAGGCATTAAGTAAGAGTAGTGTGTGTGTGTGTGTGTGTGTGTGTGGGGTCGAGTCCTAACTGCCTCTCCTGTGTGTGTCCATCAGTCTGTGGTCACCTGTTTGTCTTTTACTCTGTGGTATTACAATATTACCTACACACTTTTATCTGTCCTTCATTTGTTGATCTTCAGTTGTGTGTGCCACGTTGAATCAGTGTTTGTGCTTTCATGAATAAAGTGTGTAAATATTTATATTGTGTTAAGTGTTCCTTCCCTTCATCTACAGGGTGCGTCTCCAGCTGTATCGCACTGAGAAGATGGGATGGGGAGTGCGTGCACTGCAGGATATCCCCCAGGGAAGCTTCATCTGCGAGTCAGTAGTCAGTTACTGTTCTGCCCCCACCCCTATTCATGGCCCTGTCTTCTCCCTTTTCGCACCCTCAGCACTGTGTGCTTTTCAGTTAACCATAGTACATTCCTAAAAAGACCCTTTAGGCATATTCACACAAACAGAAGCACCTCTAAATCATCTTTGAAAACTTGACATGCACGACTGTCATGAATTTGAATAATTTATTGCGTAAAAAAAAATCAAATTTCCCTACACTATTAAATGACCGTATTACTTGCATGTCAGTGTTCTATGGACAGATAGACCAAGCAACCAGCCTGTCTGATTTTTTTGAAAAATTTCTTTGGCTTTTGTGTATTACATCTCCTTAGCTAATGTCTGTGAGGAAAAAAGTGACAAATCCATTATAAACCTAACAATGGTTTTCTATTTATGTATGTTTACTTGTAGAGTGTGTGTGTGTGTGTGTGTGTGTGTGTGTGTGAGTGTGTGAGAATAATCCAATTTTTTTTTTTTTTTCCCTCCCCTTTGGTTTCCTTGCCCCCCCATAACTAGATATGTAGGAGAGTTGATTTCTGATGCAGAGGCTGACGTGCGGGAGGATGATTCATACCTTTTTGACCTGGATAACAAAGTACGCATGATTTCTACAGACCATAACATTATCTACCTATTTCAAATTCTTACCTTCTCTCAGTTTACTGTTTTTTCATGTTCTTGCTTGCGTTAATGCATCCTTGCAGGATGGTGAAGTGTACTGCATTGATGCACGTTACTATGGCAACATCAGCCGCTTTATTAATCACCTGTGCGACCCCAACATCATCCCAGTCCGGGTTTTTATGCTGCATCAGGACCTGCGGTTTCCACGCATCGCCTTCTTCAGCTCAAGGGACATCTTGACCGGACAGGAGCTTGGGTGAGTGCTGAGAGGATCCAATGATTTCTAAATTAGACACTGAAATTGTGATGTGGATCCCTGAAGTAGTCTTTATTCATACTTATTCCAGCTTCCAAATGTTATATTTTTTGTTAAATCTCATCTGAGGATCCCTCTTGCAAGTGGATGTCGCTTAAGTTGAAGGTAGAATGTTAATAGAAATGAAGACAATTTTCTTCAGTACAGCTTTATTAGATGATGCTTAGTCCATTTCTTGGGCCTTTTTTTTTGTTTAAAGTACATTTCCCAGTGGTTGAACAATTTAAAAAATATAAAAATAAAAAAGTAGGGTTCAAGTATAAATACGCTCTTTTTCAGGTTTGACTATGGGGATCGTTTCTGGGACATTAAGAGCAAATACTTCACGTGCCAGTGTGGATCGGAGAAGTGTAAGCATTCTGCAGAGGCCATCGCCCTCGAGCAGAGCAGGCTGGCACGCCTGGAAGCCTGTCCAGACGCAGGGCCCGATGCTGGGCTGCCTCTCCTAGGGAACCCCTAGGATTCTCTTGCACTTGGTGTCATGTCCTACTCCACATCTGTCTCCTGTTTATTATGTTATTAGTGTCATTGATAATGCCCACATTGTTTGGAGCTTTGGTTATATGCACAAGTAGCTTTTTTTAAAAAACATTTTTATTCCAGATTAAACATTGGGGGCGAGGGGCGGGGCCTGGTGTAAGTTCATGGACTGTGTCTAGTCTACATAGAAGTATCTGTTCTGAGCTCGTTATTACTTTGGTTACTCTTTTCGTGTACACCACTGAACTTCAGAGGTCGGTGACCAAGACACACAACGCTGTGGTGGTACATGGCACTGAACATTTTGGGAACATTTCAGAATGGTGCCATACACCCCCTTGGTACAGTATTGTATGACTGTTCTCTTCTACACAATAATTGCCTGCTCTCTGTACAGTTGCCTTTTGAACTGAAGTGATGTTCATATGGTCACTATTTTGTTTCATGTGGTTTTTTTTTTTTTTTTTTTTTTTTTACATAGTAAACTTTTTTACTTTTTCCTCAGTGAATTACATATTGTATTTACAGCTAATGGGTTTATGGTTTATTATTTTTGTAAATCAGTGTCATGCCAGATGGAGTCTTTGTTATTGCAAGAATAATGCAACAGAACTGTAACTTAATGTCTAGTGCCCAACGTTCCTCGTTTGGTAATGGGAGGTGGAGGAGTGAAGGTACTGGGAGGAGCAGTGACTCAACCCACAGCACCTAGGTGAGCAGATGAAGAACTTTTGAGCGCAAATGCTTGGCTGACAAACACCCTGTTATAAGTCTTACTAGCCTAACTAAAATTTGCATTGCATTTATTAATGTAGCAGAGGGGTTTTCTCAAAAGTAACTTACAGCTGAGGGTATACAAAGTGTATTTCCATGGGTATGAAGAGTCAGAAGTGGTTGGCAGACAGGGAGAGTCCATAGTATGTTCCAGTCCAGAAAAAGGCAGAACAAAGCCATGCAAGTGGAGATTCACAACTCTGTGTAACCCGTATAAGGTTGCTCTCTTTTTCAGTCTCCCTGTATGTGCCAATCCCTTTTGGTTGTGAACTGAGGGTTTAAATAGGTGATCAGGAGGTTTGGTAACTAGGCACAGGTGTTTGTGTATGGAAACTATGCAGGTATGTTGTTAGGGAGGAATGGCAATTAGATGTATGTTTGTGTACAGTAACTGGGACGGTATGTTCCCTCCCTCTGGTGCTGCCACATGCTACAGCCATTTTCATTGGTCATTCACTGGTACTTGGACCAATCTTGTGCTGCTCCTCATCCTCTATACCCTCCCCTTCCTATAATATTTATTACATTTACCAACAAATATATGAAAATATGACAACTACAGTTAAAAGCTAGCTATGAAAAATCAATTCAGAAACCCACTGAAACTTTTTTTGGTAAAATCTAATGTGGGGATGTGAGAGGGTGTGGCCTAAAGAGTGGGTGTGGCCACTGAGCAGTGTGTCCCTCAGTGGCGTCATGGTAACATCACCACGGTAGTTTGGCTACTATACGTGAGAAGCGTAGAGTTTTGAGAGGAAGTTATTTTTGGGTTTTATTTTCCTCTGACAGTTTGTAAGGGTTCAGGCAAAGAGGAAGAGGAGAAAAGGGATTAAAAAGAGGAGAGATGGGCCGGAAGTCAGAGGACAGCTCCTCGCAGTATGGTGAGTTCAGAGCGACAACAGACATCACTTAGTAACACTTTGACTTGTATAAGGCTCACATTTATTCCAATAGTGCTGTGGTTAATAATGTGGACATAGTGTGCAATTGGAGCCCATACTGAGGAAAATTTAATTTGATTTTTACATTTATTGGGTGCTTTTCTCTAAAGATACCGAAACTTAATTTACCCATTTATACAGCTGGGTAATGTTTACTGGAGCATTTTTAGGGTGAGTATCTTACTCAAGGAAACTACAGCTGCAAATGAGAGGTTGGACCTGTGATCTCTGGCCCCAAAGGCATCGCTCTAATCACTATGGTATCAGTACCTCACTTGTCAGGATCCCTGTTGGGGTTCTGTTGGAAAATGTTACACACATCAACACATTAAATGGTTCACATTGCATGATTGAAAAATTATAATATCATATATAAACATGAATTGCAAAAATTATTTATGTAAGACATGTTTATATCTTTTAATTTAATATTTAATTATGCATTAGCTCTTCCTGTGGCTTAACTTCCTAGGGGCTATATATGGGTTACTTTATATACTGAAAACACACAGATTTATTACTATGGGTACAAGAAATGGAGTTGTCTTAATTGTACATGAGGATTTTGCAAACCCTGATTAGACATATTGTAATGTGTGACCGATTAGGGTTTGTAGACAGTCTTTAAAGATAAACCAATGAATTAAATCATATTAAATACATCCTTGGCAGAAGTAGAATAGTTTGGTTTCAGCTGCAAAGACATGGTGTAGAACTGACTGAAAACTACTGCTCTGCAAGATTTGAATAAAACAAAGCAGGAATAGCAAAGCAGAACACCTTCCGAAGTATGATCTGAAAATCATACCTAATTATTTCTGGGATCCTGAGTTTCACTGATGGAGAAGCAGCATAACTATGATTAAAATGAAAAAAATTAAAGGGATTTCAGTCCACAAGGCAAAAATCACACAGAAGAGAAGAGACAAAATCTGAAAAAAACGAGGGCTTTACGAAAGAACTGAAGTGAGAATTTTTGAAAAGACAGGTGCCCTTCTATCTGTTCAGAAACTGAAAAAAACAGATGTGGAAGAACATGGCAGGTGTCTAAAAAAATTCAAGAAATGAAAATGAAGTTTTGGCTTTGAATTACAAGACTTAGATGCAAATGAATAGAAAATACATGAAGTAGCAAAATCAAGCAGTAGTAAGAATACACCAGAGCAAGAAAGAATACACTGAATATACATGATCTCCTTGAAAATAGAGAAATAAGATGGGACACTGGCAGAGAGATTATTCCTCTAAAATTTTGTTAGAATTAGAGAAAGAATCAGTCAAGGTGCTGAGCAATTTATGCCAGAACATCTGTAATAATTATTAATAAATTAATAACAGAGGATGATGAAAACCCTAAAATGTTTAAAAATTGGAAACATTAACAGCGAACTCTTACAGAAGACAAGGACAAACGTAAGTGGTGTAACAGGGATTAAACAGGAAAAACACACCACATTTTTTGTGAAGTTTAAACAGTGAAGGCTGGAATGACCAAGAGAAGGACATAAACAGAATGATTGGTGAAAATGGGGGATTTATTATAAGGTCTCCGGTGCCTGTATAAGGTCTCCGGTGCCTGTCGCGGCGGCAATCCCCGAACACGGTGGTGGACACCGGAAGTAAGGGATGCCGTCAAGCTGAAGAAGGAGTTCTATCGGGCCTGGCTGGCTCATGGGACTCCTGAAGCAGCTGACAGGTACCGACGGGCCAAACGGAGCGCGGCTCTGGCAGTCGCCGCGGCAAAAACTCGGGCTTGGGAGGAGTTCGGTGAGGCCATGGAGGAAGACTTTCGGTCGGCCTCAAAGAGATTCTGGCAAACCGTCCGGCGACTCAGAGGGGGGAAGCGGTGTTCCACGAACACTGTTTACAGTGGAAGTGGTGCGCTGCTGACCTCAGCTGAGGATGTTCTCGGGCGGTGGAAGGAGTACTTTGAGGATCTCCTCAATCCCTCCGACACGCCTTCCGTAGAGGAAGCTGAGGCTGGGGACTCGGAGGGGGACTCGTCCATTACCCTGGCTGAAGTTGCTGAGGTAGTTAAAAAACTCCTCGGTGGCAAGGCTCCGGGGGTGGATGAGATCCGCCCCGAGTTTCTCAAGTCTCGATGTTGTGGGGCTGTCTTGGCTGACACGCCTCTGCAGCATCGCGTGGAGTTCGGGAACGGTGCCTCTGGACTGGCAGACCGGGGTGGTGGTCCCTCTTTTTAAGAAGGGGGACCGGAGATTGTGTTCCAACTACAGGGGGATCACACTCCTTAGCCTCCCTGGGAAAGTCTATGCCAGGGTACTGGAAAGGAGAATCCGACCGATAGTCGAACCTCGGATTCAGGAGGAGCAATGCGGTTTTCGCCCTGGCCGTGGAACACTGGACCAGCTCTATACCCTCACTAGGGTGCTGGAGGGTTCGTGGGAGTTTGCCCGACCAGTCCATATGTGTTTTGTGGACCTGGAGAAGGCATTCGACCGTGTCCCTCGTGGCATCCTGTGGGGGGTACTTCGGGATTATGGGGTTCGGGGCTCGTTGCTACGGGCTGTTCGTTCCCTGTATGACCGGAGCAGGAGCTTGGTTCGCATTGCCGGCAGTAAGTCAGACCTGTTCCCGGTGCATGTTGGACTCCGCCAGGGCTGCCCTTTGTCACCGATTCTGTTCATTATCTTTATGGACAGAATTTCTAGGCGCAGTCAGGGAACGGAGGGTGTCTGTTTTGGTGGCCGCGAGATCTCGTCTCTGCTTTTTGCGGACGATGTGGTCCTGCTGGCTTCATCAAGTCAAGACTTGCAGCGTGCACTGGGGAGGTTTGCAGCCGAGTGCGAAGCGGCGGGGATGAGAATCAGCACCTCCAAATCCGAGGCCATGGTTCTCAGTCGGAAAAAGGTGGATTGCTCCCTCCGGGTTAGGGGGGAGTTGCTCCCTCAAGTGGAGGAGTTTAAGTATCTTGGGGTCTTGTTCACGAGTGAGGGAAAAATGGAGCGGCAGGTTGACAGGCGGATCGGCACGGCGTCCGCAGTAATGCGGTCATTGTACCGGTCTGTTGTGGTGAAGAGGGAGCTGAGTCGTAAGGCGAAGCTCTCAATTTACCAGTCGATCTATGTTCCTACCCTCACCTATGGTCATGAACTCTGGATCATGACCGAAAGAATGAGATCGCGGATACAAGCGGCAGAAATGAGTTTCCTCCGCAGAGTGGCCGGGCGCACTCTTAGGGATAGGGTGAGGAGCTCAGTCACCCGGGAGGAGCTCGGAGTAGAGCCGCTGCTCCTCCGCATCGAGAGGAGCCAGTTGAGGTGGCTCGGGCATCTGTTCCGGATGCCTCCTGGACGCCTCCCTGGGGAGGTGCTCCGGGCTTGTCCCACTGGGAGGAGGCCTCGGGGCAGACCCAGGACACGTTGGAGAGACTATGTCTCCCGGCTGGCCTGGGAACGCCTTGGGGTTCCCCCAGAGGAACTGGAGGAGGTGTGCGGGGAGAGGGAAGTCTGGAGTACTCTGCTCGGACTGCTGCCCCCGCGACCCGGCCCCGGATAAAAGCGGAGGAAGATGGATGGATGGATGGATGGGGGATTTATTAACATTTATACACCTGTAAGGCAGTTATACTGTATGTTTCTCATGAGCCAGGATGTATATGGTAAGAGAAAGTCATAAAAAGGGATTAATTCTCTTCTTTTAACATGATTCATGCTGAGGTTTAAATTTTGTGTGCATAGACATTTAACTGCATGACACAAATATAATAGAAGCAGTTTATTATAAAAGAAACTAGCAAGAGCTAGTAGTATAGTGTAGTGGTTAGAGTTATGGCCTTTAGATCTAAAGGTTGTAGGGTCAATCCCCACTTCCATCTGTAGTTCCCTTGAGCAAGGTACCTACCCTAAATTGCTCTAGTAAAATTACCCCGCTGTATAAATGGGTAAATAACTAAGTTACTTTAGTGAAAAGCATCAGCCAAATGTATTATGTACATTCATTCATTCATGATGTTACACCTCATGCATATATTCCAATGGCTGTATACAAAAACCCAGACCAACTGACCTCATCATGAAGCCACAGAGAAAAACCTCCAGTATTGAAAGAAGTAGTTTATTACATTATGAAAAGTAATGTTTATTTTACAGCAGTATGTTTAATCAGGATACACCAGGGTACTGTGAGCAGCATGATCATTAGTAAACATTGTTATTGATTATTAGAGCTCATCCCTGTTGATCAAGCAATTATAGAATTGAGAATGAAGCACTACAGATATGGAAGGTGGCTGACTGCTCTCTGTTCTGCGGATATTTTCCGAGGGGTATGAACTTGGGGTAGCAGTAACGGTGTTGGTCAGAACATGAACTTTAAGGCTCCAAGGAGGGGCCGTTCTGCTGTACCCTCAACGAAAACGACTTCCTTCATCCCGCATTACGAAATCATCTGTTGTGTGAGCTGTCCAATTAATCGTGGTGGGGGTCCTCGGATGGGATGAGTCACCCAAGGGGTATTTTTGGCCTTCGAACTGTAATTCTTCTTGGGTTGCTTCTATTACAGGAGAGCCGGCCGAATATGACCCAACCTTTAATGGACCCATACACAACAGGTACGCTCATACGCTGCAGTTCTTCATTACCTCTGTGCTCTGCTGTTGACTATGTTTGTGTTGGTCCTTGGTGGGAATGTCAGCCTTTGATAACAGTAATGTAGATTCAGAACGCATCTCACTTCCAGGAGCTGCACTGATATGTTCTGCTGCTTCCTGTTCATGGCTATCATCGCAGGGTACATGATTGTGGGAGTTTTGGGTAAGACAGCTCTTTTTTTGTTGGTCCCACCTCCTCCATACTTCTGTTGCTACCTAGTTCCTTTTGGGTACCTTGTATCTGCTTCTCATACTAGATACTTCCTGGATCATGGAAGCAAGCTCCATTTGTGGTTCATTGAGAGGTCGAGTAGGTGCTCTTGGGGCCTCTTGTTTCCTGGAAATGTCCTTTAGTGACACTGAGCAGGATAGGTGGCCCTGTACACTGAAAGGGTGTGTCAAACAGTGTCTGTTTTAATTGTTTCCTCCTTCCTGGAGAAAAGACACCTTCCTCCTCTCACATCTAATGTGACTTTGAAGACCTCTGTTGTGATTTAGAATTCCTCTCAACCATCATGGGTTTTTCTCCAAAGCAGCACTTTGCCACACTCTCCGATTTCCAGAAACAATGAGTTCTACATGAGGCGCTAGTAAATATTTCAGTTCTAAGCTCTTCCTCCCTCTTACCCCTTGCCCATCTAGCTTGGTTATATGGAGACCCAAGACATGTTCTTTATCCCCGGAACTCTACTGGAATGTTCTGCGGGATTGGACAAAATAAGTAAGTTCCTTTCAGGTCTGTGTACTTTTTATGATCGTCTTGTAGCGGTGCAGTGGAACGTGTGTGTTTTGTGTCTGTCTCCGTGCTACAACATTCTGTATGTGTTAGTTCCTATAACTGGAAATGTTCCATCTGTTTAAATTTGCCACTGTGTTCCTGCACCTATCTAACATTTTGGCTTCCACAGGAGACATGTTTACAAAATGCTTTACCACAGTGGGTGTAAACCCAGCACCTCATGTCTTCCCCTGTCTCTGCTGGATTACCTTGTGTTGTGCCAGCCTTGGCAGTGTGTGTTTATGCAGCCTTTCCAGTTCCATGTGAATTTCATTTAGGTAGAGTTTGAACATTGTGTGAGAGCCATGTGGGCCCACCGGTGATGAGGGTCCTTGCTCTCCAGACTGTGTAATTGCCACCGTGTCCCACAGGGGAAAACCGAACGTCTTCTACTTCGACTTGCTCAAATGTGCCACAGCAACGAATGTCATGGCTGCTGCTCTCCATGGGCTGCAGTGTCCCACCACGCAGGTGAGTGTCTGTGTCTGGAGCATCCTGACCGTACCCCATGGCGCACCTAGGTTCTTACCAGCAAAAACTTTACTTTCAAGTAAAAGGTCAAGAATAATAGTCAATGAAATCAATGGAAGACAGCTGGTAGTAAGGAGGTGTCACTGTTGGCTTTGTGCTATGAAATGTAAACAATTCAAAGGTAAAGTGGGTATAATGGAGTGAAACTAATGTTTTTCTTTACAAGTATGTATGAGTAAAAGTAAAAAGTAGCAATGGCAAAAATTTCAATTTTTTTTCCAACTTCCATGGCTCATGACAGCTGTGCCCACATTGGGTATCTGATCACGACACTCTCTTTGCTTACAGGTCTGCGTTGAAAGTTGTCCCAGAGACTTTTGGGTTCTCCCTACAGCAGCAGAGGCTCCGGGTGCAAAAGCAAAAGATTTCTTTCAGCAAAAATACTGCGTGCCATCTTTCGACCTGTCCACCACCAATTTGGTTTGTTCCTTCGTGATCTTTTCAGTGTTTTTTTTTTTTTTTGCATCCCAGTACATTGAGCCAATCATACTGTATGTTCAAGTGAGCTTTTCTGAATTTGTACTGTCCCCGTGAGAGCAACCACTAAGTGGACAAATAATTGCTGAATATGGCTGTTATACTCGCAGAATGTTCTTGCAGAAATTCTCTGCATGTCAAAGCAATATAGTGCTAATCTAGATCCAGAGGAAGATTATGTGTGATACAGTCCTCGTCACACTTTCCCAAAACCTTTAGGTTGGAACTCTTCCCCAAAATTTCCCTTTAAGTGCAGACAGTGTCATGATGAACTGTACATAACAGTCTGTATTAGATCCTGGGATTAAGTATGAACAGAAGTGTAACCCTCATCTAAGGAGCTGAATGGTCTGTGACTGTGTGTGTGTGTGTGTGTGTGTGTGTGTGTGTGTGTGTGTGTGTGTGTTCGCTCATCCATGCAGACAGCCACAGAGATTGTACAAAAAGAGCTTTGCCCATCGTTCTACATCCCATCCTCCCCAGGTAAGGACTTGACATGTTAAGTGACTTATAAATACTTTAAAGAGCTGCCCTTAACTCCCACCTACATCTTATGTGATATATGTCATTTTACCAGAGGTTTGACGTTGGGACTCCTGCAGCCTAGTGTTCAAACACCCAGAATAGAGACTTTATTTCACTAGTCTAATAGCCCTCACAGTTTCTTCCCAGAATGCCTCAAACTGCTTCTTCTGATTTTGCCAAAGTTCTCCTTCCACCCCATTTCTCCTTCACCTGTTGGCGCTCACATTGGTGCCCCTCATTGATCTGCTGACGAATAACTCTGCGTCTTCTCTCTGCTGAGTGCTGGGGAGATGTCTGCCCAGTGTCAGTTCTTTGCAGAACATCCCCAGCACCTTCACTCTGCCTGGGATGACCTCCGTGAACAAAACTGCCAAAGCTCTCAAAAATGCCACAAGGTTTGTGTCCGCTGCCTGTGTCCTACACACACTTCACAAAACCTTCTTACAGCATGCAGAAACACACATATCTACGTGCACTGTAGGCAAACGGACCTTGTATTTTTACAAAATGTACATACCAACTTGTACTCTTATCGAACATGGTTTAAAGTAATGGGCTGGATCAGCTGCCAACTGGTAGATATGTCTTAAGCACAGAGTAGCTGATGATCTATGGATTCTTGTTCTTTTACTGCTGATTTTTATTTTGTTTTTTCATTCTGAATTTCTTGAACTCAGATTTGTCATCTACATATCTCTTTATTGCAAAGGGCTTTGAGAATGTTATATTAAAAATAAAGATGTTATGCGGATTATTATCAAATATTTAGAATTATTGTGGTTATTATTAAACACTTCCTAATAACACATTTGTAATTATGTAATTGTCAACACCCATAATGCTTGCAACCTGACTCTGCTGTGCTAAAAGTCTGATTTTCTATGAATCGGTGCATATTTGTTGTGTTATTTCTTTTCAAAAGAATCTTGTTTTATCACTGCACATTTAAAAGGGGTAAGCTAAGGCTTTACTTCGCCTTTTTGCCTTTTCAACATCTTTCAGTATTTCATTTACAACCATTTTTGCTTCAGGGCTCATTGTTATGATAGATGGTGGTTTCACACTGTGATAAAAAAATGAATGATTTCCGAGAGATGCTCGCGAGTGGTCACACGGCACAGGAGAAGCCACAGAATGCATGGTGGGGAAAGCTGCTTGCCTTATATTTGCTCAGCATAATACCTGTGCTCACTTTTACTCTCCTACTTCAGCAGTCCTGTGCTTTCTCTGTGGTCCATGAACTCCATCGTGGGCAGTACTGAGCATGCTCTTTATACCATTCTCTCCTTCTCGGTTAGTGATGTGCTGTCAGGGTTCAATGCCAAACATATAGAGGTGAAGATCTTTGAAGATTTTGCCTCCTCTTGGTACTGGATCCTCATGTGAGTAACTGAAGTGCTTCAGCAGACCGCCAACATTGAACAGCACCCCAGGTGGTCAGTAACTCCCACCTCAGCAGTAGTAGAGCAAGTGGAAACCTTTAAGTATTAAATGGAAATTAATTAAATTGTATGTGATTTGTGAATAATACTCTCTCTTAATTGTTCCTGAAATTTCTGGTACATTTTCCCTACATTAACTTTCAGTTAATATACAAAACAGGTTGACACTAGTTAACTCTTAAAGAAAAGTAAAGCAGATCATTGCAGGCAACATTGAAATGGAAGCCATTCTGCACGTAACTAGAAATGAAGTGTAACTTGTACACAAGCATTCACAAAGTAGTTTTTATGTCTTCCTGCTTTTCTGCTTCTCTTCCTTTCTCCACATACTCCCAGCGGTCTTCTGATAGCCATGTTGTTAAGCCTCATTTTCCTCCTTCTTCTGCGGTTCGTGGCACCTATCCTGGTTTGGCTTCTCATAGTGGGAGTTCTGGGGGTGGTTGCCTACGGTGAGTCCTGTGTACGGTACTAGACCATTTCATGTGATGCAGAAACAGTTTTCATGGTACCGATGTGGTCTTTCATTATTAACGGCTCTGTACACCTACACTGGTATCTGTGTTCCCAGTGCTTTTGTCCAATAAGGTGGTTGAGTTTGGTCCGTCCACAGGAATTTGGCACTGCTACCGGGAGCATAGCTACAGGGATATCACTATGACCATCGGCAACCTGACATTCAGCTCCCACTTTTCTGCCTTTCTGGATGTCAGGGAGACCTGGCTAGCATTCAGTAAGTCTGAACAGGTCCTTCAGCCCAAACACTGATTGACCTCTGCAGCTGGAGGTGTCTACATGCATTTAAAATATGCAAGAAACAACATGATTAGCTGTCTTACCCTCCATGCCTCCCTCTTGTGTCCACTCCATGTCAGTGATCATCCTTTGCATAGTGGAGGCCATCCTACTCTTGATCGTCATATTCCTGCGGAGCCGCATTGTCCTTGCCATTGCCCTGTTCCAAGAGTCCAGCAAGTATGAGCTCACCAGTCCGCATTATGGCCGACTCCATTTCCATATGCTTTGCATAGACAAATTTTTGCTGGTTGGTTGTAACTGAGGGGGTGCGGTGGCACAGTGGCGCAGTGGGTTGGACCGGGTCCTGCTCTCTGGTGGGTCTGGGGTTCGAGTCCCGCTTGGGGTGCCTTGCGGCGACTGGCGTCCCGTCCTGGGTGTGTCCCCTCCCCCTCTGGCTTTACGCCCTGTGTTGCTGGGTAGGCTCCGGTTCCCCGCGACCCCGTATGGGACAAGCGGTTCTGAAAATGTGTGTGTGTGTGGTTGCAGCTGTGCTTCCTCTTCCTTGTTTTCAGGGCATTGAGACACATGTTATCCACGCTTCTCTACCCAATCGTCACCTTCCTGCTGCTGGTCGTGTGCGTTGCCTACTGGGGAATCACCGCTCTGTATCCTCTCCCACTGCATTTCACCTGGCCCTACATTCAAGAGCACTCTTACAAGCCTTTTCGCTGTCAGTATGTACGTTCAGCCCTCTGTGTCCGTGTTTATTCTTCTTGACTTACCGCCATAGATACCTGGCCACGTCTGGAGCCCCCATTTACAAAGTGGTGGCTCTCAGCTACTCAAGCAACTGTCAGGCTATTAAAGGAACTGAGACCTGTGACCCGCTGGTAATTCCACTCCTTCATTCTGTATGAATTCCCTAAATCTCAGTGTTCTCATTCATACTGTATCATGTACTGCACCAGTAAGACTTTTGAATTTAACTGCAACTGATAAAATAATTATGGAGATTTCAGCAATTTAATTGACAGCCTGTTATAGACCTTGTTATGTCCCCTAAGACTTGTACACAATATCTATGCAATATCTAGCTCTTTTTGTGTCTGCCTTAACAGCACAGTAATTTTCAGTAATTTTATGTTCCTCCCATTATTCTGACTTCCTCAACCCCCACAGTCCTTTAACTCCTCAGCCTATGCACCCTGTACCTCTGCCCGGTGCATCTTCATCCGATATAATGAAGAAGGCCTTTTCCAGCAGAACCTGTTCAATCTTCAGATTTATAATGTGCTGGCCTTCCTTTGGTGTGTAAACTTTGTAATCGCGCTGGGCCAGTGCACGCTGGCCGGTGCCTTCGCCTCGTACTACTGGGCATTCAGCAAGCCGTCCGACATCCCCACATTCCCGCTGTCCCAGGCCTTCATCCGCTCACTACGGTAAGAGCAGAGTCCCACAGCCCATCTTCCTGTGGCCTTTTCTGTTCCTGGCTTCTGAGGATTCTAAACATTATCTCTGGGATTAAAAACCCCAACTCCACCACACATCAGGTACCATGTGGGCTCCCTGGCCTTTGGAGCTCTAATCCTCACCATTGGCCAGGTTTGCAGAATTTTGCTGGAGTATCTGAACAGTAAATTTGGAGGTAAGATTAGCTTTCTGGACCCCCACCATCTACCATTAACCAACCATTCCTTCATCTCATTTTATTATATCTCTGCTGCACTGAGAATCCATTTCATAACATGTCATCCATCTGTGGCTCCCCAGCTCCACAGAACCCCTTTACGCGGTTCATTGGGTGCTGCCTCAAATGCTGCTTCTGGACTCTGGATAAATTCATCAAGTTTTTGAACAGGAATGCCTACATTATGGTGAGCACCCTCACCGTCATGCCCCCAATTTAGTTTCTCAGCTCCCCAGGCAAACAAATTGTCGCTGTATGATTTACCATAAAATACATGTCAATGGACTCGTTAAGGGCTGTGGTGGCATGAGCAGGCAGAGCTGCTTGCTGGCAGCACCAGGAGTTGTGTGTACCTGATTTACTCTGCTGGTTATCTAATCTTTTCTGACTGCCACTCAGTGAGAAAGTGAGCAAATTGCTTTATTAGTCAAACTCTTATCTCTGTGTCCAGCGGTGCTCCAGGTTCAGCTGTTGGTTGTCTTGGTTTGCTTCTCTGCACCATCGTCATTGCTCCTCTTTCATTAACAGATTGCCATATATGGAAAAAATTTCTGTGTTTCTGCCAAAAATGCTTTCAGACTGTTGATGAGGAACATAATCAGGTGGGTGTGTTGTTATCTAATATTTCTACAATGGTCTCTTACAGCTAGTAGTAAAAGTAGAACTGTACAGTTGTTTTCTACAATTGAATAGCATTCTGTACTCAACAGTAATTTCTTGAATGTCTGACTTTGCAATTGTCCACTTTGTCGGTTGGTCTGTAAATGTTTATGCTTTTCAGTTTCTCTTAAAGCTCTACTATTTCTGTCAATGTCAGAATTCTGTTTTTCCTCTTTAGGGTGGTGGTTCTGGATAAGGTAACTGATCTGCTGCTGTTGTTCTGCAAAATTTTGGTGGTTGCAGGAGTTGGTAAGAAATCACTGCTTATTAATTTTTCTAATTTTTAAAACTATCTTTAATGTGAGTCGATTTGTGCTTATGAAGAGTGCACAGATAAGTTCTGTGAATGTGATTATGATCGAACTCTGTTACAGGTGTTCTGGCCTTTTTCTTCTTCTCTGGGCGAATCCCCCTGCCTGGCAACACCTTCCAGAATGAAGCACTCAACTTCTATTGGGTGCCCATCATCGTAAGTGTGCTCAATGTCTAGCCTCGAATTATCTGTTGTTAACACTCATCAGGCTGTTTCCCTTGTTCAGGATGAAGGGTGAGTTTTTTTTTTTCTCCAGTGTGTAAAATGCGAATAATCTGTACTGGACACTGCTGTGTTACAGACTGTGATAGTGGGAGCGTACCTCATCGCCCAAGGGTTCTTCAGCGTGTACAGCATGTGTGTGGACACCCTCTTCCTCTGCTTTTGTGAGTACAGCCTCTGCTGGCCAACATGCATGTGAAGACAAGTGTGTGAACAAACAGTCCATAAGATGTGAGTCCATCAGCAGGAAAACAGATGAGGAGCAGATCTTCGAAGGAGACATCATTGACACATATCCAGGAGGCTAGCCATAACTAACAATACATTATTGTCAACAATATTTTTTTTTCAAATAGCAAGTTATATGTTAATTATATGTTAAAAATACATCCATTGGATTCATTGTTATGCTAAAACAATAAAGCTTGTACATATTGTTGCAAATTTTAACACCGAACTTCTCCCTCCACAGTGGAAGACCTGGAACGGAATGATGGCACAATCCAGAAACCATATTACATGTCTAAGAATTTATTGCGTATCCTCCTTAAGATGAACGATGACCCAAAAAGGGGCAAATGAGAAGAGAGATGAAGAAATAACTCTACCTTTTCATATTAAATCTTTTGCAAATGTGCAAACATTTTAATCTGCTTCTCCTTTTCCTGTTTTACTTTGTATCTCCTACTCATTTAGTGTAGGTTTACACATGAATATCTGTCTGCACTTCAAACCAGTAATTTCTGTTTTCGGAAAATATGCCGGGAAGATGCATAGAAATGACTCTGCTTTTACTTCTTTATTTTCACAACAGAACTGGGTCACAGCAATTGCAAAAGTCTGCAAACTGTACACTGAGGGGAAAAGACGAGACAATTGAAACCTGATCCCATATAAAAGTGATGACATTCAATCAAAAGAACACATGGAAATAGGAAACAATGAGAGAACAAAAGAATGAATGGCTGAGAACACTAGGGCAGAAAGTCACAATATTTAACTAAAGTGGTGATGCAGCAATGTTTCAGAAATTCTAACTAACAGTGACTAAGAAATTATTCATTTTTGGTAACATGAGTTGTTAGAAATGGAAATTAAGCATGTAGCATTTGTCAAGATGAGCACAGTCGAACAAATTTTCATTCATAATACAATAGTTGATCATGCCTGAAGTCCAGCTGCACTCTCCCAACAAATCATAATCATATATTAAAAAAGACCTCAACCCACTGACAGATTAAAACCTATAAATTTCAATCAATGAATTACATCTTGGATAGTCAAGGAAGTGTAGTGGGTAGAGCTGCTGCCTTTCAACCTTTCAACAAAAAAAGGTTGCAGGTTCAAATCCCACCTCCAGCTGTAGTACCCTTGAGCAAGGTACTTACCCTAAACTGCTTCCCAGGTGTATAAATAAATAATAGCATGTTGCTTTGGAGAAAGGTGCATAAATAAAAGACCCAATAATGATGACATCATTACTGGACTTTTAAAACATACAACTGGCTTTCTGCTCTTCGCACGTGATTTGCAAGGACACCGTCTATGGTGTCACAACGAGCCGCTAATGCGGTGCGGTTCGACCCGTTAGATCCGCTCCGACTGTAAAACGGGGATTTGTTTTACACCGCCTGGCCACTAGATGTCACTGTGATGCGACGTTTGGAAACGGCTTGGGAGATCGAATATTTTCCCGAACCGGTTCCAGTTGTTTCGGTCCCCGAAAAGGACAATTTATGGCATCTTTACTGTAACTGTCTCAAAGACAGGTTTGAGAGTCTGGTTAATTTTTGTTATAAGTTTTTTCCTTCTAGTTTGGTCAGTTTTTCAAATCATTAAAATGTAATAATACCGTGTGATATTAAGAATGTAACTCTTTGGCTTGTTAAATGCGGAGTTTAATGGGTCACGTGATCTGAGTTTAATTGAGAGAGGGAATGTTGAATTGTGGGTAAGGTGTTATGGATGCAGAGGAAGGACGTGCAGCAGCGAAGCACAACTTCTGAGGCGACATTTTCTGCATAAGGTTCAAAGGGCACACACGGTAATTGTCACTTTAATTTAGCTTATATTGTGTTAATGTCTGTTGATTTGCTTATGTGAACAAATGTGATTGTTTTGTGCGTATTTATCGTGTTAATTATACTTCTGTTGTAAAAACGTGGTCGTGCTGGTGTGTTACCGAACACTATATGAGAGAATTTAAACTGTGTGAAAGATGTATGCTTGAATATTTTTATGTCTTTGTTTTTGTAGTTTTCACGGTGTCTGAATAAATGGTAGAAGACATCAGTATGAGGCGTGGCTATCCCTTTCATTGAACCAGTGCCGCTACATTTACACTTAATTTTAGGGAAAGTGAGCAGCAGCTGGAATTCAAACCTGGGTGTTCTGGTTCCAAACTGGACTAAAGGCAGCAGCTTTAACCACTACGCCACCTACTACCCCAACGTACTTCATCTTAATGTATAGTGCACTTTATTATAGTAAGGTGTATCATAAATGAATAAACTGTCTTGTTACTAAAATAGCGCTTGGGATACGGAATGTCGGAGACATCGGTGGAGGGGCGGGGCGGGGCGGGGCGGGGCGTGGCCTGTAGAGGGCGTGGCCGCCGGGCAGGTGAGTGTCTCGGGCAGGTTCTGTGGTGACGTCACCGCCCTGTTACAGCCACCGAACGGGAGAAGGGTAGAGATTGTAGCGGGAGCACTCTCTGGGGTTTTTGTTTCCACACTGATTGTGACGGCGTGGGCTACTCGCCACGATGGACTAGAGAGACGAGTTGCCCTCCGTGTGTAAAGAGCCACGAGAAAGACGCGCGCGGAGAGATGGGCGGGAAGTCGGAGGAGGAGAGCAGCGCCTCGGAGTACGGTGAGCTGTGGCGCGCGACGTGTAGCTCCAGCTCCGTCGCGTGCTCCGCAACTGGTGGAGGCGTTTCTCACGGAAAGTGCTCGTGTAAAAGTTGTGTAAAGTCGTGTAAAAGTCGTGTAAAGACATGAAGTCGACTTTCTGTGTGCAGTTCAAGCCCACCATGACATGTTACAGAATCTGTCCTTCGCAACAACAACACACCTGTCAGAATGACCGTTCGCCTCAGATGTTGTCAACGACGGCCAACGGAACTAGTGGAAAATAATTTAATGCATAAATAAATATTATAAATCACGTCCCAACCGAGGAGAATACAGTACTTTGTACAACAATTCATTACATTTTCACCTATTTGACCTGCCTGTCGATTTACTTTACGTAAGGAAGAACGTTATTTGTAATTTTTCGAATACAACTACATATATATATGTAATTTCTTATTATAAATGGTGACTGGTTAATATTTATACTCTACAAGAATAGTTGTATTGCAGTTAAGATCAAGTGAGAAGTGATTTCTGATGATAGTGGTCCATAAAACGGAAGGACAAAGTTGGAGAAAGTGGCTGTTTCTCCTGTCAGGATTCATTGTTGGGTACGTGACATTTACTTTGAATATATACAAATATTACGGCAACACAAATAGAAGGAAATGGTGCCTTACTCTGTGTTGACCGATAATTTAACATTACAGAAAAATACAAGTATATAAGTTGAGTATTTTTTTATTATTCTTTTTTTTTTTCTTTTTTCGTTAGTGTGGTGTATCAGTATTATTTTTACCAGTATTATAGACTGTGAGCAGTTGGATTATTAGTAAAGGTTAAAATGGACAGTTTGGCCTCATTCTTCCTGGTTGTGGAAATGAAGCTACAGTCGTCCTTCACCTCAATTTTCCCAATTCACTTTATTTTTATGGAGCACTCTTCTCACACTGGGACACAAAGCGATAAGACAAATAAACAAATAAGATGGTTGACTGTACTACAGTGATACATAATCCATGCAGTTATTAAAGCTGGAAGTAAACCTACTGGCCGCCGAGGAAAGGAGCGAAAAACTCCCAACTGAAAGTCGAGGGAGAAAAAATAAACCTCTGGGGGTCCAACCCCTCCTGGCCATTCCAGATTTAAAAAAAAAAAAAAAAAAAAAAGACTTTAAAGTCATTTTCAGCATTTTCAAGTTCAAAGAGGAGCAGTTCTGCTCTGAAGACACTTTCCTGACTTGTTCCCCTGAAAATGTGGCAGAACTGATGAGTATAATGGGTGTGTTGTAGTAAAGACCATGCAGGGTTAATGAACACGGTAATAATGGTGATTCCTTGGTGTGTCTCTGCAGTCTCGCTGCACTCAGCGGATGCTGTTTACGTGGCCTCGCCGTGCGGGGCGCTCCTTCTGTTGTACTTGAGTCCTTTAGTTTGGCCTGTTTCTATGACAACCTGGCATTGACCGCAAACTCGGCATTCACAGTTTGACTGGTGGGGGGTCCCGGGAAGGGGTCACGTGGATTTGAAAAGTGTTTAACCGCAACAAAATTGACACTCATTTAGTGGCTGGTTGGTTTGCCTTTACAACCAGATATTCTGGTTTCCACTTGCATGCAGGGCACAGGAACAGGTGCTTCAGGTTGATAAATATTTCTCCTCCCCATTTGCCATTTCACATCGCTGAGTCACCCACCCAGTAGGTTTAATGAGGACATGATCCTTCAAAACACAACTGGAAACCATATTAAACCCGGGACAAGGAGCGAGAATCTGGCTTTACAGCAGTATTCTTTCCTGTTTTATTCCTCTGTAGGATGCCAGGCCCGGTATTACTACCATTCCGCCGTTGTTTTATTGTACTGAGGAATATTTCCTCTAAGGATGTTAGTCAGAAATTTATCAGTAAACCGCTTCACGTTCCTTGACCTTGTTGAAATGCAGATAACTTCCTGATGATGCAAAATGTACTCAGGACAACTTCCTGATCACACAAATATCACGTTTATCTGGCACTTTTTTTCCAAAGCGACTTTGTGTTAAGGTACCTACAGTTATTTACCCCTTTACAGTATGCAGCAGGGTTTTTTTCCCTAGAGCAATTTGAAGTACGTATCTTGTTCAAGGGAACTACAGCTGGAGGTGAGATTCAAACCTGCGACCTTTCCGCGCCGCACCGCCTCTGACCGCTACGCTATCAGCTGTCCCACACATCCACATATGTACACATAGCAGCCGTGCAGTGTTTTTATTGTTTTTAATATGTATGTGCCGCCTCCCTTTCGCAGTTCAGAATTTCACATGCGGTGACGTTTTTCGCGTTTGTCATTTTCAGTAATTCACAATTCCAGCTATAAACTTTTGTCATCGGGTTTACGGTGCCATCGTTGTCGAGCTGTAAAAACATGTCTTCACCACCAGGATTTAGTGCATGTGTTTGTGTTAAAATTTGTTCAGGTTATGAGACCAAAGGCCAGTGCTGGGTGCAGTGATCCTGACACTGCCCTTCCGCATCAGGCCCTAGCAGTTAATGTAATGTTTTTCTGTAACCAGAAACTCAGCGCATGTGACACATGGGCAGAAGAACAGGTTCCCGGTGTGAACCTCTCAGCGATTTTGAGTGTCTTCCAAGTGGGCTGTGAGCCTTTGTCGTTTGCTGAAGTCTCCGTTCCTGCTTTCACCTGCTTTAACATCCTTTTCCTCAAATAATCATTCACATGTGTGCCAGTAATTAACAAATAATGTCATTTAAATCAATGTGGTTAAATGGAAATGATAGAAAGTACACAATAGTAATAATAATGTAATAATAATTTACAGAATATTTTTAATGTGCCTTAAGTAATTCACAAGTACTTATTAGATTATTTTTTTGTTTTGTTTACAAGATTGGCCTTTCACTCAGTTGTCTGGGTGTTTGCCCTAGGAATAAGAAAGGTTTATATCTTAATCTCACTACAGTGGAGAGGAAATTATGGGGAAATTGGCATTAAGTGCTTTAGTAGGTAAAATGCGATTCTTTTCATTCCCGAGAACTTTGCAGCATTTCAGACCTTCATGCTGAAATTCGTGACGTGAAATCCCGTGGCGGTGAACACTAGCCCAGTGTATGGAGTGTTCCCCAGCAACCGTTTCCCCTCACAGCAGCCCATCCTGTCTTGCTTCCACCCCCTGTGAATGCAAAGCTCATACAAATAGGCTTCACTCGCTCTCCCCTGCATGGCTGCCTTCCTCTCTCTCCCTCTCCAACACACTCTGAACCAACTGCTTGCTCCCGTCCTTCTCCCACACTGTATAGGGGTTTGTTTGTTCCGAGGTTGTCTCTCCATGGCACTGAGCTTCACTCCTTTTCTCTCCCCCCTTTGCAACAAAGACATAGTTATGAATCCGGGAAAGGTAATTGATTAAGGTACTGCTAGACAGTAAAGCTGGGGAAATTCTCACATTGTTCGCTTTGTGTTCGGGGTTAGATGGGCTTCAATTTGTGTGGCACTGCAGTGTATTTGTGCATAATACCCATTCCACGCAGAGGCCAGTTGTTTACCTGGAGAGGGAGGTCAGTTGCGGTGTGTGTTGGTGGTCCAGCTGACACCCTTTTTTGTGATGTCTCAATGACAGGTGAGCCAGGCAAATATGATCCCAGCTTCAATGGACCTATACACAAGAGGTACTGTCACTCTCATTTTTCACAGTTCTTCACTCTCTCTGTGCACTGCTGTTGACTGGATGTGTGTGTGTGTGTGTCGGTGCATGAGGAGAATATCAGTCTTCACAGATTAGTGATTTAGCTTCAGAACGCATGTCTTACTTCCAGGAGCTGCACTGATATCATCTGCTGTATCCTGTTCATGGCTGCCATCGCAGGGTACATGATTGTGGGAATTTTGGGTAAGACAGTTCTTATTTTGTTGGTCCCACCTCCTCCAGACTTCTGTTGCTACCTGGTTCCTTTTGGGTGCTTTGTATCTGCTTTTCTTACCAGATACTTCCTGGATCATGGAAGCAGGCTCAATTTGCGGTTCAATGGGAGGTGGAGTAGGTGCTCCTGGGGCCTCTTGTTCCCTGGAAATGTCCTTTGACATTGAGCAGAATAGGTGGCCGTGTACACTGAAAGGGTGTGTCAGACAGCGTATGTTTTATTTCCTCCTTCCTGGAGAAAAGCCATGTTCCTCCTCTCACATCTGATGTTAGTTTGAAGATCTGTTGTGATTTAGAATTCCTCTCAACTATCATGGGTTTTTCTCCAAAGCAGCACTTTGCCACACTCTCCGATTTCCAGAAACAATGAATTGTACATGAGGCGCTTGGCCTCTGTTCTCAACAGAAAAGATAAGAATAATCAGTATATCAGCAGGAAAGATAAGTAAATAACATTTAATTGCTCGCAACTCTCTTATCCCTCTCCCATTTAGCCTGGCTGTATGGAGACCCCCGACATGTTCTTTATCCCCGAAACTCTACTGGAATGTTCTGTGGGATTGGACTGAATAAGTAAGTTCTTCTTACATTTGCATGCTTTGTAGTGCTGTTCACCTGAGTGGCAGCACTTCTCATACTGCACTTTACATGACGCAGTGTGTGTGATGTACGTGTTGGTCACGGTACTGCAATATTGGTATCTGCATTAGTTCCTGCTGCTGAAAATGTGCCCTCTATCTGAATGAGTGATGTTCATTTGCTGATCAGACCAGTTATGGAGGTGATTATAGTCTCAATTTAAACACCCTGTTCATACAAATGCTTCTTTTGGGATGTAAACCCAGCACCTCATGTCTTCCCCTGTCTCTGCTGGATTGCCTTGTGTTGTGCCAGCCTTGGCAGTGTGTGTTTATGCAGCCTTTCCAGTTCCATGTGAATTTCATTTAGGTAGAGTTTGAACATTGTGTGAGAGCCATGTGGGCCCACCGGTGATGAGGGTCCTTGCTCTCCAGACTGTGTAATTCCCACCGTGTCCCACAGGGGAAAACCGAGTGTCTTCTACTTCGACTTGCTCAAATGTGCCACAGCAACGAATGTCATGGCTGCTGCTCTCAATGGGCTGCAGTGTCCCACCACGCAGGTGAGTGTCTGTGTCTGCAGCCTCCTGACCGTACCCCAAGGTGCACCTGGGTTATCCACAATGAGTGTTTGACCACAACTCTTCCTTATTACAGGTGTGTGTTGATCAGTGTCCCGGTGACTTCTGGATTCTCTCTCCAGGAGCTTATTTGCCGACTGCTAAAGCAAAAGATTTCTTCCAGCAACAATACTGCGTGCCATCTTTCAACCTGTCCACCACCGATCTGGTCTGTTCACTTGTGGGCTTTCCTGTGTTTTCTTTTGCATCTGTATACATTGGACCATGATTTTTGTGTGCTTGAGTGAACTTTTCCATGTATTTTACTATGCATATAGCAGTTAGTACAATATTCTTGAAAGAAATTCCCTGCATGTATTAAGAATAATGGTCTTGGATCTGAATCCATTAGAAGATTACAGTAAAAGCAACAGGACATCTTGTGACATAAGATGATCAAAAATTTTAATGTGCACATCAAACAGCACAATAGCATGTGCAGCCAATGACCTCTTGTGTGTGAATCAGTCCTCGTCACACCTTCCCAAGAGCTTTGGTTGGAACTCTTCACCAAAATGCCCTTTAAGGACAGACAGTGTCATTATGAACTGTACATGACAGTCTGTAATAGGTCTTGGGATTAGCTAGGAACAGAAGTGTAACCCTCACCTGAAGAGCTGAGGAAAGTGTGCACTAGGTATTCTGTGTGGTCTGTGACTCCGTGTGTGTGTGTTCTCTCCTTCATGCAGACAGCCAAAGAGATTGTGGACAAAGAGCTTTGCCCATCTTTCTACATCCCGACCTCCTCGGGTGAGGATTTCATATATTCAGTGACTTAAAAACACATTAATATTTAGCAAGCCACTTTCCCTAAACCCCTACATACGCCTTCCAGAGTGTGTGTAGTATTTTGACAGAGAATTGGCTTTGGGAGGCCAGCAACCTAGTATCCAAATAGCCGGAATAATCTGAGTTTGTGTTTCTCTGTAATCCGATATGCATAGGCAGAGAAACAGGTTTTTCCCTTGCTGCCTTTGTCAACGTTTTCTCAGAATGCCTTTTTAAACATTGTAGTGAGATTAGTCATTAATATTAAACTGCTTCTTTTGACGTTATCCTGCCCTCTCCTCTGCGCTTCTCTGCTTCTCCTCCCCTCCTTTTGAAACCTTCAGAGCTCTAAGGCTTGTCCACTCTCACTACTTTTTTGTCTCAAAAGCGTGTCTATCTTCACTGTGTCCATTGGCAACCATGAATATCACTGTAGTGTTGATCTGCCCTCTTTCTCCATCGTTACTGGTGATGAACACTTTGTTTCCTCTCTGCACAGTGTTGGGAAGGTGTTTGCCCAGTCTTGGTCTTCTGAACAACATCCCCAGCAACTTCACTCTGCCCGGGATGGCCTCTGTCAATGACACCGCTAACGCTCTGAAAAATGCAACAAGGTGTGTGTTCACTGTTTAGGTCCTCCACAATTGTACCTCAAGTATCGACAAACAGACCTTGTATTTTTACATGGTTTACTTACCCAACTTATACTCTTGTCTGACATGGTTGAAAATGAGTTGCATACAGGTGGATATACCTTTAGCATGGTGTGTAACCTGCTACTCAGAGTACAGTGTACTCTGCTGTGCCTGCCGACATGCTGACGCACCCACTATGGCACTAACTATCTCTCTCTTCCCTACTCTCAGTCAAGGGGCCCTGAATAAGTGAGTTTCTGTGATGTGACAAGTCTGCCACCTGCACTGGGGACCGCAAGCTCCTTTGCAGGCCTTTAACTTGTAGTCCTTATGTCTTCCTCCTCTTCCTCTCCGAATCTTTGGTCTACCTTTAGCGCCATCCATCCCACTCTTTGTAGCACACGTGTGGTCTGTTGGTCTGCCTGGTGTTTATGCCTTAGAGGAGCTTCTACCCAGTAGTTTAGTTTTGTGTAGTTCCAGTGTACCAAACCACAATGTTTGTTTAGTGGGTGTTGCGCAGCTGTTCTGAGAGCTGTGTCAGTGCATACCTTGGGTTGTTGCTGAAGTTTGTCAATATGTAACCATATTCTTGATCGTGGGATTTCTTTATCAATCATTTTTCAAAAGATCTTTTAAAACCCTAGCTCCAAAAATTCTGTCATTAGCTTAAGATGTGATTTCTGAGAATCTTGGCATTAATTGTAGATATGGATTTACTTCCCAGTCTGTATCTGATATCCTTGATTTAAGATCTGCAAGCTGGATGGTAAATAGGGGGCTAGAGTGGGAGTGACCATGTTTGAGAAGGAGTGTTAGGAACCACTTCTGTACTAACAGAATAATTTTTGCATAATTTTAACAGTTGTGCCAGTATTGGATTTTGGTGCCTAGAAAATTAAATATTCCAGCACTTGATAGATGTGTCATAACCAAATGGCTGTCCTGATTTCTGCACATGATGTGTTTGAGGCTCATCAACAGAGCAACCTGGTGTGCAGTGGTACACTCCAGTGGGCTGTTGCCCACGGTGTTGATGTCCTTCCATGCTTGGTGCAGTAATTTTGTCCCAGGTGCTCAGCTGGGTACTTTACATATATAAAACTAACACCTATCACTCCTGCTCTCTTACATCAGCATTCCTGTGTTTTCTCTGTGGTCCATGAACTCCATTGTGTGCAGTACTGAAAATGCTATTTATACCACTTTCTCCTTCTTGGTTAGTGATGTGCTGTCAGGGTTCAATCTCAGGCAAGTTGGGGTGAGGATCTTTGAAGATTTCGCCTCCTCGTGGTACTGGATCCTCATGTGAGTAACTGAAGTGCTTCAGCAGACCACCAACATTGAACACCACCCCTGGTGGTCAGTAACTCCCAGTTCAACAGTAGTAGATCAAATGGAAACCTTTAAGTATTAAATGGAAATTAAATTGTATGTGATTTGTGAATAATACTCTCTAAGTGTTCGAGAAATTTCTGGTACATTTTCCCTACATTAACTTTCAGTTAATATAAAAAACAAGTTGACACTGCTTAACCATTAAGGAAAGGAAAACGGATCACTTCAGGCAACATTGAAAAGGAAGCCATTCTGCACATAACTAGAAATGAACTGTAAGTTGTGCACAGGCATACACAGAGTAGTTTTTATGTCTTCCTGCTTTTCTAACTGTGTTTCTCTTCCTTCCTCCACATACTCCCAGTGGTCTTCTGATAGCCATGTTGTTAAGCCTTATTTTCCTCCTCCTGTTGCGGTTCATGGCACCTGTCCTGGTTTGGCTTCTCATAGTGGGAGTTCTGGGGGTGGTTGCCTATGGTGAGTTTTGTGTACTGTACTAGACCACTACATGTGATGCGGCTACAATTTCCGTGGTACTGATTCAATTTCAGTTCAGTTCAGTTCATTTTTATACATTTATTCATATAGCTGACACTTTTCTCCAAAGTAACTTACAACGTTAAGGTCACAATTATTAAATGCTTACAATCATTTACCCATTTATACAGCTGGGTAATTTTACTGGAGCAATTTAAGGTAAGTACCTTGCTCAAGGGTACTACAGCTGGAGGTGGGGATTGAGCCTGTGACCTTTGGGTCCAAAGGCGGTAGCTCTAACCACTACGGTACCAGCTGTCCCTACAAGAGCACTTATAGAGCGCTGTTCTCACGCAGTGACACAGAGCGCTGAACAAAGGGATGACAAATAAGATAGTTGACTATATAATAATAGTGTAATACATTATCTATGCAGTTCTTAAAGCTAGAAGTAACCTACTGGCCACGGAGGAAAGGAACAAAAATCTCCCAACTGAAAGTCAAAGGGGGGAAAAAAAAAATCTTAGGTACCAATGCGTGACCAGCCCTCCTGGCCATTCTGGCTTAAAGACTTTTAAGTCAATTTACAACTAATAATGAAATTGTAGCTGAGTGTTAACTTGACGGCCCAGTTCACATAGGCACATCTTGTCCATCATGGCAGGCAGTCATCGGCCTCAGGTAGGATGGGTTGCTGGTATGACGGCCGGCCTCCCAGCCCTTATCGTAGAGAAACGATGTTCAGCAAGAAAGAAATTGTTAGTAAATGATGACTTAAAGACATTGGGTTAATACGAAGGGGGTAAAAAGCACAGCCAACTGGAATTACACTGCTTAGTGATTTGACTGAGTAAACATGTAAGTCTTTAGCCGGGATTTAAAGGCTGTGACAGATGGGGCATTTCTGACAGTAACTGGTTCCAAACCATTGCAGAGTTTAAGTACTCTATAGCTAAAAGCATGCCCGCCTACTGAGGTTTTATTGATCACAGGTACTTTAAGGTAACCTGCATCCAATCAACGAAGACACCGTCTTGCAATATAAGAATCAATAATCTCATAAAGGTAAACCAGAGCAATGCTATTTACTGCCTTATAGATCAGAAGTAGGGTTTTATAATTAGCTCTAAGTGTAAGTGGGAGCCAATGCAGCCACCAATATGGTGTCTCTTCCCCCACCTTATTAACTGGTCTGTATACGTACACTGGTGTGTGTGTGTGTGTGTGTGTGTGTGTTTTTTCCCAGTGGTTTTGTTCAGAGAAGGTGAAGTGATTGAGCTTGCTCCATTCACAGGAATTTGGCACTGCTACTGGGAGTATGACAACTACAAGAACTCCAGCACAACCATCTCTAACCTGGGCTTTACCACCAACTTTTCTGCCTATCTGCAAGTCAAGGAGACCTGGCTAGCATTCTGTAAGTTAAACAGATCTTCCAAACAGTGATTTGTTTCTGTAGCTGGAAGTGTCTGTAAGCATCTAAAATGTGGAAGAAACTACATAAGTTCACCTGCCCTCCATCACTTCTTCTCATGTGTACTCCATGTCAGTGATCATCCTATGCATATTAGAGGCCATCCTGCTCCTGGTCCTGCTCTTTCTGCGGACCCGGATCCTCATTGCCATTGCCCTCATCCAAGAGTCCAGCAAGTATGAGCTCACTGTCACACCATGTTAATGGTCATTGCCATTTCTGTACACATGCACTGATTCCCCCCCCCCCCCCCAATGGTCACCACCATGCCATGATTTCTCGTCTTCTATCAGTACTCACGGATAATTTATACCCCTGCAAGCATTTTTTTTAACTATATGACAGATTTCTAAGAATGTATACGGAGTGTGTAGGATAGAATAATTTAAATTAGAAACTTGCCATTGAGACTGTCAGCTGACATGTTCTGACTGTTGTTGTTCTCTCTTGTTGTCAGGGCGGTGGGTCACATGATGTCCACATTGCTCTACCCACTTGTCACTTTTGCGCTGTTGATTGTGTGCATTGCCTACTGGGGAATCACTGCTCTGTATCCTCTCACTACATATGGTCCCTGTAGCGTCACCTAGCTGTACATCCAGGAGTTCTGCAACAAAAAAAAAAAAAGAGTCTCTGTGTGTGTCCATCCCCTTCCCCCCAAGTGTCAGTGTCTATTTCCCTTGACTCACTACTTGCACAGATATCTGGCCACATCTGGAGCTCCCATTTACAAAGTGGTGGCTCTCAACTCCTCCACAAATAGCTGCTTGGCCATTAATGGAACTGAGACCTGCGACCCACTGGTAATTTCACTTTTCATTTGTGCACTGGTTCCCTGTATCCCATAATTCTTTGCTTAATGTTATAGTTACTTACTCAGCCTTCTCACCAGGATTCCAAACTGAATCCTTAACTTGCTATGTGTCCACTTGCTTTCATTCCAGTGCACTGGGGTGGCTAAACTAGTCCGGGCAGTAGTCTGTCATACTCTTCATACAGGGGAGCTTCTCCCATACTGTTAATATGTTTAATTTAAGTCAGAAATGTTGAAATGATATGCGTTTAAAAAATATATATATATCAAGAGTTAGGTTTGCAAAAAAACTGTATTTGGACTTCTACCAGAAATGTAGGTTTTTTTTTTTTTAAAAAACAGACTCAGAACCGACCAGTATCTGCCTTAAGTGCCTATTTCTCTCCCTTCACCACAATGTTTCGATGTTTCTTGCTTCCCCACAGTCCTTCAATTCCTCAGCCTATATGTCCTGCCCCTCCGCCCAGTGCATCTTCATCAAATACAACACGGAAGGCCTTTTCCAGCAGAACCTGTTCAATCTTCAGATTTATAATGTGCTGGCCTTCCTTTGGTGTGTAAACTTTGTAATCGCGCTGGGCCAGTGCACGCTGGCCGGCGCCTTCGCCTCGTACTACTGGGCATTCAGCAAGCCGTCCGACATCCCCACATTCCCGCTGTCCCAGGCCTTCATCCGCTCACTACGGTAAGAGCAGAGTCCCACAGCCCATCTTCCCGTGGCCTTTT
Source organism: Scleropages formosus (assembly GCF_900964775.1). Classification (NCBI taxonomy): domain Eukaryota; kingdom Metazoa; phylum Chordata; class Actinopteri; order Osteoglossiformes; family Osteoglossidae; genus Scleropages; species Scleropages formosus. Next base: position 6,002,065 of record NC_041828.1, on the reverse strand, counting down.
CTGTTCCTGGCTTCTGAGGAGTTAAACTCACTCTCTACCTCCTCAATACATGAAAGATTTTTTTAAAAAATCATGAAATATGTTTTAGACTTCATAACTTAATTTGAAATCCATTCATTTTTATAGCGAATTGTTCTAATGCCATTGCATTGTCTTTGTAAAGATATATATTTGAGCTCTCTCCTTCCTTGACTCATTAAAGGAATACTTTGTAGAGGTTTTTTAGGTTATATGTTAGTTATTAGAGAATATTATTACACTGTCAGTAGTGTGTTTATAGTGGGGCTGTTATTCATAGTCATTTGTAATTGATCTCTGATACTGACTGCCTAAGAGACTGGCTCTTATGATATGATGATTGGTTCTAAAGATGATCCCTGGTACCACACACCAGGTACCATGTGGGCTCCCTGGCCTTTGGGGCTCTAATCCTCACCATTGTCCAGTTCATCAGAATTGTGCTGGAGTACCTGGACCATAAGTTCAGAGGTAAGAGCCTTCTGAATCCCCCCAAACACACACACTGACAGAAGCATCTTATATTTTTAAATCTCTGCTGCACTGAGTATTCATTTCAAAACATGTCACCCCATCTGTGGTTCCCCAGCTGCACAGAACCCCTGTGCACGATTCATCATGTGCTGCCTGAAATGCTGCTTCTGGTGCCTGGAGAAATTCATCAAGTTCATCAACCGCAATGCCTACATCATGGTCAGTGCACAGGGAGTCTGGCAGGAGGAATTCGGTTTCCGAGCTCCCCAGGCAAACGAGTCGTCACTGTGTGATTTACCATAAAATACATGTCAATGGACTCGTTAAGGGCTGTGGTGGCATGAGCAGGCAGAGCTGCTGGCTGGCAGCACCAGGAGTTGTGTGTACCTGATTTACTCTGCTGGTTATCTAATCTTTTCTGACTGCCACTCAATGAGAAAGTGAGCAAATTGCTTTATTAGTCAAACTCTTATCTCTGTGTCCAGTGGTGCTCCAGGTTCAGCTGTTGGTTGTCTTGGTTTGCTTCTCTGCACCATCATCATTGCTTTTCTTTCATTAACAGATTGCCATATATGGAAAAAATTTCTGTGTTTCTGCCAAAAATGCTTTCAGCCTGCTGATGAGGAACATATTGAGGTGAGTCCACTGTTGAGCTTCACTTTCTCTGTTTAAATTTCCTTTTTGCCTTGTGGCTCTTTTGCAGTTTATACAATATTTGTCCTGCTTCAGTTTTTGACAACTGGCTATTATAGCAGCGCAGTAATAACAGGTGGCGTAGCAGTAAGAGCTGACACCATGCACTGAAAGGACACAGGTTCGAACCCCAACTCACGCTGTTAGTAGCCTTGATCAATGTACTTACCCTAAACTGCGCCAATAAAACGCTGTAGAAATAGATAAATCATTTTAAATTGCATAACATTGTGTTTCTTTGGAGAAAAGCATCTCATACATGTTAGAATGTGTTGAATTTAGTACTTGAATTGAGTACTCTGTCATAGCTTGAATGTCATATTTGTCAAGTGTTTGAGCTAAAGCACTGTCTGGGTAGGGATGTGTAAATGTATGTGCTTTTCAGTTTACTGCAATGCACTCTAGTGTCAGTGTCAGTTCTTTCTGTTGGTTCCTCCTCAGGGTGGTGGTTCTGGACAAGGTGACTGATCTGCTGCTGCTGTTTGGAAAGCTTTTGGTGGTCGGAGGAGTTGGTAAGAGCTGCATGTTTTTCCATCTTTTTCAGGTTAATTTTCTTTTAAAACATCACTGTGAAATAAGGTTTAATCTTTTAGAAGTCAGAAGTGAGGAGATGGGGCTGCGGTACATTTACATTTTCATTCATTTAGCAGACGCTTTTGTCCAAAGCGACATACATCACAGCAAAAGTACAATTTATGCATTACGTTAAGAGGAGACAGCTGCAGACATGAAAGTCTCAAGCAAACCTGGTTTGTTCCCTACCACTTGCTGCACTGAGGTTCATCATTCAAGTAGATGCATAAGACACAGGATAGACAATTCCTGATACCCTCTCACCAATTTTTATTACAAGATACACAAATGAGCGAATGAGTGGTAGCACAGTGGGTTTAGCTAGTGTCCCCTGTGTGGTGGGTCTGGGGTTCGAGCCCTGCTTGGGGTACCTGGTGACAGACTGACATCCCGTCCTGGGTGTGTTCTCTAACCCCTTTGGCCTTGCACCCCGTGTTGCTGCGAAGGCTTCGGCTCACCATGACCCCACTCAGGACAAGTGGCTGTAGACGGTTGGTTGGTTGGAAGGGAGGAGACAATTATGGTGGTGATTGGATTATTTAAAATTTGACAACCCATTCATTTATGAAGAGTGCACTAAAAAAGGTTATTGAGTGTGATTATGATGCAGCTGTTTATGAGCAAAGCTGGTTTCTCAGAACTTTTCACCAAATGGAACTCTTCTCTCACAGGTGTTCTGGCCTTTTTCTTCTTCTCTGGGCGAATCCAGCTGCCTGGCAACGCCTTCAACTCTCAAACACTCAACTACTATTGGGTCCCTATCATAGTAAGTGTGCTCAACATCTAGCCTCGAATTATCGTGGAAATATCACCTTGAGGTGCAGCGATAGATAAACTGTGAATGGAAATAAGTTTGCCAGGCTAGTTTCAGTGTAGACTTTAGTCCCTGGTGTTCCTCTGCCTGTGTGAACTACTACACTTATAGTGAGCTAAGAAACTCGCTACTCAAGGGAAAAGTTTGATCTAAGTCGAACATCCATGCTGGTGATGCTGCTGTTCTTGTTCAACATGAAGGATGACTTTTTCCCCAATGAATGATCCATACTGGACACTGCTGTGTTACAGACTGTGATAGTGGGAGCGTACCTTATCGCCCATGGGTTCTTCAGTGTGTACAACATGTGTGTGGACACCCTCTTCCTCTGCTTCTGTGAGTACAGTCTCTGCTGGCCAACATATGTGTGAACACGTGTAATGAGACAAACCCTTGTATGTTACGAGTGTATTGGTGGAAAGACAACAGTCTTCATTGTACTCTGACTGTATAGCTCAACTAGAAAGAGATGGCCTTTCCTCCTTTACATACAGAGCAGATAGAAAGGTCTTCCAGAAACAGTTAAAAATATGATTACAAGATGTCTCAAAACTGGAAATGTGTAGTAAGTCTAGTTGGCACACAAAATTTTATGGCCTGTGATACAGTATTTACAAGGTTTGCGATGAAGGGGAAGCTGGTGGAATAGTAGATGGAGCTACTGCTTTCATATCCCTCCTGCTGCTATAGTAGCCTTGAGCACTTTCCCAGAATTGTTCCAGTAAAAATGATCCAGCTGTATAAATGGGCAAATAATTGTAAGAACAGGTTGCTTTGAAGAAAAGCAAACAAATATTAATCAATTGGAAATTCATCTGAAGAATTCTTTCCACAGACATCTTCCTACAATTAGTGTTTTACACATATTTAGCATTAGCAGCATCCTGTTTTTCAGTTCTTTTCAACAACTCTTACAACTACTTATGTGCACATGTCCATTTCCATGTCATTTGCTGAGGTTTTTTCTACACCACCAAGTACTAAATTATAAGTCAAAATACACAGAATAACATGAGCAGTTTGAAATTATGAAGATCATACTACATATCCCTGTATTTGAACACTGCATTTATCCTTGCTTAGTGGAAGACTTGGAACGAAATGATGGCACAGTGGAGAAACCATACTACATGTCTAAGAATTTAATGAAGATCCTCAATAAGAAGAACAAAGTCCCAAAAGGGGGTAAATGAGGAGACAAACTACTCCACCTTTTAATGTTGAATCTTTTGTCAATTTGCATTCATGATAGTGATCTGTTTATGCCTTTTCCTGTTTTCCTTCCTGTCTCTCTTATTGAGTCTAGGTTTACACAGTATGAATGTCTCTTTTTGCACTTTAAACCAATCATTTTGAGTGTCAAAATGTGGCCTTAGCAGTGACTCAGGAATCGGAACCAGCGCTTTGGTCAGCTAGTCCTTGTGTAAAGGTAGTGAAAGTCTCATTGTCAATGTCCGCCGTTATAGCAACACTGTCCTGGCTCTGAGTTCATGCTGTAGAGGACAAATTAAGGGCACTTTTTTGTAAAGCAAAAGTCTTTAAGGTTGTATGGCTTTAACTGAAGGTACTTATTTTTAAACTGTTTTTCAGTGTGTACTCAGTTACATTTTAAAGCCACTTTCATCATGTCATAGAAGCTTAAATTGTGAAGTAATGGAAAAATTTGTGGACATTATCTTTCAATACCAACTACAAAATGTAACATAATGCAGACCCCTCTAGTGGGTTTCAACTACAGTTGTGTTCAGACCTGAAATGCAGTCTCAGGTTGTATAGTACTATAATCTGTATTTAATCTTATTTTCTTTGATTTTATTAAAATCTTATACTTTGCACCATTAGTTGCAAGACTGGTGTAATGCAGAAACTTTTAATAAAATATTTAACTCACAAGCAGTTCAGTAAAACTGAATGCCATTCTTATGTGCCCTTGAAATATTTTCTACCCAATGTTTGAGAAAACAGTGCATCTCATCTCCAACCTCCCACAACATGACCAAATAAAATTCAGCCCTCAAACAATAGGAGGGAAGACAAAGCCAAAAATGTGGTGCCTTGGCAACAAAATGTAATGATATGGTAGAAAGATCAAATCGATGAATAGGCACCATCAAAAGTGACACTATAAGCTGAGTGTTTGATAGCTGACACCACAAGACAGAAATCATAGTTCATACGGTTCCTCTACCAGCTATGAAATACCGAGAAACTGCTCAATAGAATGTAGAAAAAAAATATTGGTATTAAGCACTTTTGACACTTAAGCATTCCTTCTTGGTTATCATACACACACACAGAAAAAACTAAGGGCAGGTGGGAGTCACCAGTCAACCTGAATTTTTTTTTTTTTTTTTTTAAACCCTGTGGAAGGACCAGAGCACACACCCTTTCGTCAAATCAGTACTTCGGTCACATAGTTCTTGCCTAAGGTAGAGGTGCTGAAACAAGAGCACTCCCTCACTCCCAGTTCACAATCTAGAAAAACACACTGGCTTTTTGAAATGAGGTTATATTACTAACAAAACATGCTTATTTTGTTTTGAAGTATTTTAAATATAGCCTTAATAGAATTAACAGAAAAATGCACCTTGTAGGTAATTTTATCTTTGAATGCTAGTAAAATGTGTTGTATTGCACAGTTCTTTGACTGGAGCAGAGCTACTGTTGCGTTCAGAACTGAAATACAATCTCAAATGCCAGTCATTTTCTGAAAAAAATCCTTTTCACATGAACAGTTAAGACTGGTGTGATGTAGAAACCTTGAAAAGAATATCTTAAATTACAAGAAGTTCAATAAAATTTTATAATACTTTTCAACACTGGGTGGCGCGAGAGGATGTGGGTTCAATCTCCCTGTGTCTGGGTGGGTTTCCTCCCACAGTCCAAAGACATGCTATTCAGGTTCACCCATAGAGGTAAAGTATGAGAGAGAGAGTGTGTGTGTGTGTGTTCCACTGATGTATGGATGAGTGACCCATTATAAGTAGTGTATCTAGCAGTGTAAGTCACCGCAGTGAATAAGGTGTGTAGGCTGATAACACTACATAGTATCAATTGGAAGTCGCTTTGGAGAAAAGCATTTGCTAAATAAATGTAAATGAAATTTCTTGTAAAATTAAAATATCTTGGGATGTTACTGTATTTACTCTGAATAGATATGGTAAAAATGACCCAGTTGTATAAATGGATACATTTCTGAAATAAGCTTAGTATACAAGCCTCCCATTGTAAGCTGCTTTGGAGAAAAGCATATGCTAAATAAATACACGTAAATGTACACGACAACTTCAATCAATCTCCAACCTTCCAAGACCACATGAGCAAAAACTCACCCCCAAACTCCAGCTGAGAAGAACAGAACCCCTCTTCTTTTGCAGCGCTCAGGTATCAAAAAACACAGCATCTCAGGAACCGGCATTAATGAAACAGTAGAATAAAGCAACAAAAATTAACAGGGTTAATAAACATTGATACCATAATCAAGTTCAGTGTTTCCTGAAATGACAATAGAACATTAACATTGCTATGGTTCATATTCATCATTGTTGGCAGCTATGGACTCTTGGTAAACTAAGTGAAATTTTTAAAAATTTTGGGGGGGAAAAAAAAGTCAAAATTGTAGTATTAAAGACATTTAATTAGCTGGAAAGCATTGTTCCTTTTTAACACACTTTTTAGGACACGTCATTTTCTTCAGTGTCACAAAAGTCTTGTTACAAATTAAACATTTCTTATTTTAGTGTCACAGTTATAATACAAATATTGAGGAAGGACAGTGGTATGCAAAAAGGAAAGGAGAAAACAGTCACAAATTTAGAAATTTCCCATTACAATGCAGTGCTACCAACTGTTTTCTGCAAAACTGCTTATGACCTTTCACTGTTTCCTTGCACGGAGCCTAAGTGATACTGCGTTCAGGTAATTAACGTGCCTTTGCTCGGCTTTCTTTTTATGCTCATTTACTTTTAAGAGCACACTTCACTTCTTGCACAACAAACACTTTTCCGTTACCAGCCGAAACGCATCATGAGTAGTCAAACATCAAGAGGCCGCAAATGAGACTTGGCCTTTTCCCTCAGCTGTTTGTGCTTCTTCCTATTCCTGCACCACTCTGTCTAGTAGAACAAAGCACTGCTTGAAAATGTGTACAATCGTTACCCATTTTACCTCATGCCACCACTATGTATCCAGTCATTTTACAAGGCTGTTTGTTTAAAGTCACGTAAAAACAGCATTTTACAATATTCATATATACATGTATGTACACACACACACACACACACACACACACCACTTATCAGAATACTCATCATTGCAATAGAAATACATCTGTATTAAGAAATGTGTACTACTGATTTTCAGATTTCTTTGTTTTAATTGTTACTCATACTGATTGCGTCCACCTAGGCATCACCTAAGTAAAAGCTCTGGTACCTTGTTTTCTCCATCTTATTACTGTCCCCGACATTACGATGGAAACCGTAGAGCAGGGTACACACTCTGTTCCACTATTGAAATACGACACTGTAATTCAGTGATACTCAAGTACAAAGTATTGTCCTATAGTACCCATTATGCACCTCATCGTGATATTACGAGAATATGTGTATCTGCTGACACTATAGCATGGATACAATTCCCTGGTCAACATCTGTACCGATTTCTGCAGACAACGAGGAGAACCTTTTGAATTCATTTGTACTCTAACAAAAACCCTTTCCTTTACAGAAAATTTTCTTGTGAAGGGATGCACTTCTTTGGCCACAGACGATGACGCCAACAGTCGTATTCTACAACCCATTTCTTGACCAAATGTCGAATGTCGCAAACAAAAAAACTCATTTCCAGAAATAAACAATTGCTCAAAAATGCAGGAAGGAAGTGAATGAAGATGACTGAAAAGTGCAGTGTTGTGGTTCATGGTTCAAACAGCTGGTGACATCTACCTTCTTCACACTCTGCCCTGCACAGCTGTTCACACACTACACTTAGTCATGAGATGTAAGCCACTTGTACCGGGCCAGATGTGCAGGTCTGCAGGCAGCATCCCACATGCCAGATCAGCTATCAAAACAGATCATCCTCTAAATCTCCCTGACTCTGTGGTGCAAATTAAGAAATGACTGGTTTTAATACTGTTTCTATTCACTATACAATACCATTAACTCCCAAGCACAATTACATTCTTGAGCCCCAGCTCCCAATACTACTGCATGAGTGTGTGTGTGTATATGTACAAATGGGCACAGAGCAGGAGAGGTTAGTGGGACTGCAAAAAAAAGGCCAAAATCAAAGGAGGCCGAGTTTCCTCAACTTCTGGTATTAGCGCAAGACACCTCCACACCCTCCCCATGTCCCCATCATGGAGCCAGTGAACAGGCGGTTTGAAAGACCCACTGGCTGAACTCTTCAGCAACTCCTCTTAGTATCTGATAATGAAAAACATTGTTCTGTCCAGTCTAGTTACACCAGTTAGTCACCCCCCTCCACCAAGCCCCAAACCCTTGATTGTTTTCCATGCAGTGCCAGCGGACTGCGGTGTCCCTGTCGCCCAGTCTGTCCACGTGTGTGCAATACGAACATTCCCCAAACCCCGCTGATTGCTGGCTCATCCTCCTCACACACTCAGCAGCCAGAAGAAGAAAAATATGGCCACAAACAAGAAGAGAGAGTCCTGCCAATTGTTGCCATTGTTGGGGTTACCGTTGCCATGGTTATCTGCAGTAAAATGGGGATCTGTGGGAAGAGAAACAACTTTATTAAGCATACTACATATTTGCATATATAATCATTCCTGTGTGAAAGCCACTCTCAGAATATGAGGAGGCACAGACTTCCTGCTACCTGCAGGAACATGGGTGCTGGTGGAACAGGACCTAGCCAGCGCTCACCTCCTCTTTGGAAAAGGTCATTAGTGTTGAAGATTGTTGTGAAGAAGCCGAAGGGAAAAGCACCGATGCCAAAGGACATATGGAAGCCAGTGTCCCCGAACCCTTGGAAGGCCTGAATGGACGACACAGTCAAAGTTAGGAATGATGCATATGAACCACACTGTCAAAGGCATGGTAATGCTATGTGTATTTGCAGGCAACACACAGATGCAACATTTTCAGGACTGCCAAAACACACCATGCACAATTCATACAAATCACAACCATTACAGTCAAATACTGTGCCGGTTTAGCTTTGGTCTTGTACATTGTGAAGAAAGGTGACACCGAAGGCATAAGAAGACAGAGTCACCCCTGGGAGAGGACTCACCCCTCTGTTTTCTGGTTCTGTTCTCTGGCCCTGAGGTCGAGGTGGTGTTTTCAACCTGCAAGCAAACAACCTCCAAACAGTGAGAAGCGGTTTCCACTGATGGAAAAACACACAGAAATTATCCAAAGATGGGTACAAGAGGGGAAAAAGGTATACACAGCAGTAAACTGACACAGGTAAAAGTGTGCACGTACAGAAGAAAGTAAACACAGCAGCAAATAGAGACAGACAGTACCTGGGGTCCTCTTGGCTGGTGCTTCCCCTGCCATACAGTGGAATGACTTTCTCTCTGCTGATTCCTGCTTTGCACACGGGACACTGCTGTCTGCTGGGCCGAGTCTCGAGCCACTGAGAAAGGATCAGTAGAAACCACACTGAGAGGGACGTCCAATAACAGTGCTGAACACTTCGCTGCACCAGGACAGAACACACACACCGTGCAGTATAAGACAAAATACTCATTTCATATCATTTCAAAAAGAACTCACCTGGTGAAGACATGGCCAGCTATGAGAAAAAAAAAAAAAAACAGAAGAGAATATCTTAGTAAATGTAATTTAAATAGAAGTTTACATCACTGCTTTGTGTAAAATTGTTTGGTGTGTTCTTGTGTACATCATTAATATTTTCTATGAAGGCAACATACACAGCATAAGTAATACATAGGCTCCCCATATCACAAACTGTCGAGAATTTTCAAACATACAAATATTTTACAGTTAACTTATTCATACTGCATTTCTTGTCAATTTTGTAAAATTTCTATTACCGGTGAAAACGGCATAATCTATGGTGGAATCTATGGTATCTATGTGTTTCCATCTTTCAGATGATTGGATGCAAATTACTGCGATCTAAAAGAACAGGAGTAGGGTAGGGAGGTGCAGTGGGTTTGGCCGGGTCCTGCTTACTGGTGGGTCTGGGATTCGAGTCTTGCTTGGGGTGCCTTGTGACAGACTGGTGTGCCACCCTGGGTGTGTCCCCTCCCCCTCCAGCCTTGCACCCTGTGTTCCGGGTTAGGCTCCAGCTCACCACGACCCCAGTTGGGACAAGCGGTTTCAGCCTGTGTGTGTGTGTGTGTGTGTGTGTGTGTGTGTGTGTGTGTGTGTGTGTAATGGAATAGGACCATGTGATCATCTAAATGCAACTCACACTGACAGTGTTTACAGCTTGCATCTGATGCTCCTGAATGTACATGATCAATAAAATGATCAACTTTATACACATTTATGGTCAAAAGTTATAAGTTATGGGCACACTATTTTACTTTCAAAGTTGTTAAAATGTTTCACCATTTAAATTTACTTAATTTACTCTGGTTGTACTCTTTCTGCAAAACAGCATACAATGTTTGGATTGTACTACAGACTACCTATAAACTCAGTTTTACTGGAGAAATTCAAGGCAACTACCCTGCCCAAGGGTGTTAGTAGTTACTTAGTGGTAAATGTTACTTTGGAGTTACAAACAAATCAAACTACAGACCTCCATCCCCTACTGTGTTCATAAAATAATAAATCAGTATTTAGGTTCTCCTGTTCATTAACTGCTTTACTGCAAAACAGACCACCCTGCAAGCTCATTTAATTGCCAAGCTCTTGATTCATTAAATCAGGCTGATTCTCTGCTGTCAGCGCTAATTAGCTCTGAAAGTGACCCCCTCTTCAGATACCACACAACTTCCTAAAGGGCACTCACTGAAGAGGCAGCGTGCCTCGGCAATCCCTAGAAAACATCCAATTCATGACCAGTTCACCCAGCAGTGCAATGACAGAACTAGAGATCACGTTAACTGATGAGTCTGCTAATAATGTTACAGCAGTGGTGGAATATGTAAAAGATTTAAAACACAGATTTGAACTTTTAACAGGGTGGAACATATCTGGTAAAAGCTGGTGCAGCCTTATGAATCTGGGCTGGTTGTGTTTCCACCAAAAGATCAGAGCTTCAAAGTCACATTACTGTTAGTAAACTGAGGGCAACATTCATTGAAAATTACATAAGGAGACTGACAGCAGACAGAAACGTAAGCAATTCAAAGATGTGCACGCAATTCCAGTGTTTCTGTGTTGTGTTTGACCTTTGGAGACGAGGAACATTAAGTTGAAGGTGTACAATTAAACAGCCTCTTAACGGGCACATCACCCAAAAGGGGGAAACGTTTTGTGATGTGCTGAAAAACAGAAAAAGCATCACTTTATATATTAGCCATCACTGATGCCTGTAAAAGCTAGAGATGGCAGGAATAAGACATTGTTTCAAATTTGGATGAATGCTGAAGTGTCAGTTTGTCCGTTTCCCCCATGGCACGGCTCTTCATGGAACAACCATGAGCTTCACGACATCCACAGCACCATAAGGAGAAACTGAAGCTACAGATCCTTGCAAACTGGGAACCTGACAGGACTGGAAAAGACCTAGCCACATGCTGCTGTAAAGAGGATCAAGGCCGATAAGCCAATCTGTAGCCCAGACACATTTATTGCTGCCAATATTCCAGTGTACCGAGTGTCTCCAACTAACTGCTGATGTTACATAACCATGAACAAGTACAATGGCTACACACAATTACATTCTCAGCTGTCAGTATCAACATGTCCTTGCTAATGGAGCCAACATTAGCCGAATCAAAGGTTCTATTTACATGAGGACTCCTCCAAACGTTGAACGACTTTGGCTCTATTTATTGTCATTACATGAAAATGTCCCCGTTACCCTACAGAAACACCATCCACCTGTCACATCTACATTTCCTTCACTGTTCTTCAACTATATGTGCTCTTGACCTCAATCGCCTTGCCGCTAATCTCACATTAACCTGTTGCATTAACAGAGTATGACACACTGTTCTGTTGCACAAACACAAAGTCCTAAACAAAGACCAGCGTTACAGACGTAGTGGCATGGCCCGGCATGGGGGGCTTGAGACAGAGGGAAAGGTCAAGTGTGTGCTCAACAACCTACATGAGACCCATGTGGATTGTTGCTCAACTTCTTGGGAGATCCTAATATTATTCCAATGGCTCAGCAGTGGGTTCAGCGTGATGGGAACGCGTCTCAACACCGCCCTGACACAGGCCGCAGCGGGGGTGACCGTGTGGCACTGGACCTTGTCCTTTAGTACTAAAACATATGTACCCTCATGGCAGTAAACAGCAGTACAGCACACACTGCTAGGGCTACAGCTGAGTAACAGCGAGTCACTCAGCCTGGAGTCACGTGACCAGAGACTCACCTTTACACTCATTTACTACATAGTGCCCACATCCCCATTTCAAGCTCAACCCAAATGTCCCTCTTCTCACACAAAAGTCCCTTCTGTGGGAACTGATACTTGTACTAACCTTCTGTAATAACTCTTACAAAACTACCTGTTCGACGTTAGACTGAGTCACCAGAAGAGCAACACAAACTGGACAGAACTGGTTCTGAAGCGACAGCGTTTTAGCTGAAGTAACCTTCAGACCTCGTCGTAACTGGGGGGGCGGGGAACTATCATCATGTATATAAATAAGATTAATAAGGTATTTCTCACAAAAAAAACTTTTTTTAAAAAGAGGTAGTTATGGAGAATGAGCTAGTGACACAGCTGGAACTCCGGGCCAATACATACTAGGAAACTCACCCGTGAAAAACAGATTTTTTTTAGCTCAAACAAAAATTCATGACGAGACAACACATGCGAATACGAATTAATACTGTACAGTGACAGTGCTACAGTACTGTACTGCGTTATACCCGCGTATATTACTGTAGTAGAGCAGCGCTGCAGCGTCGGGCTCCCTTCCCGGGACCCGCCGACAGAGCGGCTCGAGCCGGGGGTCTCCACGTCGACACTGAGTTCCCGCGCGCGCGCCCTACCAGAACAGGTGTCCGCACAGGCTGATGACGGCGTCGCGCGCCGTGTCCAGGCAGATGTTGCACTCGAACGTGGCCCGCTCGCGCTCGCGTTCCCGCTCCGCGCCTCCTCCTCCGCCTCCTGCGGCACCACCGCGCTCGTCGCTGCTCTCACCGGCCGGGAAGCCTCCTCTGCTGGCGGGGCCGCCGTCACTCGAGGACCGTGGATCCGCGGCCGCCATATTTGTTTACGGAAAAGTGTCAATCGAGCGGCAGGACTCACACCGTGCAGCCCACTTGACTGATTCAGAGTCCCGAGTTCGTAGCTTCCGTTTCCGGGAGGAGGTGCGGAGGGGGGAGTGAGGGACGTTTTGAGGTGTGGGACCACCGTCGCTGTGTTGAGGCAGAATACAGTAGCAGGAATTACAGCTTTTGAACTATAATATGTAGATTTTTTTATGTCGCTGCTATTATTTACATGCCAGTTACTTGAACTGCGGAAGTGTAAATAAATAAAATATCACACTTTCTTTTAAGATCACATTCTACTGGTCTCATCACTTTCTCCCAAACCACTGTATTTCAGCCTGGAAGTGCCTTTTTAACGAGAAAAACGCAAGTTATAGTTATTTTGACATTGTCTTTCTGCACTGTATTATGTCCATATATGAGTGTAGATGCTGTGTGTGCAAATAGTCATTTATTGATAACCGCTGGACCAGTGAGTGGCAGGTTGATGATAGTCCAGAACCCGGAGAGCACGATATGTGAGGGAGGATATACACCGAATGGGTACCAATCCAAAGGGCCTTATCTGACAATTAACAGCTCACCTAGTGTGTGTGTACATACAGGTTCAAATATTTAAAATTTATTGAAGTGCTCTCTCTCTCTCTGTAGTTTCACTTACCTTCCCTGAAAATACAATAAATTCATTCGGATATGTCACTCTAGACTTAAGATCTCATCTAATGAAGAAGAGGGTTACATAAATAAAAACGTGATTATGACACACACAGTTCTAACGTCGCCAACGTTATTTTTTCAATATATACACACTTGTCTGTACTCCTGTTGATTAATTGCTAAAACTTCTAGATAAACTTTTCAAAACTGACAATTCTTTTGCACTTCCACCAGGGGGAAGGATCGGTCTGTCAGCTCGCGACTCGTGTCTCGTGCCTCGTGCTTCATGCTTCGTGCGACGTGCGTCTTGCGTCATCAACATGGGCAGGGCTTACGAACCCGGAAGAGACAAAAAGACAAAAAAAGATAAATGAATGTAGAGTTGTATGTTTTTTTTTAAGTGTTGTTTGGTATTGATGTAATTATAAGTATAAATTATAGTTGTAATTGTTTTTGTATTGAAATGTAAACAAAAACTACAGTACCATCACACGCTGCAAAGTGAGAGTTGCACAAATACACGATAATTAACTATAATTTATTATTGTAAAGTAGAATAAAGTAGGAACGACTCTGCAGCAACTACATTTTTCATGTATTTATTTAGCAGAGATTTCCTCCAAAGTCACTTATCTGTTTCTGTTTGTGTGTCAGTTGAGTTGACAACGCCCAAATGACATGCTTGTTGATTCCTACTTTCACTTCACACAAAACTCCTGAAAACAGTATAAGATGGTGAAGTCTGTGTCAAAGTCACATTTAAGATGACCTATGTTCTAGAATACAAAAGAGAACATGTTAAATGGAATGCATCAATTGTGGAACTGGGAATCTATGACTGACAGAAAGGTTTTGGGGGTGTCAAGTACCAATAGTTAATCTGACATGTAAGTAGATGAACAAATTATGAAAAGAAACTGCATTTGTATCCATTATATTGATTTGAAAAGACTTGAAAGGCAGGAAAGAACAAGAAAAGCCAGAAAGAACTGGACTGTGGCTCCAACAAAGATCTCGATATCACTTTAAAATGATGGAAAGTACTTGTTTAGGCTCTGCTGTGTCCCTGTTCAACAATGTTGACTAGAATGCGGGCTGTTTTTTTTTTTATGCTCTCAAAAACAAGGTAAGGAATCAGATGAAAAACTGGCTCCTCGAGTTAGTAAGTAAATTTGCAGTAAAACAAGTTTCAGCACGAGAGCAAATCAATTTCACTTAAATATCCTTTTCATTCTTGTGTGCAACTTAGTCAAAATAAAGTGTCAGGCTATGACATTAAAAACCAACATTAAGAAGTGGGGGAAGTTTTAGGATTTTCTTATTATTTTCAGGTACTTTTCTTCTCTCCCAGCAGCTGCCTGTGTCACTGAAACTTTTGCCTGCAGTGTTTCTTTTGTCCATGAAGTCATTATTGTCTTATCCATTTAACTTCTCCAGGTTGATACTCGTAACTCATGTATCACATGATCCTTTTATACAGCACTAAATAACTGAAGCATCATATAATTTCACCGCGTGTTCAACTGAAAGTGTAACATTTTTGCTTTAGTTACTGCTGACACTAAATATAAGCGAGCTTTCTTTCTGGAAGTCATTTACTCAAAACTGAGGTTTTAAATGTAAATGATTCAAATTTACATTTTCATATGTATATATAAATGTTTTTGTAATTCCACAGTTGGCATAGAAATTGAACTGATATTTCTCATTTAGTTGGTTCCACTTCTATTTACATTTATTCATTTAGCAGATGCTTTTGTCCAAAGCGACATACATCTCAGCAAAAGTACAATTTATGCATTACATTAAGAGAAAGAGACACAGCTGTAGACATGTGACTCAAGTAAACCTAATTTGTTGCCTACCACTTGCTGCACCGATGTTCATCGTTTAAGTAGGTGCGTAAAACACAGGATCGACAAATCCTGATACTCTCATACCATTTTTTTTTTTTTAAAATAACATTTATAAGATACACAAGCAAACAAAAACAATGCAGGAGTAGTGGCTGAATAAAGGCTTGATGTGGTAATGCTCATGAAGTTACGGTGCATGAACATTTACACCGTACGTGAGCTGGAGAGATCTTGGGTGAAATGGGTCAGGAAAAGGTGAGTTTTCAGACCTTTTTTGAATGTAGACAGAGTTTCCACAGTTCTGAGTGAGAGGGGGAGGTCATTCCACCACAATGAAGCCAGAACTGTGAACCTCTGTGCTTTACCTTTCATGCGCAGGACCATCAAGCAAGCAGAAGTAGATGAGTGAAGGGGTCTGGCTGGGGTATAGCGGTTGATCAAGACCTGTAAATAGCTGGGAGCGGTTCTATTGATGCATTTGTAGACAATAACCAGGGTCTTGAATTTGAGTTGGGCAGCTATAGGAAATCAGTGCAGAGAAATGAGAAGAGGAGATACGTGGGAACGCTTAGGCAAATCAAACACAACGCGTGCAGCAGCATTTTGTAGAAGCTGCAGAGGTTTGATGGCAGTAGCAGGGAGGCCACACAGGAGAGAGTTGCAGTAGTCCAGATGGGAAGTCACCATGGCCTGGACAAGTAGTTGGATGGAGTCAGTTGTGAGGTAGGGACAGATCCTACGAATATTATGCAGGATGTATCTGTAGGATGGGTTGTGGTTTTGATGTGCTGAGAGAAAGAGAGACTTGAGTCAATTATTACTCCCAGACTCTTAGCCAAGGAGGTAGGCAAGATGAGTGAGTTGTCCAGTTTGATTGATACATCGTGACAGGAGGATGGGCTGGCTGGGGGGTAAAGAATCTCTGTTTTGGAGAGGTTGAGTTGGAGGTGGTGATCAGACATCCACGAAGAGATGACCGACAGGCAAGCAGCTATGCCTGCGGAGATGTCTGACGCACCAGGTGGAAAGGAGTGTAATGAATTGCCAGCAATTCACAGACTCTAAAATTAGCATTTTAATTAAAAGATGCAATGTAATTACATGACTTTACAGCAAGTCCAGAATAAATTGGTATGTATGGAGCAAAGCTGGGCCCCACGATGGTTAGTTGTAGCCACTGGTCACAGATACCAAAAAATTTGTTGATATGTAATTACATTTATCTTAGAACACCAAAAAAAATCAAAACACCAGATAAATACATTACACAAATCAAACAATAAAAAGGCAATATTCATTTCATGTAAACAGAAGCTGAAAGTATTTAGGCTGAAACTATAATACATCAGAGCTTTGAATGTAAGGGAAATAATACCAATTATCAAAAAGATGAAAAAGATGAACAAATTGTATAGCTAGGGTTCCCTAAATTATTCAGAATGTATTAATTAATATGTGGAACTAAGAAAAAATGCAAATACATTCTTATCAATAAACAGGAATTCTTCCACATAACCTCCAGTAAGACTTGCGTTGATACCCCCCAGGTATAAGATCAATAGATACACAAGTACATTGTTCAAGATCAACACACACACACACACACACACACACACACACACACACACACACACTTTCTGAACCGCTTGTCCCATACGGGGTTGCGTGGAACCGGAGCCTACCCAGCAACACAGGGCGTAAGGCCGGAAGGGGAGGGGACACACCCAGGACGGGACGCCAGTCCGTCACAAGGCACCCCAAGTGGGATTTGAACCCCAGACCCACCCGAGAGCAGGACCCGGTCCAACCCACCACGCCCCCCTTACCTCACAAACATTAATAAAAATAATAATAATAATAAAAAAAAAAAAAAAAAAAAAAAAAAAAAAAAAACTCAGGATGCTTCCATTTATATCAGTAGTTGCCACATCCAATCAAAGTTGCAGAGGTCATCCTTCAGCTGCAAGGGTAGTCATACTCACACAAAGAGCAACTTAAGAGTTGACAATTTAGTATTTACCAACCCATACCAGTCAACTTACATGTCTAAAAATTAGTGCAGATAAATTCTTATGTAATGCAAGTATACAAGTACCACAAAAATAAGCTTTTGAAGAGTTGAGGTAATGAGCAATACCTTCATGAATGTGACTCAATGATTTGTCAGCGTAATATGAAAAAGTAGAAATAAAATAGAAAAAAAAAAGACTTCTGCCTCTTACCACAGACCAGAGAGTACAGTACAGAGAGAGTGTGAGGATGTCATGTAGTGTGTCTCTCTGGCTCTGTGTCTATGACCCATTACTATCATAGCCTAAACCTAACCCTTGGAATATACACAGGATCATTTATTATTTAAAATCTGTTTCTAAATTGCAATTTTCATTCACATAAATTCAGCGGGCACCAGTAGAGGAAAAGAGCCACAATGACAGTTCACATCTTCTCTTCTGTTCCTCTCCTGACAGTTTTAGAGTTCAGTTACAGGATATACTGTATTTGAGGGCTGATGTATTAAGCCTTTGTACCACTGTCCAGCAACTGGATATTCACTTAACACTTCTCATTCTGGACTGAGCTCTTTCCTGAGTCTGTGGAACCTGTAAAATGAACAGACACCAATATTAAAACAGAACTGTGAAGTGCCTCAAGTGAAGGGTATTGACTGTGTAATCTTTTAATTTTGTTGCATAATAAAAACAGAATGACATTTGATTATGACAAAATAGTACAAAAAACGATATTTCCAGAACTTTTCCTCTATCCCAGCAGGTTCCTCAGAACCCCTTTTATCTGCATATTTTATTGCAAAAAAGAATGGTGAAAGGAAAAAGTTATTAATTACAACTGTGAAAAATAATACCATAATTACAATTCTGGATTAGGTTATCAATACCTGCCTCATTATCTGCATGTATCTAATAAATACCAATTTCATTCTATAGTAACAGACAAGTTTGTGTACGCAGCATAATGATTCAAACATTAAGATGACAATCATGACAAAAAACCTGTTTAAAACTGTGGGAATGACAAAGAAGGGGGGGATTTTCCTTGGTGTACTAGATACCGATGTCTAGATCATCAAAATCTGTTCTGGAACGAGTTCTCGTTATCATGAAATCACTGCACTGAGACCGATGAAGATAGCTGGATGAACACACATCCTCACCTGTCTTATACTGTTATGTTTGACACAAATGAAAGTGGCAGGTTTGAGATTTAGAGAATTATGATTTACCTTTTACATTCATCAGCGGGTTTTCCTCCTCAAAGTTGTTGCTGGAGCTGTCACTGCCTGGAGCAGAAGTACAGAGTCATTGTCAATATTGTCTTTCTGTAGTTATGACAGTAATAGTCACAGAGATCCTTTGGGATTCATTATTTTATTTTGTACTTTGGTAAATCACTGCTCTGAGTTTGATTTATGAAACATTAGGGCTCATCACAGTACCATTCAGAGATTGTCTCCCTCCATTCAGGTTCTCACTACTGCTGCTGTCTGATGAGCCATGTCCTGAATTCACAAAAACAACATGAGCATTAACACAGAACCACTAAAACCACTTTAAGTACAGTGTCTGGGCTGTTTTTAACCTCCTGTGTGCTGCTTGGTAAAAACACTCCAGTAGCTTCACATTGTAAGATGCTTTGGAAAAAACATCAGCTAAATGATTAAATGTAAACGTAAATGTGAACACTGAATTAAAGTAACAATGATCACAAAAAGTCTTACCAGAGTCACTGTCTTTGGAGCCCTGGGTTCCATTTGTCACTGTCAAAGGAGAAGAAGGATGAAAACTGAGTCATTCACTACAACTGGGAAAAATGTAGTAAGCTGCTACATGAACAGTGTTAATGATCAGCAACTGTCATCCAGTGGTGGTAAGATCAGAATGTCTTGTCTCTTCTCTTCTCCCATGTACAGTATCTACAAAAAGTTTTCACCCCCCTGGACTTTTTAGTCTTTTATTTTATGTTTATCTAAATCCTGTTAAAAACTGTGGGAATGACACAAAAAAAAAAAAAAACTTGGATACCGACACCTACATCATTAAAATTCTTTCTGGAACAAGTTCTCGTTATCATGAAATCACTGCACTGAGACCGATGAAGATAGCTGGATCAACACACATCCTCACCTGTCTTATACTGTTATGTTTGACACAAATGAAAGTGGCAGGTTTGAGATTTAGAGAATAATGATTTACCTTTTACATCCGTCAGCAGGTTTTCCTCCTCAGAGTTCTTGCTAGAGCTGTCATTGCCTGGAGCAGAAGTACAGAGTCATTGTCAGTATTGTCTCTGTGTAGTAATGACAGTAATAGTTGCACAGATCCTTTGGGATTTCATTCTTTTATTTTATACTTTGTTGAATCACTGCTCTGAGTTTGAATTATGAAACATTAGGGCTCATCACAGTACCATTCGGAGATTGTTTCCCTCCATTCAGGTTCTCATTGCTGTTGCTGTTTGATGAGCCATGTCCTGAATTCACAAAAACAACATGAGCATTAATACAGAACCACTAAAACCACTTTAAGTACAGTGTCTGGGCTGTTTTTAACCTCTTATGTGCTGCTTGGTAAAAACACTCCAGTAGCTTAACATTGTAAGTTGCTTTGGAAAAAAGCATCAGCTAACTGAATAAATGTAAATGTAAATGTGAACACTGAGTTAAAGTAACAATGATCACAAAAAGTCTTACCAGAGTCATTGTCTTTGGAGCCCTGTGCTTTGTTTTTCACTGTCAGAAGGAGAAGAAGAATGATAAATTCAATTTTTTCTAGATAGAAACTCTTTTCGTGTGTGAAAATGTGAAGGTCTGACTGGCTGTTACATTCGCCAAGAGTCTTACAGGATATGTCAGTTATGTCAAATATGTCAGTTTGCCACATGTGTGATGTCTAAAAATGGCACCAAGAAGTGCAATAAATCCTGGTCAAGCTGAAGATTTAAAGTAAACACTGCCTACAAAATGTCCCAAACACAGAGATTTCCATGCAACATATCCTACCTATTATTCCCTGCTTGTAGAGGAAGAACACAATCCCACCAACAGCAGCCAAGAGTATGACAAGCAGCACCCCGACGATGATCCCAATTTTGTTGTCTTTACAGTCACAGCAGGTACGATCTACAAATCAAACACATAGCTGAATGTTCTAAAAGATGTAATAAAAACACCATGCACTTCAGTAGAAATATGAAGTAGCACAAGAAATAATGAATGTCCCCAAGTTAAAATTACAAAGTATGACTCTCACAGCAAGACTTTCAGCTGAGCTTCTAAAAACAGTATTCAGTGCATCAATGTTTGTGACAGTGAGTGAAAAAACTGAATTTAACTACTGCTACCAAACAGTCTTTTCAATGACTTCTTATGCCTATGAAGGTAAATCTGAAAGTTTTGTGCATATATATTATGATGATACCACATCAGTAAATGTAGGAATGGGGTAATCACCACAATACCTAGTGGGATGAATATTAAAAAAAGGCATTTCATGTTATTACTTTCTACCATTTTGTTTATTGCCCACTTAAAATATGTAATTAATGAAACATGCAGCTGTTTAAATGCAGAGTAGCAGTTAAAGAGATTGACTTGTAGTTGGAAGGCTTTACTATGCACCCCCATCCTATCCAATATACATTCAAGACCTTAATTTAGTAAAACAAGCAGTACCCCAAGTTTTGTGAACAGGTTCCTTCAAGGCCCTGTGATTGATTTTGCAGCTGTACTCTCTGTCATCATTCTCTGGGATCTCCAGAGACTTCTTCAGCTGAAATGTTTCCTCTGGTCTCTCATCGGGATTTTCTCTATCAGGTCTGACACCAGTGGGTCTGACACCAGTGGACAGAACCCCATCCCTCTCAGTCAAGGCAATGCCATTCCTATATATTTCTACTACAACATCTTTTGGATAGAATTCAGTAGCCAGGCAGTGAAGAACCATATTTCCAGGGTTTTTAGACTTCTTTGCAAAGACAAAAACCTTTGGAGGAGCTGAAAAATAGGAACAAAATGTTAGTATGCTACTAATTTTTTTTTAAGAAATGTGTTCAATTGTTTATAATAAATATCTATGTATATTATACACTGAAATAGACTCTGAATCTAGAAGAATGATTTGAAAATTAAGAGAAATATGAGGCATTATTAGTTGTAATACAACATAGCATTCATGCATATTACTTGTTTATACAATGTTACGGTTCATATAATATAGTAATATAAGGGTCGTCAGAAAAAAACCCCCCATCATAAGTGAGGGACTACCTGTATGTAAATTTACTAATTCAGATAATGATGCATATACATGGGGGGGTGCGGTGGCGCAGTGGGTTGGACCACAGTCCTGCTCTCCGGTGGGTCTGGGGTTCAAGTCCTGCTGGGGGTGCCTTGCGATGGACTGGCGTCCCGTCCTGGGTGTGTCCCCTCCCCTTCACACCCTGTGTTACTGGGTAGACTCCGGTTCCTCGCGACCCCGTATGGGACAAACAGGTGTGTGTGTGTGTGTGTGTGTGTGTGTGTGTGTGTGTGTGTGTGTGTGTGTGTGTGTGTGTGTGTGTGTGTGTGTGTGTGTGTGTGTGTGTGTGTGTGTGTGTGTGTGTGTGTGTGTGTGTGAAAAAAAAAAAAACACATATAGGGTGGCACTGTCTCACAGCGCCTGGGTGGTGCGAGAGAACGTGGGTTCGATCCCCGCTCAGTCTGTGTGGAGTTTGCATGTTTTCCCATGTCTGTGTGGGTTTCCTCCAGGTGCTCCAGTTTCCTCCCACAGTCCAAAGATATGCTGTTCAGGTTCCCCCATAGGGTGCGAGTGTCATGGAGTGTGTTTCACTAATGCATGGATGAGTAACCCCTTGTAAGTAGTGTATCTAGCAGTGTAGGTCACCTGGTGAATAAGGTGTGTGGGCTAGTAACACTACATAGTATCTGGTTGTAAGTTGCTTTGGACAAAAGCATCTGCTAAGTGAAAAAATGTAATGTACATAAATTACATATACACAGTACTGTGCAAAAGTCTTGGGCACTTACATGTTTATTTAATGTCTTGTGCATTAGTGTCAATGGGAAAGAGCATAATTTAGATTTCCAAGCATTCCTTTGCAAAAAGTTACAGTATTACAGTAAGGGTTTTGTATGTCATTAAAGAAAGAAAGTACACACACACACACACACACACACACAGACAGTCTGAGACTGTTTGTCCTGAGCTGGGTCACGGCAAACCAGAGCCTAACCGAGCAACACAGGGCACAAGGCTGGGGGGAGGGGACACACCCAGGATAGGACGCTAGTCCATCACAAGGCACCCCAAGCAGAACTCGAACTCCTTGGGACAAATGGTTGTTGATGATGGATGGTTACTTTGCTTTGCAAAAAGTTTAAGAGAATTATTTCTGGAAGCATTCTCACATTTTCTACACCTCCCCCCCCCCCAAGTACCTAAAACTTTTGCACACTACTGTACATAGGCAAATATACACACACACACACACACACACACACACACACACTTTCTGAACCGCTTGTCCCATACGGGGTCACGGGAAACCGGAGCCTACCAGACAACACAGGGCGTAAGGCCAGAGGGGGGAGGGGACACACCCAGGACAGGACGCCAGTCTGTCGCAAGGCACCGCAAGCGGGACTTGAACCCCAGACCCGCCAGAGAGGAGGACCTGGTCCAACCCACTGCGCCACCGCACCCCCAGCAAATACATACACATATATTTGAATACACATAGGCAAACACACACTCATATGGTGAAGGCAGAGTATTACTCACAGTGTTTCCTCAGATCTACTTCCCCATAATACATGAACTTTGATAACCAGTCCATACACTCCTTCTGCAGATAGCCTTTAGTGTACTGGTTCAGGGTCTGAGAGTCATCCCATTTTTTTTTTGTGGGCTGGGCTGCTGGAACTGGAGCAATCCATCGTGAGTTGGATTCATCAAAGGACAGAAAGTCCTCACCATCATAGCTATACTGGTCAAAGCCTTCTTTAAATTTTAGAGATCCATCAGGCTGTTGGACACCCTTACAACCATGTCTCCACTGGAGCACATGGATATCTGAGAAGAACAAGCAAAACAGGCGAATCAGTCACAGGACAGTGTCCTACAGCAAAGGAGTGACACTCAGTCTTAATACACTTACAATAAGTGCTTTTGCACTTTCTAGCAACAGGGTCAGAAATTGCCTGGTTTGAGAGAACAAATGTATCTCACCAGAGCTGTTGTGTCTCATGCGATCCATCAGAATGTTGACGTTGACTTTGAACCACTGCTCTTTGCTCCTGCGGGACTGTGTTCCTTTACCCCAGTAATTCTCATCCAGGCGCTCTTTCATCCACTCCTGTCTTGGAATCTTAAGCTTCTCCTGGCTGTTGTAATAGTCAATCTCTTTATCATTCAGGATTCCCATGGCTGTGAACTCGTAGATACCAGGGAGACCAATTGGCTTGGACAGTGCGGTGTAGATGTACTCAAGGGAGTGAATTTCTAAAAATGATAAAAGAAATATGTGGGTTATCAATACTGCTTGAAAATAAACTTTTCAAGTATTTACTGAGTGAAGGATGGGAAAATAGACAAGAAACACATTGAATTTGAGTCCGCTGTATGATAAGACACGTGCATACTTTCTATCATACTAAATTTGTTAAAACTAAGAAAATACATCAGTTTTTATTAAAATGTACCAAACGATGGCAAAAGCAGGTACCTGTACAAACATTTTACAACAATGATTGTATAAGCTGATGAACTGGAAGTAAAGGATAATTACTGTCATAAACACATTAGGTGTATCTCATCTGGTCAAAGTACAAGTGAACACTTATACCAGGAAGAAGCAGAGCGTCAAACTGGAGAATGCAACTGAACCTGTTACTCCTTCAGATGTGAGGACAACAGGAAGAGTGGAGCCTGAAATGTTTTTTGTACATATTTAAGCCCAGTTCCCTTTTAAAGTTAAAAATATCAATGATATGCCTGAAACAAAGATGGTTCAATGCTGACATCAAGGGCCCTTTACCCTGGTGAATGTGGTAACTGAAGTGCAACAGTTTCTAAAACTTGTTACCTAAAGGGTAAGAGCAAAAGAGGTAATAAAATGTTCACCACATTGTGTAAAGTAGAAGAAAAAGAAGTGTTGTGACTCGGGTATGGCTTGTTTCACTGGATTAATACTAGAATTTCTATATACTAGTTTACCCAAAAAGAAAAGTTAGGACATTTATCATCATGGAGAAAATAAAAACTGGCTGTCATTTTCTCTTCTTTACACACAGCACATCTGGGTTCTTTCTGTTATTACGTTATTATTTACTACTAAGCTGTAAATATTTATTACTGGTGAATAATAATATTATTAACACGGCCTTAGTTTGTATAAAAGGGTAACAAAAACCCTAAACCGTGGTTTCAGTTTTTATTTGCTGGGGTAACTTTTAGTTAAACAGGTGAAATAAATAAGTAAAATATTGGTATGTAAGAGAAATATAAACCATTAACTCATGATAAAGTAAGAAAATTAGGGGGGAAAAAAAATCTTACAAACATTATTATAACAACTTGGTTATACTTTCGCTTTTAGTTAGTATTACGACGTACTACATGATCATGTTGTAATTATAAAATACAACTTACCGTCACTCCCCTCTGTCCATAGAGGAAGTAAGAGTAGAGACAGCAATTGAAACCACATATTTTCACATTCAGGGTCCTTTTGGAATTATTATAAATTGGTAAGTATTTCTTTCTTTAATAATTATCCTAAGCTTAAGCTTCCATCCATCACAGTCTGGTTTTCCCAGAATCTGTGGCGTTTCGTTTCTCTGGAAAAGTGCGATATGTCTTTTGCTAACCAATCAGAATCCAAACAGGGATACCTCTGTAAACCAATCAAAATCTAATGCACCTTCTGTTATCCAGTCAGAGTGCGAGTAAGACTCTTTCTGGAACGCCAAATTTCTCCGTTAACCAGTCAGAGTTCAGCTGAGATTATTAACCAATCGGAAGTCCGATTCATGGAACGTAAAGAGTAGCGCAGGAAAAGCAGCTGCGGCAGGTTTGTAGCTCTGATGGTCGTAGTACGTAAAACTAACATGGGTGGAGGTGATATGTTTCACAACTTTACACATTTAAATTTCAAATGAAACTTATCAAAATCCCTTATGTGTTTTTATTACTTTTTGTTATTTTTTTTAATATCCCCCACTTGAACCTGCTTACTCTGCGACATTTGTCGCTCAGACAGTTATACGGGACTGACTCAGTCTGTTTTTGTGTTTCGCTGTTCCTGCTACGCAGCATTCTGTTGTTACTGTCCGTTCCGAGTTCGTCGAACATACGTTGAGATCCAGCCACACACACACACGTTTTCACATTCTTCTGTTGCTGTGGGTTTCCCAGCAGTTAGTAAACAATTAAAACACTCCCAATACAAGAACATAAATTTAGAGCCTAGTGCTGCGGGTTGCCTGCCACAGTCCCCAATGTGTTCCGTGCTGATAAAAAGTCACCTGACCGCTGGAGTAACGATATCTTTATTACTACAGTACTACACATGCGCACTTGCATTCTGACGTCACGTGACAGAAGGCATGTCAGGTGAAATGGTGACTAAATGCGCGCGCGAGCGCTTGCCCGGCGATGGATTGGTGTACTGTCCTGGGTGTACGCTGCCTTCTATTTCTATTATTGATTATGGATCACTGGGGTACTACATTGGACAAGCGCTTCTTGATTATTTATCTTTTAATACCGAGTTTTATCAGTTCTGCAAAAAAAAATAATGTAAAAGACATCTGGAATATCTTTAGCAAGACAAAAACTTTTGTAGTGTATCTTTAACTTTAAGTAAATAAAAAGATGCTTATTGGCTAGGATGGGATAATACTTTATTAATCCCTGCACGTAAATTCACACAGCAATTCAACATGAAACATAAAGCACCATAATACCACTACAAATAGTAATTAAATAATAAACAAAACAAAACCCACCTTAAGAGAAATATGCAGCATTATGACCTTTACATTAGAACAGTTAGGTTACACTAAAACAGTAAGAGTATACCATTGTGCTGACTAAGGTAGTAGAAATTCCCACATCATTGTATTGAGAAACTAACAGGTCCATGACTGACATTATGGAGACAGACAACTGTTAAGAAAGATTCCCAGAAGCACTTTTTTCTACAGCATAGCTGAATGATCTGGGGGCCAAAGGAGCTCATGATAATCACATCATGGAGGAGATGTGAGCCAGTTTCCATAACAGACTCCTCATCCTGGCCTCTGCCACTGCCACCACTGAGTCAGGGTCAAAACCCATCTCAGAACCCATTTTCTTCACAAGCTTGTTGAGTGTGCAGATCTTGCCAGCAGAGATGTTTGCATCATTCATAAGCATTCTGACTTAAAGATTAAAAATGGCAGTCAATACCCCATGTTTTGAAAATAGACTCATGGGTTGACATTACACTTGTATTCAACCCTACCAATAATGTCACTCCTTGGCATCTCCAGAGACTTTGGCTGAAACATCTTCTCCAGCTTTTCACTGGGATTGACTTGACAAGTCTGACCCCATTGTGCAAATGAATGGATCAACATGTAACAGGTAAAAATAATTTTAATTACAATAAAAATTGCCATAAAAACAAAGATTCACACCACCGATTTCTCTGAAGATCTAAAAACACAAAAATTAAGAAAGCCGAGAAAAAAGAAAGGGTAATGTAGAAAATTGTATGTTATTGCACACAGAACTATTAGAACCATCCACCTAGCCAATTTCATTAACTGCTTGTCCTGATCAGGGTCAACGCAGTGCAGAGCCTATCCCAGAATCACTCGGCACATTGCTGAAGGGGGCTACACCCTGGACAGGACACCAGTCCATTGCAGCAGTCACAAAATGAGAACACAAAACACATTAAAACATGAAGTAATTCATGTACTGGGGAGTCAGCTAGTTAGTTATTTTTTTGTTTCACCTAGTAAAGAAAAGTAATATTCTGTGGAATGAAGGAATATGCTTATTCTTCCCTGAGCTGCCAATATACATGAGCTTTGTCCCATTATCTTTGTAATTTCATTCAGGGGAGTTGCTCTAGCATTCAGATGTTAGGCAGAAATCATATGTTTAACATAACGTTTAATTTTCACATACCGAATTATGGGGAAAAACAGCATGGGGGAAGTGAAATTTACAATAAAATGCTGGATTTTGGGGAAATAATTGTGAAGATGAGCTCTTACCTTCCCACCACTTCACACCCTTTTTGCAGTCTTTGTCTCCATTTTCCTTTTTCCTGAGAAATAGTTAAAGGAAGTCATTCCGGATGTTAGAAACTGGAGATTGTTAAAACTGGGCTCAAAATATAGGGAAGTTTATTTACTATGTACAAATTTAAGGTATGTGAAGCAAAAGCATGTTGTGGGAGCAGAGTAGTGGGATCCTTCCTATCATCTCTTGCTGCATATTATAAATCTGTTTTAATTATATTTCAGTTAGTGTTGGGTGTATTAAATTAATTCTGTTTTGTATTACAGTTTAGTTAATGGGCTGGGACATTATGCATATATTTTAAATGTTTGGTGACTCACCACCAGTGTGTCTTACATAGCATTTCAGGTTGTAACTGGGTCTGAATTTTTTTTTTATAAGAATTAATGATTTTCCCTGTGCTTCACTTCAAGGTACATGAATATAACTGAAAAAAGCACAACCTTTGGGTCTGTAAGTTGTCTGTTTTAACAACACATCA
The DNA here is from genome assembly GCF_900964775.1 of Scleropages formosus. NCBI lineage: Eukaryota > Metazoa > Chordata > Actinopteri > Osteoglossiformes > Osteoglossidae > Scleropages > Scleropages formosus. The sequence goes on along the minus strand of NC_041828.1, from coordinate 5,973,841 downwards.
TATATAAATTTTCTTTTCAGGGTAAAATGTGTAAAATGCGCCAACAAGGATGACTACAGGGTTAAGTTCACCAGGACCGTCAAGACTTGTGTCATCTGTGAACGTCAAAAGTTCAATTCATGGGATAAATTAATTCCAAGAAACATGGAAGAAAATTAGACCATTAAAGCCCAGATAAATCATTCTGACAGGGCCAAATAAGTTTGTTTAAATCTAATAAACTAGATACTGCTTTACAAAATAAGTGTGAAACATAAAATCTACATTAAAAGGCCTTTATGACTAAACAAAATCCTCAAATGTTCGACTTTTTCCCTTCTTTTAAACTTTTCATTTGCCTTTCAAATTATAACACGAAAAATTCTACTGAACAGCTAGTCTGTGCTTATATAAGACTATCCCATATGGAATATATTTAGATAGTTAAAATTCGATGTACACTGAATAATAAAGTAATTCTGAAAGCTCATCAACTGAGAAAATGTTTATACAATTTAAAACCACTCTATGTACATATCTGATATGGTTATGGCCAATATGGTTAGAAACTGAATCAATTTGTATTACAATATGTATCAATCTGGCTTTAAGACAAAAATGAGAATAATACCCAGTACTATGATAATAGGCTCTTTCAATATCCTGTGGTCCACTTCACACTTGTAGACACTGTTGTCAGACAGAGACACTTCTATGGACTTCCTCAGCTGATATGTTTCCTCTGGTCTTTCACTGGGATTGACCTGATCAGGATTCAGTCCATTGGGTCTGATTCCGGTGCTCATCAGCCCATCGCTCTCAGTCATAACGACTCCGTTCCTATAAAGATCAAGCTTAACATCTTTCAGATGAAGTCCAGTGGCCAGACAGTGAAGAAACACTTTTCCAGAGATTTTAGACTTCCTTGCATATAAAAAAACCTATGGAGGAGCTGGAAAAATTAGAAACAAAATTTTTGCATTACGGTTTGGCTCAACATCACAAGGCAATATTCTAAATGAGAATTTGTAACAGTGCTGTGCAAAATCATAACCTAAATGTTGACAAGTGTTGAATGTTACATATACATTTATTTATTTAGCAGTTTTTCTCCAAAGTGACATAACATCCATCCATCCATCCATCTTCCTCCGCTTTAAAAGTGACATAACATCTCAGAAAAAAAATACGAGTGCAATACATCAACAGAATATTACAGGACCAATCATGTATATACTGTACATATAAATATATAACTATAGAGATGGAGTAAACATCTTTATGCATGTCCAGTTAGAAAATCAATAACCAATTAAGAAAAAAATACACACAGAAGGAATGTGTGGCTATCATTAACTTTTTACCATACATTTACATTCATTCATTTAGGAGACGCTTTTCTCCAAAGCGATGTACATCTGGCAGGAAAAATACGAGTGCATTACATCAACAGAAAGAGAGACTTGGATGCAGACATGTGATTGTAAAGCATAGTTAATTTATTACATTCCACCACATAAACCAATGTACATCATACGAGTAGCTGCATAAAGATTTGTCCATTATTCGAAATCTTCTGATCACAAAAGTAGAAACATTTACATCATTTACATACAGTAGATACTTATAGACCCACTCTTATATATCCATTCAAACACACGTACAAGGGGGGAAGAATATTACTCACAGTGTTTCCTCAGATCTGCTTCCCCATAATACATGAACTTTGATAAGCAGTCCATACACTCCTTCTGCAGATAGCCTTTAGTGTACTGGTTCAGGATCTGAAATTTGTCCCGTTTTCTTTTGCTGGGCAGGGCTGCTGGAACTGAGGCAATCCATTGTGAGTTGGAGTCATCAAAGGACAGAAAGTCCTCACCATCGTACCCATAGCTATAAGTGCTGCCAAGAAATCTCAGACTGCCGTCAGGCTGATGGACACCTCTACAGCCAATCCTGCACTGGAGCGCATGGACATCTGAAAGCAAGAGACAAGACAGACATCCTATTCACAGGACAGCATCCTATAGGCAAGGAGTTCCACTCAGTCCCAGTAACTTCAAGCATGGCTTTTAAAGTTAGTAGTAACAGAAACTGCCTGCTTCTACATGACAAGTGTGTCTCACCAGAGTTGTTATGTCTCATGCGATCCATCAGAATGTTGATGCTGACTTTGAACCACTGCTCTTTGCTCCTGCGGGACTGTGTTCCTCTATTCCAGTAATTCCTATTCAGGCGCTCTTTCATCCAGTTCTGTCTTGGAATCTTAAGCTTCTCCTGGCTGTTGTAATAGTCAATCTCTTTGTCATCCAGGATTCCCATGGCCGTGAACTCGTAGATACCAGGAAGACCAATTGGCTTGGACAGTGCGGTGTAGATGTACTCCAGGGAGTGAATTTCTACAAAGGAGCAAAGGACATGTGGGAAATTTCTAGTGCTTCAAAATAAACAGTCTTATAAGTACTTGCTGAGTGAGAAAAGATATGAAGTTGTTTTTGTGATACATGTCTATAATTCGTCCCCTCCCCCTTCAGCCTTGCACCGTGTTGCCAGGTAAGGCTCCGGCTCGCCGCAGCCCCGCTTGGCACGTGCGATTCTTGACAATGGATGGATGGATGTGTATAATTCTTGCTATTGTAACATTTAATAACAAATACAAATATTTACAAATTCAAAATGTTTATACCCAGATGCAACATTGATGTAAAAGCGAGGAAATTTAAGAAAATAATAACCACTTGTCATTTCTGGGTGTTAAAGCTAGTTCTGGGTGCCATTTCTTATAAGTTAATTAGTTATCTTTTGATGGCAACTATTAATATTTAATTAGAAAAACAGCAAATATTATTAGCAATTCTTTTTAGTAAAAAAGACATCTGTGGTGACACTAGAATTTTTGTTCATGGAATCACAGCAGCCTGTGTATGTTTTACATAAAAATATTCATAGCTCATAAATAAATATAAATACACACACACAGAATAAAGCAAAATATGACAGTAAATAAAAGAGAACAGAACCAATTATGAACTGATTATATCAGCAGTTAAAATCAAGTTTGTTTTACTTTTGTTTTTGTTCTTTTTAACTCCCATTAAAAAAATGCACAACTTACCCCTTGCCTCTGTCCAGAAGCAAAGAGAGAGTAAAGAAAGAACATTAAACCACATTAATGCCCTTCTCCCTTCTCCGAAAAATAAGAAACAAATGTTTATTGGGAAGCAGTCGGCGCTTCCACAGCCGGAACGTGGAGCTCCAGTTTACACGGGACCTACAAACTGAAACAAGTTGGAACTGGAACAAGCAGCGCCCCAGGGGGTTGCTCAGGTGTGTTGTGCCTAAACCTCTTCGTCCTTTGCTTTCACACTCATCACTAATATAAAGGTCCATGGGAAGTGCATTTATTTAAAAAGCCGCCAATACCGAGGGACTCCGCACTTAAAGGTCACAGCTTTGAATCCCACCTCTAGCTGTAGTACCCTTGAGCAAAGTACTTACCCTAAATTGCTCCAGTAAATTACCCAGCTGTGTGAATGGATAAATAATTGTAAGTAGCTGAACATTGTAAGGGGGGTGCGGTGGTGCAGTGGGTTGGACCGGGTCCTGCTCTCTGTTGGGTCTAGGGTTCAAGTCCTGCTTGGGGTGCGAAATGGTGAGAGAAATACTATGTGTGTAAAATATAGCTTTTATAATACATCACGTTTGAGAAATATAGACAGGTACTTCAGTATGTATTTCTTATTCACAAACACATGTTAATTTTCATGTGGGTTAAAATACCTTCAGATGGTAATTGTCAGATAGGACACAGTTTGTAAGACATAGTCTAAACAGGAAAATTAAGAAGTGGAGAAATCTTTGGTGTTGAACTCAAGTGTACTTTACAAGATTTAGTTGCATTTTGGACAATGAAGTGTTTTCCAAACTTTTCCTGGGATATCAATGTAGAGAAGTAGTGGTAGAAAAACATTGGCAAAACAGGATTTATTGATCCAATAACTAATTTTGCTCTAAAGTCATTCGTGGGAGAAATTTTAAAATAACTTTACTTAATTTTACCTAGTTTATTACTTTAAGCTTTTTCCACATCTAATTTAATCTTTCTGCACTGGTTTTCACCCTTCTCAACCCACTACAGTAAAACTGTTGATCCCAGTTGGGACAATCAGTAAACACCAACCATAAGGAGGAGGGATGCTTCTGCGTTGGGCAACAAAGATGCCAAGTCCTTTTAGTCCATCCATCCCTCAGTGGATCATGGCAGTTTTTAGTAAAAATATTGAGAATGTGAAAATTAAAGTTAAATCAAAATGATGCCATGGTCAGTTTTTTTTCTTTGTTAATCAGAAGCTAAATAACCAGTGTGATATTAACTACACTGCAAGAACAAAAAACTAATCTCTCTAATAAAAATGTATTGTGGATAAGGAAAATATGGAAAACTTAATTGCCTATTTCATGAAATACAGATACTGTACCATGAAAACAATGAATTTTCACTGCATATTTCTCTGACAATTTAAAGTCATAAAAAGTGGAAAGGCCAGATAAAAATCAAAAACTGCAAAAAAGGGAAAAAAAAAAGAAAATGGTGGTAAACACCGGAAGTCTACTTTCAGCAGACATTCAGGAATAATCTTATGAATAGCATGATGGTGCATATTGAAGTTTCAGAAACAATAAAATGAGAAATAATGACAATTTTAGCACATTTAAAAATGTTTATTCCGCATATTACCACTTACGGCTTTGTGATTTTCCCCACTCATCCCGATCAACAGTTCTCAACAGTGAAAAGCACCCAGCAGAGGTCCTCCAGGACTAGGGGTTAAATATCCACAGCTGGTCTTCTTTGAAACGGAACAAGACACTAGAACAGGCTTTATAGGTCCACACATTTTTTTATCTTAACACTCAAGACCTGCTTCCATGGAGAAATGAAGATTACAAAAGCTTTGCTACTTCGTAATATAACCTCTACAGTTCTGGATGAAATAAACATTTGAAATGCATTGTAAATACAAGCAAAGTATTATAAAAGCAAATATTCCGATATCACAAATTCTACATTTTAAATCCCAGCCGAACAAAAATGGCAGTAACTAGTAATATAAGTAACAGCAATAGCTACATCAAAAATATGTTAAGCTGAAATGTAGACAAGTGAAATTTTACGATGAAAAAATGACCTTGTTAGTTTGGTAACATTCAGTGTGAACATGGTAATTTTGCATTACCTCAACCCTTGTCGCGGCGCACGCACACACACACACACACACACACACACACACACACTTTCTGAACCGCTTGTCCCAAACGGGGTCGCGGGGAGCTGGAGCCTACCCGGCAACACAGGGCGTAAGGCTGGAGGTGATATTTCTAACAGTTGATTTAGCACTCCCTGAGCACAGCGCATCTGAACAATTTTACAAAAATGCTGAGCAAAAATACAAGAAATGTAACTTTACTTGGCGGAAAATAAATTTTCCAGAGTTATATTGTTGTCTAGAACCCTTATATGGTATGACTGTAGAACAGATCAATGAAATCTTAATAATCTTAACTCCTAGCACTGAAATGAAAAGGAACTGTCTAAAAATGACATTAAAATATAAATGTAACGCAGCAATTAATGTAAAGAACTGTCAAATGTTATCATTGATCTAACTGTTCCTGACTTACCTCACAGTTAAAAACCGTGAGGATGAAGGAATCTGCTTATTGCCCAGTGTACTAGATACAGATGCCTGGATTATTAAAATCCTTTCTTGAATGGTTTCTTGTTATCATGAAATCACTGCACTCAGCCTGAAGAAGATAGCATCACATTGGTAACTGTCTTATACTGTTACGTTTGAGACACAGATGAAAGCGGAAGGCTTGAAATTTGGAGAATTAAGATGTGCCACTTTAGACCATCAGCGGGTTTTCCTCCTCAGGGTTGTTTCTGGAGTTGTCACTGCCTGGAGCAGAAGTATAGAGTCATTGTCAATATTGTCTCTCTGTAGTTATGACAGTAATAGTCACACAGATCCTTTGGGATTCATTATTTTATACTTTGTTAAATCACTGCTCTGGGTTTGATTTATGAAACATTAAGGCTCATCACAGTACCATTCGGAGATTGTTTCCCTCCATTCAGGTTCTCACTGCTGCTGCTGTTTGATGAGCCGTGTCCTGAATTCACAAAAACAACATGAGCATTAACACAGAACCACTAAAACCACTTTAAGTACAGTGTCTGGGCTGTTTTTAACCTCCTGTGTGCTGCTTGGTAAAAACACTCCAGTAGCTTCACATTGTAAGTTGCTTTGGAAAAAAGGCATCAGCTAAATGAAAAAAGGTGATTATGAACACAGAGTTAAAGAAACAATGATCGCAAAAAGTCTTACCAGAGTCACTTTCTCTGGAGCTCTGGGTTTCATTTGTAACTGTCAAAAGGAGAAGAAAGACAAAAACTGAGTCATTCACTACAACTGGGGAAAAATGTAGTAAGCTGTGTAATGAACGGCTGGTTTTGTTATATGAACAGTGTTAATGATCAGCAACTGTCATCCAGTGGCGGTAAGCTCAGGAATGTCTTCTCGGATAGCATCACAGTGGTACAGGAGTTTCTATCATGGCGCACTAGCTCAGCCCAGAAACCCCTGGTACATAGCTGAAGTAATTTTTACCACTTTCCAGTTAATGAAGTGAGGGAAAAAAAAAAAAAAAGAAAAAAAAAAAACACATTTAAATTCTTATTTTTATTCATGTTCAGCTACATTAAAAATAACAGGTGCAGCTGGTAGCACCGGTGTATCAAACTAGTCGTTCTCCCCGTGTTTGTGTGGTTTTCTGCCCAGAAAGAGACACAGAGAGAAGGCGGGAGCGGGTAACCACATTCGTGAACTCCACTACCTAGAAAGCCACAAGTGGTCACCAAGTCGACTTGAATGGCACTTTTCCTACCATGACATTAGAATTAAAACGACATAAAAACTACTGAAAACAACAAGGAAATGCAATTAAAAAGCAATAAATAAACCAGTTACATGTGCTTCTCTGAACATTTGTAACTCAACCGTTCAAAAGAAAAAAGCACCATGTATACTTCCTATTTTGTTATTAATACTCTACCACGACACTAAGAGAGCAGTGATAAAAACGTGCGAGCGACAGATGATCACGTTAATTGTTGCTAATCTCTAATATATAATTAGTTCATTACTCTCCAAAACTGACCATGACAATTGTATTTTCTTGATGTTCTTGCAGGTGTGCAAATAAAACAGATACATCAAGTAACAGAGTAAACTGCTCACCAGTTGGTTGGTCAGTCATCTTTTGAGCTGGGCTGGTAAGAGCCCCATTTCCTGAAATGAAAATAATGCATTATTATATATAGTGAGGAGCTGAAGTATTGGGACAATAAAGTGAAACTTTATATTTTTGTAATACGCTCATGAAATTCATATTTCAGATCAAAAAATGAAAATGAGGTCAAAGGACAGAATGTCAGCATTTATTTTTGGATAATGTTAAAAAATTAAAGAAACCATGTATATTTCTTATTTTGTTGTTAATACTGAACCATATTTTGACACTAGGAGGTCACTGATAAAATTGTGTGATTGACAAATGGTCACATAAATTGTGGGTAACAATCAATCAAATAATTAGAGCACTGCTATTGAAAACTGACACAGCAATCACATATTCTTGGTGTTCTTGCAGGTGTGCAGATACGACAGATATAGGGCGTTCAGAATGTATTCAGACCCTTCACCTTTTGCACATTTTTTTATGTTGCAGCCTTACGCTAAAATCATTTAAATTCATTTTTCCCCTCATCAGTCTACACTAAATACCTCATAATAACAAAATGAAAACAAGATTTCAGAAATGTTTGCAAACTTATTCATAGTAAAAAAGCTGAAATATTACATTGACAGAAGTATTCACACCCTTTACTTAGTATTTAGTTGAAGCACCTTTTGCAGTGATTACAACCTCAAGCCTTTTCGGGTATGACTCGACAAGCTTTGCACACCTGGATTTGGGGATTTTCTATCATTCTTCTCTGCAGATCCTCTCCAACTCCATCAGGTTGTATGGGGACAATTGGTGGAAAGGGGTTTTCAGCTCTCTCCGGAGATGTTCAGTGAGGTTCAAGTCTGGGCTCTTACAGGGCCATTTACAGACGTTCCCAGAGTTGTCTCTAAACCACTTCTCTGTTGTCTTTGTTTTGTGCTTAGGGTTATTTTTCTGTTGGAAAGTGAACCTTCAGCCCAGAGCACTCTGGAGCAGGTGTTCATTAAGGATATAGTTTGCTCCATTAAGCTTTCCCTTGACTGACTTGTCTACCAGTCCCTGAAAAACAGCCCTACAGCATAATGCTGCCACGACCATGGTTCACCGTTGGGATGGTATTTCGCAGGAGATGAGCAATGAGTAATTTCCTCCAGATATGACAGAGTTGAGGCCAAATAGCTCAGTCTTGGTTTCATCAGACCAGAGAATCTTGTTTCCTGCAGTCTGGGAGTCCGTCTAGCCACTCTACCATAAAGCCCAGATCGGTACAGTGTTGCAGAGATGATTATTCTTCTGTAAGTTTTTTCCATCTCCACAAAGGAGAGATGGAGCCCAGCCAGAGTGACCAACAGGTTCTTAGTCTACTCTTTAACCAAGGCCCTTCTCCCATGATTGCTCAGTTTGGCCAGGCAGCCAGCTCTAGGAACAGATGTAGTTGCTCCAAACTTCTTCCATTTAAGAATTATGGAGACCACTGAGCTCTCAGGAACCTTAAATACTTTTTCTTTGTAGCCTTCCCCAGATCTGTGTCTCGACACAATCATATCTCTAAGCTCTGCAGGCAATTCCTTTGACTTCATGCCTTGGCTTTTGCTCCGGCACACAATATAATATAGACAGGTGTGTGCCTTTCCAAATCATGTCCAATCAATTGAATTTACCACAAGTGGACTCCAAACAAGGTATAGAAAACTGACCACAGCAATCACATATTCTTGGTGCACTTACAGGTGTGCAGATAAGACAGATACATCAAGTAACAGAGTAAACTGCTCACCGTTTGGTTGATTAGTCATATTTTGAACTGGAATGGGAACAGTCCCATTTCCTGAAATGAAAACAATGCATTATTATAATATACCCGCACACACAAACATAGAATAGTGATGAGCATGAGTGTTGGGGAAATGAAGTGAAACTTGTTATTCTTGTAATATGCTCCTCAAATCTGTATTTCAGATCAAAACATGAGTATGAGGCTAAAGTACACAATGTCAATTTTAATTTTTTTCATAAATTTTCTTTTTTTACGCAGGTTAAACAAGTTTTGCTTCCTATTTATGAGCATGCAACCAAAATAACCAATTTTACTTCACTGCTCCAATACTTATGCTTCTCACTTTACACACATACACAGCCCTATGCTTCAAATTTGTTCTGAGAGAGAGAAATCAACTATTATGAATTTAAAAGTAATATCTGAAGTTATTATACATTCTCACTATTTTAAAGAACTGTAAATGGTAAGAGTCATAAAAAGGTGAACCACTCACCACTGAGCAGAGGCTGAGCCCCTCCCTGGGGTGCAGGAGTTTGATTGCGACCTAATACAGAAATAATTTCATTTGCTCCTGAACCAGAGTTTGAAGTGAAAACAAGTGAGCATTTTCACTGAATTTGAATGATGCTAAAATTTCTTAAGAAACTACAAAAAATGTTTATAATCTTTGGAATTTCATTTTGCATAGAAAAATGTAAATGGTTAATTTGAAATAGCAACTGTTAAGAATGTGATAAATTCAGACTCATTTTAGCTTATTGCCCTGACACTGAACAACAGGATTTAGAAAAAGATAACATTACAGGGCAACAAAGTAGAGACTTCGCAGAACTTACCCTGCTGAGAAGGCAGAAAAGGAATCACTGTAACAGCAAAAAGAAAGAAAATTTCTAAAGGACCTCAATTATTGACCAAATGTTGAATGACAGAAATTGTGTACCATCAAAGAAGTCAAACTGAACATTCCTCTGTGCAGTAAGTGAACAGAATGTGCTGAATGTGGAAATCGCATAACATGACATCCTACCTATTGCCCCACACATGTGGAGAAAGAGCACAGCACAAACGACAGCGATAATGAGGAGGATGACACAGACAGCACCAATAATGATCCCAAGGCTGCCACCCTCAGGGCAGTTAAAACATGAGCCATCTGTGAATGGAAAGAGGACACTGTAAGCACAGTGTACACACAAACATATAGAGGAACCGGAAGGCTCCAAATATAAGAATGAAACATCACCTACTGCTTACAGACACACAAGAACAAGAAAAAAAAAATCCATGGTTATCAATTCACTCAGTACCAGTATTTCTCAACATGACCTCTCCGACATCTGAAATCCTTAATGTAAGATGCAATAACAAATATTTGTGATTTTCTATGTATGCAAGTATGTATTTTATACTGGAAATTAGTTTTTTGCACACCTGTACCAAACTGACCTGACTAGGAAAGTGCTTTGAAAACGGCAGTTGATTACGTTCACAGTACGGTTCTCAGTTTAACCCATTTTTTATCCTGGAATCATCAATTTCATTAGGAAATGGAAGAGACAGATTACAAACTTAATTATAATATACATTTCAACTGCTGGAAACACCTAAGACAAAAAAAATTAATTTCTTTCTTGCTGACAGGAAATTTGTTGCAGTCTGATGCAGACAATTTCGTCATGTTCATTGCATTCAAAACACAATTTCAAGGTAAAAATGTAAGCAGTACCCCATTTGATGATAATAGGTGCTTCTAGGGTTCTGTGTTTCACTTCACAGCTGTATTCACTGTTGTCAGACTTGGAAACTTCTATGAACTTCCTGAGCTGGAACGTTTCCCCCGGTCTCTCATCGGGATTCACTCGCTCAGGTCTGACTCCATTGGGTCTGACGCCTGTAGATACCACCCCATCTGTCTCACTCAGGGGGACTCCTTTCCTGTAGATAACTAGCTCAACATCCTTAGGGTAGAATCCAGTGGCCAGGCAGTGAAGGACAACATTTTCAGGGTTTTTACCCTTCTTTGCAAAGGCAAAAACCTCGGGAGGAGCTGAAAATGAGAATTCATATTTTTCATGTTTCAGTCTAAGTACATTTCAGTTTGAATTTATTTTTTTTTCCCAAACCAACCAACCAATGTCAACAACTGTTTGCCCCGAGCAGGGTCGCGGCAAGATGGAGCCTACCCGGCAACACAGGCTGCATAAAACTTTCAAGCTCATATGTTACATTCCTGAATGCACTGATGAATATGGAAAAAATTTACGAGTTGTTAATTAAGTGGTTGATGCATTTGTCCAGGGCTACTTACAAGCCAAGGTTTGTACAATACACACCAACATAAGAGTGTGAAACACAGACATCACAGTGTACTCACAGTGCTTTCTCAGCTCTGCTTCTCCATAGTTCATGAACTTTGATAACCAGTCCATACACTCCTTCTGCAGATAGCCTTTAGTGTACTGGTTCAGGGTCTGAGATTCGTCCCATTTTTTCTTCGTTTGCACAGCTGCTTGAACTGGGGCAATCCATTGAGACTCGGGTTCATTAAAGGACAGAAAGTCCTCACCATCATAGCTGTACAGGTCAAAGCCCATCAGAAATTTCAGAGAGCCATCAGGCTGAAGGACACCCTTACAACCATGTCTCCACTGGAGCACATGGAGGTCTGAGAAGAACAAGCGAAACAGGCGAATCAGTCACAGGACAGTGTCCTACAGCAAAGGAGTGACACTCAGTCTTAATACACTTACAATCAGTGCTTTTGAAGTTTCTAGCAACAGGGTCAGAAATTGCCTGGTTTTATAGAACAAACGTATCTCACCAGAGCTGTTGTGTTTCATGCGATCCATCAGAATATTGACGTTGACTTTGAACCACTGCTCTTTGCTCTTGCGGGACTGTGTTCCTTTATCCCAGTAATTCCTATCCAGGCGCTCTTTCATCCAGTCCTGTCTTGGAATCTTAAGCTTCTCCTGGCTGTTGTAATAGTCAATCTCTTTGTCATCCAGGATTCCCATGGCCGTGAACTCGTAGATACCAGGGAGACCAACTGGCTTGGACAACGCGGTATAGATGTACTCGAGGTAGTGAATTTCTGGGTGCAATCAAAACACAACAACACATTTGCTACAGCTGTTGCCTTATGATACAAACAACACCTGATCTTTAGACCGTTGAAGATCTGTAATTTCATTCCTTTATTTCCCAGTCTCAGACTAAGTTTTTTAACTAAAATTCAAATATGAATTAGAAATTAAACATGACAATGAGGAGGAAACTGACTGGCAGACTGACTGATTAAGAATCACTGGCTGGATCATTATCCAAGCGAAGAAATGTTATTAAAAAGTAATTTTAACATTGTCAAAATGTTAAAAGCTCACCAATACAGACATCTAAAACAAAACATTTATCTTCCAGGGTGGTGGACCACACACTTAACAGTAGTACTAGAATCCAGAGGGCTGACTTCTTTTTTGTGTTTTATAGAGTCACATGTATCTCCCAACAAGATACATTCCTTCCTTTCTTGTGTGTGTTGTCAGTCTTTGCCGGTCACCTTGAATAAAGTCAACTTCTATGTAAATACTGTATAGAATAAGTGCAGCACAAATTTCAGTTATTGAAAGGTTACATTTGTCATATAAAAATGGTTCTAATACTGAAAACTGTACTCCACTTCAGTTATTTTATCCCTGTTTGTGTTTCAGAGTACAAGTGAAACTATTAAAATGTAGGGAGTAAAACTGATTTTCATCACAGCAACATATATAATGTTATACACACACACACACACGTCACTAAAAAAATAGGTTCTTGAGGGAACAATTAAAATGAGAAGATTCCCCAATAAGTGCAGTAAAACAGCAGGTGGTGTAGTAGTTATAACTGCTGCCTTTGACTTTGGAGGTTGCAGGTTTGAATCCCACCTCCTGTTGTAGTACCTTTCAGCAAAATTACTTGCACTTAAATCATTCCAGTAGAATTTATCTGCAGTATAAATGAGTAAATAACTGCAAGTAACATAACACTGAATGCCTTTGGAGAAAAGCATCAGCAAAACAAATAAATGTAAATGAGTGAATTGTAAGATCGCACAACACGATATTACTGTCATAACCATTAGGCCACATGTTGCCCCTATACTGAGCTGCCTGAAAATATGTGAACCTCTACTGTCCCTTAGTTTTACCAAACATAGGTATTTAATGAGAATCAGAGTTTCTCATGCGACACAATATGTGTATAATGACCAATTCCATATGTTGCTTTAGAAAATCATGTGTGTAATAGAAACATGGTAGTAGTTCAGATGTAAAAATAAGTAAACCCAAGTAGCATTGGTTAAACCAAGTAGGTAAGTAGGATCAACTTCATCAAGTGTGTAAATCATAGTATTTTTTTCATTTCATAACTTTATCTTAAGATTTTATGCAAGAATAATGACCATCTGTACAGGGTTCACATATTTTCAAATAGGACTATGTGGAAAAGACACACAACACGACTACAAGTGTTCCTTATTCCTTTTCCCTTTCCTTTTTTCACACCTAAGGTCACTACTGTTAGTTACAGACACATTTATACATTTTTATGTATATTTTAACAATGAAACGACTGTGAGTGTCAACAATATAAAAAAACAGTTTCACTTTCACTTGTATGTTCGCGTATGGTATGTTCAAGTAAAAAACCCAATAAGAACTTACAAAAACGAGGTAAATGTGAATACCTTCTAAAAATAGTGTGAAAAGAACGGAATGCGGCGATACAACATTATTAAATAACGACGTGACAATAAAGCTGAAAACAAGAATTTTCACTTTCGTTTTTGTTAAGTGCGCAACTAACACACAGACAGCGCCCTTACCGCTCTGCCCCCTCCCGAAGGCCAGGAAAAGAAGAGAAAACGTATAAAACCGCATATTGTGCTGTTTTGAACCGTGCAGAGGTGAGAAATTCCTGTATATTTAACACGAATTTTTCGATTTTGGTGGCGTCAAAGTCACAATCGCGTTCCTTAGTACAGCTTCCTGCTCTGTACTGAAGGATCCCCGTTTAACCAATCAGATTGGAGCTCTCGAATTTTCACCCAATCGGGTTCGACATGCTCAGATTTCGCCGTTTGCGCTGTACGTTGCGCGTGAACTCCAGTAGCGCGCGACTAGTGATCGCAACACGTCTACTTTTACTGTCATTTGAGCCGCCGCTCTTCTCCAAAGCGGTTTTAACGCTACAGCGACAGGTGGGAGTTGAACCTGCGTGTGTCCTTTGCGCGGAGGATTGCCGGTGTAAACGGTGCGTTTATTCTTACTGACGAATTATTTACACTGATCATGGACTGATTGATGAGGGATTAAAATGATAGACGACGTCGCGGAGAGAGCATTCAGTCTAAACACGGTGGTCAACATCCCGTTAAGGTGCACCGGAGTGTCACATCGCACCGGTACTGTAGGACTGAGAAAGAGCAAAAAAAGAAAAAAAACCTCCCAACGTGATCCCGGTATTGACACTACTGTATAGCAGTACACCGATTGATTATCAATCTTTATTATATTGTGGCGGGCAGCGCCGTGGGGTTGGACGGGGCGAAGGAGGACACAGAGACAGCGTTCATTACGAACGAGTCATTGGAAGACCAGCACCAGAGATATAATGCTCTCGGTCAGAAGACCCCGCTTCCTTCAGAACCTGCACCTACAGCCAATCTCCTCAGCCTGCTTAGCGCCTCTAAATTCTCTCTCCAAACACGCTTAGGCACAGTCACCCCATCATTCCCCCCCACCAGTGGCCCCACTGGTTACACACGCTATTTACAAGTTACCCACAATGCAACTATTTACACAAAACATCTTCCCACCTAAACACAGTAACAGGGGCCCTTACACTATTGTTATTCCTATTCGCTCTGCAGAGGGAACATGAATATGCATGCCATCTAGTGGCCCTATGTGGAACTGCAAAGAACAAATAAAACCCCAAATTCAGTTTACTGTAAAGGGGAAGTTTTTTTTTTTTTTTTTTTTTTTTAAAAGAGGTCGATCCTGTTTCACAAGTAAGTTTCTTAAATGTCCACAAATGAAATACTCCATATTTAAGTAAAACCAAAGATTTTTCATTTTAAAAACATTTTAAATGTGTTTTGCGAGTTACTGAACTAGGCTGCAGTATCTTATACTGAGCAGTTTACCATTTTAAGACCATCTTTACCTGTTATTAGTGCCAAGGGATCACAAAAACTGGGCAATGACAAATTGTAAGAACTCTATAGTTACTCTTTTATTATCAATGTCATGACACAAACAACCAATGACAAAACATCCATGAATGCATTAGACATAACTGTACAATATTTGCACAAACATTGCCTACACTATGAAGTTAACTGACTATTTGACCCTTTGTTCTGAAGAGCTCAAAAAGAATGTCAGAAACTAAGTACAGTATATATTTGGTACCTGTGACACTTTCCATTGCATATTTATGAACACCCATTAATTAAAAATATTGATCAAGCTCTTACTAGTATAGTGGAATATAAACCTTCAAGGCATTTTGTTAGTCTAGCAGAAAAGAGTACATTATATATGCAACATATTTTCCAATTTGCTTTATTATATTAAAACAGTATAGCAAGAAAGTAAAATACCAATGTGCCTGAACTATGAGCTCAATACAAACTTACTACAATCTCATTAGTGCAACAACTTGACAATAGTACCACTTCACAAACATCATTTCGAACTGGTTGTTAATATTTTTCCCCAGGGCACCGTGCTCCTTAACCACAAAAGGAGTGATACAGATACACCTCACAGTACAGGATTAATTGGAGCCACGAAATCACCATGTCATGTCACTTCGGGTTGTAAGGCTATCGAGTTACAATTTATTTCCCCGTTCACCTTCCTTCGTCCATTCAGCCTTTCACAAAATGCTTCCCGCTTTCTTTTCAGGACACATTTTGATAATTTGGCTCACATGTTTATGATGAAACAAGTTCACAAGATCACTGCCTGGACTGTGAAGCGTTACCAACAACTGTAACATACGATTTTCATTTTGAGAATAAGGCTTTATTTACACTAGTGATCACTGTTTCCAAGGTAATGTAATTTATGTTGTCATCACACCCACGACCACATGCCCTACTCCCGCACTTGCAAGTGATCAAGAAGGCACGGGCTAAATGAGTGGTTCGGACAGTCCCAAGTGCGGAACCTCCACGAGAACTGCAGCGCCTCGCCCCAGTTCTTTACCCGTGCGTTATCCTCCTGCTCGGCTCCTGGACCCTTTGCTCCCGTATTCCCGATTCCGACTCCTGACTGCCCCTCTGAACGACGTTGGCTCATCAACCATCCAGAAGAGGATGACAAAGAACCAGTGCAGGAGGCCAGTCCCAGCTGCACCAGGGCAAGTACCGTATGAGGGCCCATGTCTCCCTTTCTCTCCCAAGGGGGCTACTGGCGAGAAACAGCAGTTCCCATTGGTCCAGATGCCAGACCCAAAGGGCCCAGATTCGGAGGGATTCTGTCGGTATGCGATGGTGCAAAGAAACTGGGACGTACAAGAGCCGATTGACGTGGCCCAGAGCTTTCCGGACCCGAGACAGGTGGGCGGTGACCGCTTCTGGAAAGAGGTCCTAGACCTTGACAACATTTATCCGCCAAGCGGGGTGGAATGGACACAGGCACGGTGGCAGGGGACACGTGTGTGGGACATGGCAGGGTCACAACAGAAACCATGCAAATTTTGGCACTAGGTAGGAACTAGAATAAAGGCGAAATATAAGAAACAGCCCGACTGGTCGAAGATAGCAGGAAAGAAGCCCGACGAAAGCGTCATGGAACGGGAACACCGTCTCGATGCCCTCATGAAGAATTATTCAGGTATAGAGAGAGATGCGGAGCAAGCATGTGCTATGGTGTGTTTGTGGCAGGGTTGCTCTCTCCGCTACACAAGTCTGAAATCAACGTGCGTCGAGTGGGGACAGGCGACTATGGACACGATTCGACGTCATGCCCTTCGTCTTCCTTGGCTGTATTCTCAGCATGAAGAGAAAAAGGCACGTAAGCTGATGGCCACTGAGACGTTGTTCCGTCAAGGTGGGGGTTTTCCTTTGCAAAGCAGAGGTGGTCGAAGACCAGGGGAACTCCCAGAGTCACCAGCTGACTTTTTCCATTTATCCAAACAGGAGTTCTCCAGCCTTATTAATTTAGCACCATCAGCTGCTTTGATGGTCTCTATTTTTCAGAGAAGTGGAAGTTGTAGGTTTAGGCATCCAAGACTTCTTGACTTGAAGTTTTAAAACCAACCCCTACTGTCCTTGAAAGGTTCACTCGTAGAATCTCAGCTCGTTCCAGAGGCGCCTTTAACGAGGTCAGCATACAGAAATCTTGCTTTTTTACATGTTATTGCCTGTGATGTGTCACCAGCTAACCGTTTTTTCCATTTATACAGATTAAGAGGAGTTTTTCAACATTGTCAATTACCTGGGGTCTTTGCTTGGTAATAGATTTCACCCCTTTAGCAACATCAGATGCTTTAATGGTCCATTTTTCAGTAGAGTGCAAATCATAGATTTAGGCATTCTACTGCGCAGTCAGAACTACACCAACACCTCTATTGTACTTTTCAATCATTTCCTTTTTAACCTCTCTTGTGGCTCTATTTTCCTTTTTGGCTGATTGCTTTCACTAGTAACCTTAGGACCCTGCAGCAGTATTCCTCTGTACTCTCACATTATTCCTTCAGCTCACATTAATTACTTGTACCTGTTGGGAAAAGAATCAGAATATAAATAAATATTCTGCATGGTGAAAAATAGTAAGATGCCAGTTTTGTTGAGACCAAGGATTTGGAAATTTTATGCAATTAACCTTTATTTGGCCAATACCTTGGTAAAGGGTGTTTTTTTTTTTTTTTATAAAGACTGGCACCTTTACAGTTACTCCAAAATTTATAAGATACTGTAATTGTTGATTTGGGGTTAGTACTCGACTCCGTGACACTACAAGAGTGGGATTTGAACTAGGAACCTAGTAAATACAAGTCCCAACCACTGCACTACTTGGTGCTAAAAACATTAAAGATCAGTTAGTGAGGTACAAAAAAAAGTGTCCTGAGAAGACACCACTGGTTTAGTTTATATAAAGGCAAAAATGTAAAATATAAATGAACACACTGCCCATAACATGATGTAAACCCTGAATATTAAACCAGAAATAACAGCCTTTTAAGGCATTTGTAACTCCTCAACTGATTCAAGAGTAGTTACTGCAAATGTGATGTACATAGTGAACTACTCACCACTGAGCAGAGCAATATTTCCACCTGGAGGTGCCAGTACTTCGGCGTTACCTGAAACAACAAGATCATCTTTGCTGGACCACAGTTCAAACTCCTTTCTGCTGCTCAGGTTTTGCTGTCAAAGCACCTCCACGGAGAGCTATGAGAATGAGTATGGCACCACTACATCAAAGGAAAATTGCCCAGTTTTATGGGCAAACATACACCCTTAATGTGTACTCATTTAACACACTTCTCTAAAGCAACTTACATCTCATAGAAGACAGGTGTTCATGACATTAGCAGAAATAAACTTAGATGCAGATGACCCAATGGCCAATTTTCCAATAGTACAAATACATAGTAAGGTAACATTTTTCTTTAATTACCTGAAAGACTTTTGAAAGGACCTAAATTATATGTTGTCATGCGTAACATGAGAAATGAAACAGCATCACTTTGGTCAAACTGAAGACTACAATACAGTAGGTCAACAGAATGTGTTTAATGGAATTGCTTAATGTCTTACCGATTGTCCCACGCCTTGTACGACCCTGTGCTCTACGTCTGCGGAGAACAAAGATGATGATCGCAATGCCACAAATGAAAGGGATGACACACAAGATAGCAAAGATGCTCCTGTTGCTGCCACTATCAGAAGAGTCGATGAATGAACCATCTGTGAACAGAAAGGACTGTTACAGGCACATTCAGCACACACAAGGCTCTAAATTTAAAAATGAAACCTGCTGCTTAGAGATACGTGTAAACTAATATTAAAAGCGCAAAATCTGTTGCTTCAATATGCTGTACATGTAGGAATGCCAACATCAATGCAGCTGTATAAAGAGGGCTACAATTCAGCTTCTAGTGAACCATGGGGTGTCATTTCTTACTGGTTTAAGAGGAGGAACAGCTTATTTGGTACCTAAATGCCTTATGGGCAGTTTTCAGTAACAAATTAGGTGCAGATATTGGTGTATAATACAGTACTGCCCCTTACACAGAAAAAATAAAGATAAAAATGTAAGCAGTACCCCATTTGATGATAATAGGTGCTTCTAGGGTTCTGTGTTTCACTTCACAGCTGTATTCACTGTTGTCAGACTTGGAAACTTCTATGAACTTCCTGAGCTGGAACGTTTCCCCCGGTCTCTCATCGGGATTCATTCGCTCAGGTCTGACTCCATTGGGTCTGACGCCTGTAGATACCACCCCATCTGTCTCACTCAGGGGGACTCCTTTCCTGTAGATAACTAGCTCAACATCCTTAGGGTAGAATCCAGTGGCCAGGCAGTGAAGGACAACATTTTCAGGGTTTTTAGACCCCTTTGCAAAGACAAAAACCTCGGGAGGAGCTGAAAATGAGATCGAATTTTTAAAGTTCAGTATAAGCTTTTTATTTTGAATTAAAATATTCTCATTTTATTTAAAAACTTTCACACTTATGTTGCATTCAGGAATACACTGATGAATATGAAAAAAATGTACATTAATTGTTAAATGGTTGATGCATTTGTCCAGGGCTACTTACAAGCCAAGGTTTGTACAATATATACCAACATATGTGTGTGAAACACAGACATCACAGTGTACTCACAGTGCTTTCTCAGCTCTGCTTCTCCATAGTTCATGAACTTTGATAACCAGTCCATACACTCCTTCTGCAGATAGCCTTTAGTGTACTGGTTCAGGGTCTGAGATTCATCCCATTTTTTCTTCGTTTGCACAGCTGCTTGAACTGGGGCAATCCATTGAGACTCGGATTCATTAAAGGACAGAAAGTCCTCACCATCATAGCTGTACAGGTCAAAGCCCATCAGAAATTTCAGAGCGCCATCAGGCTGAAGGACACCCTTACAACCATGTCTCCACTGGAGCACATGGAGGTCTGAGAAGAACAAGCGAAACAGGCGAATCAGTCACAGGACAGTGTCCTACAGCAAAGGAGTGACACTCAGTCTTAATACACTTACAATCAGTGCTTTTGAAGTTTCTAGCAACAGGGTCAGAAATTGCCTGGTTTTATAGAACAAACATATCTCACCAGAGTTGTTGTGTTTCATGCGATCCATCAGAATGTTGACGTTGACTTTGAACCACTGCTCTTTGCTCTTGCGGGACTGTGTTCCTTTATCCCAGTAATTCCTATCCAGGCGCTCTTTCATCCAGTCCTGTCTTGGAATCTTAAGCTTCTCCTGGCTGTTGTAATAGTCAATCTCTTTGTCATCCAGGATTCCCATGGCCGTGAACTCGTAGATGCCAGGGAGACCAACTGGCTTGGACAGTGCGGTGTAGATGTACTCAAGGGAGTGAATTTCTGGAGCAGCTAAAAACAGAAACATGTTTGCCACAACTACTACCTTCTGATACACACACCTGACCTTTTGCAGCAAGTTTGTAGTCAAGCCCTTCACTACAGCTCAAGACAGTAAAACTCAAAAGCTTGAAATGTAGATAGTCAAAACTTCGATACAGCTTCACTTTCAAGAACATGAAAGCGGGAATGCTGTTCAATCTTGCTACACAGCACTTTTAAGGCAAAGCTGGAGGTATAAGTTACTGAAATGTAATGTTGCACTGTTACCTGCGATAGTTTATTATAGGAATTGTTTCTAAACTGACATGAAAATGAAACACCAAACCTAAAATAAAAAACGCACACCATTCAAGATACACAGGAAAAAATGTTATACCCCATGTGTATTTTTTCCCCCAACGGCTGTACACAAGGACCCAGTCCAACCACCAACCTGAAGCCACAGAGAACAGCCAGCATAGCCAACATACATCTTCATGCCCTGAGACCAAGCTTAACTGACCCAACCCACCCAGAGTTAAACTAATCATACCAAACCAAGCCAAACCTAACCTAACCCACCAACACAAAACACACCCAAAGCCAAACCTAGACCAAGTCTCAACCACCAACAGAAACCAACCAAACCTACTCCTACAAACACAAAAACCAACCATCAAATCAAACAGACCAAATCTAAAACATCAATCCATACCACCAACAAAAAGCAGCCAAACAAATCAAACCACACCCACCAAATCCAAACCAACAAACCAAGTCTAACTCACCAACAAAAACCAACCCTTCAAACCAAGTCTGATCCACCAAAGAACCAAGCCAAGGCTAACCACAAAAAAAAAAACCCACCCCATCAACCAAACCCAACAAAGCCAAATCAACAGCCCAAGCCTAACTCATCAACATGAGCATTTCATCGAGGTTATCAAGTGGACGCCTCCCTTCGTCAGCGTTTCGGCGAATTAGGCCCACGACGCTTCCGGAAGGTTCAACAGTGCAGCCCGGCATCCCACCCCCACACGACACTTTCGATACCCTTCGCCCTCAACAAATACCGCAACCCCACTAACTCAACCAGTCAAACCACAGCTCCACCCAAACCTTCTACCAAACCAACTGTAAACGCACCACTCCACAAGTGTAAACCGTCCTACGTAACAACAAGGCCGCACCAACTTAAGAATTATCACCAGCTACCTCCCATTCATTCACCTGCCACCAATTTTCCACCATCATCATCACACACCTCCCTCCAGCAGTCTGTAACCCCAACTACCCTGCTCTCTTTCCACCCACAACCACTGACTTACCTTCAGCTGCAGCTCCGAGTCCTTCACCACTTCCTCGAACTCCCCCAACATTTGCTATCGCTCATTTTAGTCACAAACCAAACACGTACGTCCTCTACCGGCCACACACGACGAGCCCACATCCGCTCACTCACTCACTTCTGCTCATGCCTCCCCCACAGCATCCTCCAACGGCACTGTTAACTTAAGTCTACAAAGTACACAACACGCTCACCCTCCCAATATTATAACACGTAGCACGTGCCGGTCCGGCCGCAGCGAAGCAACAGCAGCACTGCGGAACCTGAGCTGCTCGCCCACATCAGCAACAGTCGGCAACAACAGCTTCAGTCCCGGGCGTTACCCCAACAAGTGGCACAACAACAAGCACGCCCCCCTGCCCCGATAACCTTACACACTGACAAATGTGCCTCAGCATCGCCACAATACACACTTCTCCACCTCCCGATAGAAAATTCATCATACCGAGGTACCGTATTATCAGTGTCAGTCGGTGTGTACACTCATCATCATATTTCCTATTAGGACTAGTCTACGCGACCGGAAAAAAAATAGATCAAAATCAGAACTAACCGTTTTGCGCCACTCCGAAAGCCAAATAAAAGAGATATAATCCAAGAGAGAACCGCATTTTTCTAGTGTCGGAATTCTTTCAAAGACATCAATCTCCGGTGAGAATCTGGTCTTTACGGCCTTCATTCATTCGCACTGATCTCAACACGTGGCCCCTTATGCTAGTTGTAGCCGTGCACCTTTTTTTCCTGCACCAATCAAATTGCGCCGCTCTGTTGACGAACCTAGAGTTGGTCCAATGGGAGAAGCGGATACAACCGCCAGACGACGTGTGATTGGTTGTGCGTGGAGGTTTTCTCTCGGTTTTCCCCGCCGTAACTTCCTCGAGCAGCAGTGGGAACGTCCCTGAGTCGAGGATCTTGTTTTTATATTTTTTTTCCCCCTGAATTTTTCTGAGCTCTTCATCCTTCCTCAGCACTGTATCATCTATTGGCCCATTTAAAAAATATTCAAAAACTTATCACTTAATATTTTAAATATTTTTATGACACGTAACGGAAAGACGGAAAAGACAAGGTAACTTTATTATATTAATGAAGGAATCAAACTGCTGCAGGTGACTTTGAGGGAAAAATAATCCAAAATGTCAATAGGTATTAAAAAAAGTTTCTCTTCATTAAGCAAGAAGCAATACCTCAGAAGAAACTGGTTTGTAGGAGCAGGAGGTTCAAACTTATGAACATCAATAAATTATATGATCTGTGATGATTTCAGTTATGCTTCAACAAGCTTCCAGTCTTTAGTTTAACACCATTTCAAAAAACTAATTTATATTATGAATGATTGTTATGTTTATGACCCATGAATACAATGAAAATCTTTACCAAGTGCTGATCTATAGGGAAAATGTATAATTAACATAACCATCCGCCAAATTTCAAAGGTATAGAAACTGTTTAAGATGCTTCATTTGTGAAATTGTTTTACTGGGTCTCTCAAGGTTCCCTTTCTCAGAGGTGTGGGGTACAATTTTTTTGAAAATCATAAACACTAATACATTTTAGAAGTTAGGTATAAATTGCTTTATTGTTCACATTAAGTAAAATGTATGGGTAAATACACTGTTACAGTGATGATGCCTATAAGAAGCAGCAGATAAAGGATGTGTTATAGTCTAATAGTGGCAGACAGAGACAGTAGGAAAATCTCAACATGTTAATGAAAACAGGAAAAGTCAGGTAGGTATTTACTGCACAGCCACACAGATAGGTTGACACTGAGTGAAACTACAGACACACACAGTACACACATACAGCCTCAGAAGTACATCTTTACTCTTTTGGTTCTACAGCTCAGCCTATAGTCACTTGTCTACTCTTACATCAGTCAGCAGAGGCTAAAGCTATTCATTCAACATTACCTTTCCTCAACTAGTATGTAGTTACATATTTTGCCATAAACTGGGAATGTTTTCTCTTTCCTGACTGCTTGCTTGTTTGAACTTTCATGCTCCCTCCACCAGCCTTTATGTCTAAAATCTAAAATACCACTGATTTAACAAAGCTAACACAGTGAGTCAACCGGAACACTTGCCAATGCGAGTCTAAGTCACTTACTTCCTTCATCTATAGCAATTTCTACTTTATAGAAACACACACACATTTTCAGAACCGCTTGTCCCATACAGGGTTGCGGGGAACCGGAGCCTACCCGGTAACACAGGGCGTAAGGCCGGAGGGGGACACACCCAGGACGGGACGCCAGTACGCCGCAAGGCACCCCAAGCGGGACTCGAACCCCAGACCCACCAGAGAGCAGGACTGCAGCCCAACCCACTGCGCCACCGTGCCCCCTTTATAGAAACAGACGTGTCAAAAAGTCTTGAAACTTTATCCTGGAAAATGTGTCTCTGGTGTGATTGGACTTGCCTCCTGCTACCTCCTTCAAAACAAACAGTCAGTGCTTCAGGTCTCATATCTCACAAGTGCTATAATGATTTTTACAGTCAGTTAGCCTGAAGAGCACTAACGCTTGACTGCTAAACCGTTATTCTTCCGCAAAATTGTTCCATTCAGGAAGAAAAAAATCTAAATCATTCTTTAATCACTATTCATAAGATTCAAATGGGATAATACTGTCTATTTGATGCCCCCAACTGATTTATTAATTGATTGTTGTAACTGTTCAGCTATTTGTAACATTGGCCATTTCAGAACAGAACTTGTTCTGCAGTCAATAATAATTGCAGGAAAAAAAAACTACAATAAATGTTATTTTATACCACTGTTGCCGCTAGTAATATTGTTCAAGTGATTTGTTAGCTTCTTCCCCACTTTTGATGACAGATTCCCCAAAGTTAAAGGTCATCACGAGGTTGTGTGAAGCCTGGATGTTGCAGTCCAGGTAAAAAGAATCTTTGCATCCCTGTGGCTGCTGAGTGGGACTTTGTGGTGTGTCCTCCAGGGGTGCGGTTATCAGGGACAGCTCCAGTTCGTCAATGGTGCTGGTCGAAAACGTCTTTGACAGCCGAGAGGTTGCTATGGATGCAGGGGATGTTGCAGTGACATCGGTGGGTGGCACAGTCAGGGAGGCACTTTGTGATTCGTCTGTGGAGAGGGTGCGCCTGAGTTTGGCCCGGGCGTTCTGAAACCACACCTTCAACAGGACAAGACACCAAGGCAGTTTAAAAAAAATAAAAAAAAGATGGTCCTATCTAACGCTTTATATATTAGAGTTCACCAGCTTTCCAATATTTATCATGCAATAGAAGTGTTTCCATGGAATGAAATCTAGAGGCAATAAAATGATGAATTTGTGTATTTTGCCAAGGTGTGAAAATGAAACATTTAGGTTCCTTGAGCATTTCAACACTGCTAGGGATAATGTTGGTCTAAGTCTGTAATGTCATAAAATTATCATACTTCTTACAGTCATACAATTTGTCAAAAGGGCTGCATTTGTTTGACGTGCGCTGGCGTTTTAGCATCCGGTTAAGGAGTTGTGCCACCCAAACAGGACATCAGTCCACCTGCAGCCCACAAGCTGTCAATCAGAAATGCGGTGAATGTGGCCCAGCTGAATGCCACGGCGTACGCAGCAAACACTGACAAAGTGATGAGTGCAGCACACCAACCTGCAGGACCCTCTTAGGGAGACCCGTCCTGTGTGACAGGCAGCTCCAGTCCTTCCCATCGGGGTTGTGCTTAAGTGCAAAGTAGGACTCCATGGCTCTTAGTTGCTCACTGCGGAAACATGTGCGAATCCGCTTTGCTCTCCCCTTGGACCCACCCCCTGCAGCCCCTTCCTCTAACCGCGGCTCAGGGCTGCTGGCCGTCTCCTCTCCCTCTCCTGTGTCAGCTGCCGAAAAAGTAGCGTTACCACTGGGGTCTTGATATTACTCAGACTTTATTTTGCACAACATTGTTACAGTGACTTTGTCATATATATATTGAATGTGTAAATGACAGTATTTATACACTGAAACCAGAGGAACTAGTCACCCTCTCTCTTGGTGTGCGGGAAGCGCTGTGGATGAAGGGTGTGTGTCCTGGTGCTGGCATGGGAATGAGCCTGGCAGTACAGAGTGTTACCCTGCATGCAGTACAGGTTTCCTGGCATCAAAGCAACATTGCATTCCTGAGAAAAATAAACACAACTGGAAAATAATGACCAGCGTACACAAAAACACCACCACTGAACTCCTAGTATAGTGTGGCCATGGATGTTTTATCTTTACATTGGTAAAACTGTGTTTTCCAGCACCATATGTTACAAGAAAGGCAGTGGAGAACAGTAATTCCATAGTTCAGCATGATTAATGGTATGCGTCATTAATAGAATGTGACACTTCTGCAGTATATGTAACATATCCATCCAGTCATATACATAATATGTGGATGTTTATGTATGTATGTATATTCTCAATATCTGCCTTTCAGTGGTAAGGAGACGCGTGACATACGAACACAGACTAACCTGGCAGGTGAAACAACGGGGGTGAAAGGCCAGAGGTCCAGACCTCATGACTAAAGCAGAGGAGGGGATTGGCTGGGAGCAGCGAGCACATCTTCCCACACTGAATAACCTGGAATAACAGCAACAGTGAATCAAAGCAAAGGAGGAAACTATTTAAAAGGGAACAAGGAAAAAGGTGTAAAGCTTTAATGCTTCAATCTGATGACAGTTATATTACAGCAAAATACAATGTTCAAATATACTGAACTGCTAGAATATTCTTATCCACAAAAATTTGTATACAGATCCGGCAGCATAACGGTTAAGAGCAGTATTACTATTGTACCTTTTAGTTATGCACTTAGCCTGAATTAACTGTAAATTAAGTGAATGAAACATGGTTTTGTTTAAAAGCACTGGTTCAGTAGCAGAACAGTAATACAATAATATGAGTGTTAGCAGTACTTGACATTAGGGCTTAACCACGTAACTCATTTCGCAGCTGAGTTAAAAAAAAAAAAAAGTGTGAAACCTGCAGTAGTCCTGCTGGCAGTAGATCCTGCCGTCTCGGCAGTAGAGAGAGGGATGCGCCTGTAGCTCACACTGGCAAAGGCTGCAGCGCAAACAAGCCTCGTGCCACATGTGTCCCGCAGCGAACAGGACAAAGCGGTCGCAGACACGCCTCCCACAGCCACCGCAAAGCATGGGTCCTGATGTCGGCGCAGCGCTGGACTGCACGGGGAAGGCCAAAGATGGAGATCATAGGATGGAACATCTCAGATGAGGCAGAGGAACCTCTAGCAGATCAAAGCGATTCAGGGACATGCTCATAAGCAGCATGGAATGGGACAGATGTCAAAAAGATCCGGAAGCCCAGCTGGTTTTGAAACTGCAAATGTAGATTCCTGTAAACTTTTTTGAGAATGCTCACACATAGTCTTTAACCTTGAAGGTTAATATGGGGTTCATTTCACAATTTTGAATTATTTATTTAATGAAAACAGTCTACGTAACACCTGGAACTCAGTCGCTTTGCTGAATTACCCAGTGCTGCTGCTGAGAACAAGGGTGGTAAGCTTTGGTCTGTGGGCAAACAAAAAGGACAAAAACAAAAAGAGCTTTTCTTCTGTCAGAAGATCCTAACACTAAATGGAATACCAAAAACCACAGACACAAAAGAAAGGTTCAGTTGCAGGAGTTGTCTGTAAACCTACAACACACCAATGTAACACACACCAAGGGCCATTTAGAGTAATCGATTTACATTTACATTCAGTCCAGTTGAAAGGCGTCTTTAGGAGGAAGCCCACGTAAACAATGGAGAGAACAGGAAAACTCCACACAGACTCAGCAGGGATTGAAATGTTGTAAATTTTAATACTCTTTAATTGCTAGAAAATGTAACCATTAGGAGTATGATATATAGGCTTTAAATCCCAACTATACAAAAGCAGTATTTCTGAATGACATGCAACTGATTTTCATCGTGGAGTACAGCCATCAGTGCTGATCTATTACAAGTGCTTTAAGGGTCAATTTAGTGATCATTTATCAGACCAAACCAAGATTTAAAATATCTGATACCTTGATATCAAAATGAATCACATTTTTATATCACGTGACATCAAAATCAAGTATAAATTACCGTGTCCTTTCCCCCCTTTGGACTCAAGGTCAGTGTACAGCGCACCGCGGACCCCTTACCGTTAACGCTGTGTTTTCATCTCCTTCAGTGGGATTCTTCCCTTTGCTGGAAAACTCCACACCCTGAACACCATCACCATGGAGGCTACCAATCAGCAGCTCCTCAAAGGTGCCGTCCTCAGACATCACTGGGATCAGGGCCAATGGAGTAAAGAAAACTGTCTAAAAGGCATTGTCATGAAGAACTTCCATTATCATACTGCCAAAAAATTATTTCCTTTAACTCCAAATTTTTTAATATCACACCTTCTTTGATGTACATGAATGAGCAAATATTCCACACAATGCAATTAGTCATTTTAACATAGTGAGCATTAATGTTCATTAAGCTTACCTTTTTGTTGATGTATGCAGATATTTTGTGCTGTGATTGCTGTAGAATTCTCTTCTTAAATATGTCAAAAATAAAAACACTGGACCCAGCGCGGGCTCTTCATTTACCACATGATGTACATTATTAGCGTAATAGAAGTATTTTGATGACTTCTTCCTCTTACTTCTCTTTATGAACACCGTTTGCTCATTGTTCCTCCATCGGTCTGCCGATGACTTTAGGTACGTCCTCCAACCTTACTAGCTCTTTCCTCTCATTTTTATTCCCAAGTGACACCACACTGCACCTGTAAACACAACTATCAGGGGGATGGTCAGACAGGTGAGGGAAGCTGCGATTGGCTGCTTGGGGAAAAGGGGCTGTTTAGAGGCCCAAAGCACCTTTGGTTTTCCCAGGAGACCAATTAAAGGCAGAGTTTGGATTGTTTGGAGGACATACTGCAGACTGGAAATACTCAGGATGTGGAGAAATAAAAGGCACAGATGAAAGGACGCTGGCACGCACAAAGAAGAAAAATATACATCCAGCATTGTATGCTGTTACTCCAAGCAATCCATTTATTAGAAGACCGTGTCCAAAAATTTTGGCGAGGAAATACATATTTAGCAGAGGAAGTGAAATATCAAAATATTTTATTAAAATAAGATTTTTATTACAATACGAAAACAAACATGAATAACATTAAGGATTTAACAATTCAATTTGTAAATGTTAAAATATTTAAGCATATATGCTCACAGTCTGTTCATTTTGGTGGTATGAATATAGCTACACATTTTCAATGATCAGCATAAATTTATTAAAAAAAAAAAAAAACTTTAAAACATCCACAACTTCATTTCAACTGTAACAGGGTAAAAACCTAATTTGAACAAATGACACCTTTAAAATATCACATATAAAAAGTGCCCAATGTCCAATTAAATTTGATTTTAGGTACAGTTTCAAGAGTTTCCTTGGAACAAAAAGCTTCTTAGCTGTAATTCCTACAATAAATCCTTTAAAATAATAACAGCACTAATGCACCAGAAAACTTTCAGAAAGTTAGAGAACCTATTTACACATACAGACCTAATATCCATCAGAGTCAAATATGAACACTGAATAAACAAGTTTGGACATTAAAAAAAAAAACATTAAGGCAAATTTCCATAAGACTACATTATTCAGGCAACAATTAAAGCAGACTAATATAATTAAAAACCTTGCATACTCTATACACATCAGTGAACACACTTTGCGGGCTGTACGCAACATTGTCACAATAACAAGTAATGTTGCTTTATCTTAGTCCGGCACGTTTCTACTCACTCCTTCCAAGAGTAGCAGCCATCCCTGAGCGTGGTATAAACCCTGCCCTTCAGAGATTTTCCACACCTCGGATTCGTCGTGCTAGCTGTATGTCACGGGGGAACAGAGTCACACGCTTGGCATGGATGGCACACAGGTTAGCATCGGAAAACAGACGCACCAAGAAGGCCTCTGAAGCCTGGAAAAAAGGAGAAATATACTTGGTATGTCAGCCATACCACACATGGCTAGCAGACACTTCTGGACTAGTCAGTTTTTATCTTACACACCCTCAGATTTCTAATTCTATGTTCAATATATGTTAGCACTGTGATACAGCATAACTCTGGATGTAGGTTCGATTCTGAGTCAATCTGTGCAGATGGTTTGGTTTCCCCCCCCGCCACAGTGCCAAGACGTGTTTCACATGAACCGTTTACTCTAAATCACCTGTATCACGTGAACTTGTGAGTGAATCAGCGTTTGTGACATGGTATACTGTCTAGGATGCATTCTGAATCACACCCTACACTTCCGAAATTGGCAGCGGCTGATGCGACCCCGCATTCTACAAGTGGTTACTGATAATGGCTGGATGTTCAAGACAAAGGAACCAATGGTGGTCATAAGATCGAGGTAAAGGTTGTACCTCTTGTAAGGCGAGAAGGGCCATGGCCTGCCACCTCAGATGAAGCTTGGAGAACATCTGACACACCTCTCGCACCTGGGAACAAGAGGCAGAGCACAGCAATGCAAACAATCTGAAACAGCATGCCACACTGAAGGCAAAAAAGCCCCTAGCACAGAGTTCCGACATGTTCCTACAACACTGAAGGAGACTCCTATTTGCACCCTAGGGAACTGATGCCAGCAGTTTGTCTCTTAGAGTTTTATTTTATTACATAGCAGCTTTCTCCACTGATCTGGCACCACAGGACATTCAGCAAGAGTGCAGCATGTACAGTATGCAGTTCATACCACTCTGGAGAACGGCCCCTTGCGCAGAAGCAGATCTGTGGACTTCTGATACTTGCGGATCTCCATTAAAGCTCGTGTACCGGGGCGAAATCTCCTCTTCCTTTCAGGAGAGCGACCTGAAAAGGCAGAGGTGTTATTTCCACACATTGAGGTAATACAAAATATAACACAGATAATTCAGAGCATACAGTACACATCCTTGAACAACCAAAAAACACCCATTCATGCAATATCTTTATTAAAATACCAACCTGCTCCATCTTAACCCTCTGAATATTAATACAACTCAAGGACATTCACTAAATGGTATCAGGTGAATGTAAGATACTGCGCTACGGAAACACAAGGTGTGCAGCACAGCACCCCATGGTGCCTAGCACTTGTCCCTTCGGCTTCACCTGGCTGCACGCCACGGCGCCTTGGAGTTCTGACAGGAGCTGGGGCTGGCGGTGGGGCTGGCGGTGGGGCCCTCCGCTTGGGACTCGAAGGTTTCCGTCTGTGTCCACGCCGCATGCTTCGGCCGTCCCAACAGCAGACTAGTGAGAGAGACTAGTGTCGAGTGACATGACACAAGACTAACTTCAACAGTGAGGCCAGCATCGTCTTTCCCAGCATTCACTTGAAAATATTTGAAAGTGAGGTGCTTCAAAACAGTCCTGGTGGGCTATTTCTCAGAAGGCCTGTAAAAATGGATGGAAACAGTCCAGCGTCCAGTATGGCAGTCGAACACAAATAACGTCTGTAGGAACACGTAGGGGATGATGCATATTTTAAAATATACAACCAGAATTCTTACCGGGTGCTTCAAAAAAGTCACTATTTATTACAATAGAAGAGTGACATTTGAGGTGGTTTTAAAAAAAAAAAAAGTCACTAGGGAGGGACCAGCAGCATACAAAAAATGTCACAGATGTCACTTCAGAAAAGGCCTCGCTGATGGGCATTAGGACGAGTTTAATAATTTGATGATGAATAGTTGATGATGCTCCTGTGTGTGTGGGTGTGTCTGTACTGTAAGCCCCCACCTGCGCTGGGGCTCGCACGCAACAACACACAGCCAAGAAGTCTGCACCATGGTAACCTCTCAGGAGCGTCTCAATTATTGCCTGATCAAGTAAATAAATACCCATGTGAATCACGCGGTGAATAGCTCAGCTGCAAGAGTGGCGCAGGCGCAGAACTGCTGCTGCGCGAGGCGTTTTCTTCAGTCATATTTTTCGTTGCTGGAGCATAGAAACTTGAAGGCTCCTGAATATAATACAGTGGAACTGCAGTTATACACCCAACACAGACTCTAATTGAAGTTAAAGCAAACTGTATCCTTCTATTTTCCTCGTCATATTTATGTATACAACGTCGTCGCTAAGTTCTCCTCAGTCAGAACACGTCGAGTACCTACCGGCGGCGGCGCGGAAAAAGTTCTGTTTTGTGACCGCCTCTGCAACTAGTAAATAATTATTAACGATTACGTCTGCATACAAGACGACGCGCTTTCTTCACATACTGTTTTAGTAAAGAAAAGCGCACATTTACCTGATAACTGAGACACAAACGAAATTCCTCCTCCCAAACGTTAAATTAAATAGCTCCGCGCACGGTCTCCCCACACACACATTCAAACAATGCGCCCTGTCCAGGATTTCAACTGCCACCAGTCACGGCCAATCAGAGCCGTTGGTAGTCAAGTAGGCAGGGTTCAATCCTCAACCAGCCAATTATATGAAAGGAATGACAGTTCCTCACCAAATCTCATACTCCGTGTGTGATGCGCCTCTGTTACGCATGAATACGAAATTGTGAACGGAAGTGTGTTATAATTGGACAATCTAAGTGTCAATCTACAAATTGGGCATTTTTATTGGAGTAATGTTGTTCCGCCCTCCTTTTTTGCTTTTCACTTTCTGACATCGTCAGAATATTTGCAATGATAATTATAAGTATGTAAATTTATTAGAGTACAATACTTCAAAATAGCAGAAAAACAGAATGTCCAAATTTCATGATTTAAAAAGATTTATTCGCTGCTTGATCCACACAAAACACAGCTGATGTAAATGATAGCTCCATATTTTATTTTTCATTATTAATGAAAGGAAGTATTGAACAATTAGTATTACATTCTTTTGATGAATCGTATTAAAACTAATACAGACATCATTAAGTATTTTCCACCAGTCTCCCCCGGTATGTTTGTCATTTTTGCATTGATGGCCTTTATGTCACTGTTTCTCCTGTATGGTTGTCATGGTTACGCTCACTTGGTGTCCATCAGATGGACCGCTTCCTCCACCAGGTCCAGGGAGAGTGGTGTCACTGTCTTTGTGAGCACTGCTGTGGTCCCAGGCTTGTACTTGTATTCCCCCTGTCTGTGAGGAAGAACATGGGAATAAGGCATGCAGAATTGGTGGTTAATGGTGATAAGCACCTAGATTGCCAAACACGTTTTGGAAATATAAACAGTGACTCAGTAAAGTGCATAATTTTAGCAGTTATAACTGTGTATAATTGTAGCTGGCACAGAACTGATACAGACAACATCGTAATGACTGACTGCACAATACAACCCCAGTATCTGTTGTTAATACACTGTATTCATACTAGGGCTGGTTGTTATAAAAGCTGTTCAATGCATGATTGTATTTTCTGCCATTGTCAAGAAGTTATCACACTGCAATAAGGACCTTCCAGAAGAACTATACTCCTTGTCTAGAGATAGTCAGTTTAAAAAGATAAAATATGGCATGACGTGACTGAATTTTACTGAGTGAAATTTACTACCAGATTTCTCTGAAATTTGTTTAGCATCACAGCTACTGTACGTATCAAAGACAATGACATATCAATGGCAAAAACACAAAGATATAGGGAAAAAGAAAAAAAACTTTTTCTTTGAATAATAATAATAAGAATAAGAATAAGAATAAAAATAAGCACATTACACTGGCTAGAATATTGCACACAGGATACTGAACAATTATTACACCTGTATCTGTATCACGCACATTGGATATGGCACTTAGGACTATAACTGCACTTATCTGCATGGCCCACTCACCAGGTTCAGAAGCACAATTTATTAGGGAATAAAAGAATTATTAAATGTGTTGAGCCTTGGAATTGCAAACTGAATCATCAACTGCATTGAACAGCGCAATCACATATGACCTGCTCTTTCACAGCGCTCTCTTGTGTTTTATTAGGATGTCCAAGAGGCTAAAGTGTGACTCACTTGCGGCCCTTCTGTGCTGGCTGGTCGTAGCCTCTGAGATACTCCACCCCAGCCTTGGTAATGACACACAGGTCCACGTTGCTGCCAGAGCCAAGGTCACAGAAGATTCCGGCAGCAATGGCATCCCGGACCAGCGTCTTGGCCTCCTTGAGCTGCACGAGAGACGGAGAGGAGAAAGGCAGAAAGAAAACAGGAAATACCAAGAGAAAGGGACTGAGATGCCAGTAATGTTTCCAATGACAGCTGCAAATGCTGAAAAAGGTATGAATACCAACAAGTTTTAGTGACTCACCTCCATGTTTGGTTTGTATCGATCCTCAAACACCGACATAGCAGCTGCTGCTCCTGACCCTGAAATTTAACAAATAAAGACAATAAGATAAACTGCTGGACTGCTGGGGACCGATAAGCTTTGCGACTCTATTCTTCCAAAAACTCCTCAACTGGCACACGCGGAGGTTCAGTCCGCGAGGCTGTCATTTGTCATACTTTAATGTGACATTCTGAATGGAGATGGCTTCTTTAAACCACAAAAATACTAAAAGCTTTCCGTCATGTGAAATTCATGAAGAAAAAATACAATCCCCTAGGGTATGTGTGAGTTATTGAGTCAGGGCTGGAAAATAAATAAAGCCTTTTCTTTCATTTTTTGGGAATGATATAATGCATCAAGGAAAAGAACTACAGCAGTTCAGGGATAAGTACTGATACTGAGGTGGTGGGTGAGTAAACAGTAGAAATACCATACCCTCTATGAATGAGAGGTTTTGGATATATTAAAACATTTACTAAAAACAAAGATCATATTTCATGAAATATGTGGCTCCTCGTCCATTTCCATTTTTTTCCTCATTAGTTCATCAGCATTACAGAAATTTAATTATTTCCCAATTCAAGTTATTATTTTTAGCATTAATGTACCGAAGAAGTCTTCATTTGCTTTATGTATTCAGTGATACTGTTTTCTGGCGAGATCCAAGAATTAAATATGTGACAAGGCCTTGTCTTGTCTGAGGTCATTGACTTCAATGAAAGCCAGATGTGTCTGAGACAAACATCAACGTAAACAGAGTGCAGTGCTACAGAGACCCAGAATCACGATCTGTGGACAGAGAGAGAGAAAACACTGAATGCAGGGCCGCACCCATGGTCAGATAGGGCAGCTTGTCAGTAGAGCCGTGTGGGTAGATGCTGTAGAGGTGGGTCCCTGTTGCATCCACACCTCCCACTATCAGAGAGGAGCCAATGTGGCCCTGGTACCTAGAGGCAGAAAATTTAGAATTTAGGGCATTTAGTGGTAGAAGGAGAACTGTAAGAGCTGAAGGACTGAGCTCTGCAGAAGGCGACTACCTGTGGACAGGCCATAGCATGCCTCGCTGCAGTTCCAATAGCTTGCATACTAACCGTAACCTAGGAAACCTGTGCTGACGGTCCTAAATGCTTCGGAGATAAACTTTCAAAATGCTGGAATAATAAAGTCTGTAATAAGAAACACTACCCTTGTTCGGTTCAGCCCCTCTCCTTAGTGTGTCGTAGCTCACCTCACCTGAAAAGCAACTGTTTCAACTGTCTTGTCACTGTGACCACCATAGGAGGACGGCCTGTACTTAGTGAGTGTAGCTCCACGTTGGATGCCATCATCTGGGTGGTGATTTCTGCGTCCGCGGCCACTCCTGCTCCACAGCAACTGCACAGCAACACAGTCGTCATAAGCTTAGGAGTGTGGGTCACACAGAGTCGCTGCTGCACTCCAAATGTCCTCCGTACACCGTCCCACGTGGTTTAAGGTCATGGCTTTAATTCATTGTCACCCCACCACTCACTAGATGTTGGGTGCGATGTAGTGGATCTTCATG
This sequence comes from Scleropages formosus, assembly GCF_900964775.1. Classification (NCBI taxonomy): domain Eukaryota; kingdom Metazoa; phylum Chordata; class Actinopteri; order Osteoglossiformes; family Osteoglossidae; genus Scleropages; species Scleropages formosus. The sequence goes on along the minus strand of NC_041828.1, from coordinate 5,938,013 downwards.
CAATTCTTGTCAGCCACCACCATGTCATCTGTTGCCCTTGTGTCTGCCCCCAGTATGACTCCATCCTGAAAGAGAAAGTGCCAGATGGAAGGAGAGAAGCAAGAGGGAGAAAGGGACAGAGGGAAATGGAGAGTGAAAGATATATATTAGGTAACCCTATAAAGTAAGATGTAGTATATTAGTTAACCCTATAAAAGAAAGACGATGAAAAACTACTCTTTACACTTTCGGCACATTAACAGATTTTATAGAAACATAGATTATTAGTTTCATAGGTGCATTTATACTTTCTAGTACTCAAACCTAGATCGTTTCAGATCTGTTCTTGAAATGCTGTCAGTATGTCATCACCAGCCACTTAACCGGGGACCAGATGTGCTGCAATATGAGTCTGATATCACAGCTGCTTGGGCCAGAATTCCAGAGCGTTTGATTAATAACAGTTTTATAGAGGAAACATCCAAGTGTTTTCCTACCAAACATATTACTGTAAGAGTAAAAGTAAGAGAGGAGGAACTATAGTGTATGAGTTCCACAGTCAAGCACACACACACACACACACTGTACTGTATTTATCAGTTCCAGCATCACCTTGTACATTATTCCAGCGATTGTGGTCCCAGTCTTCCTGGCCTTGGGGGCACTGTACCCTAATTTTGACAGGTTCTCCTCTAACATTGCATTCCTGTAACACACACAGTCACAAATCACAGTTACGCTACTACAGAATGTGTTTACGCTTTACAGTACAATGTACACCTTTTTTCACCATGGCAGAGCACTAAATGTGCTGATGTATGGTTGAGTGACCTATTGTAACTAGTGCATATAGCAGTGTAAGTTACCTTGGTGAATAAGGTGTGTGGGCTGATAACACTGCATAGAGCTCATTGGAAGTCGCTTTGGAGAAAAGTATCCGCTAAATAAATACATGGAAATGTAATGTAAATGTAAATGATATTAGACTATGCCACAGCAGTGAGCTGTATGGCAGTATGTACCAGTCTACTGTAAAATGTAGTTAATTAAGTTTCACTTCTTAGCTTTAAATTGTGTACTTTAGGATTATAGCTCTGTGAACTAGGTTCTACAGCAAAAGTATAGCATAAACTTTTAAATTTGGTCCACTGCACTGAGATGCAGGTAGTGTGATACAGCCATTACAGAGTACAGTATACCATAGTATTCCTGTAGTATTAGTGGTTGTCCTTCCTAGTTACTGTTTTAACGACTAGTGTGAAAAACAGGTAGTGTAGTCGAAGTGATGAAGAACATGACACTGACTGTCCTACTCTTGCAGTGTTTTCTTTGTTCTTGTGTGTGGACACCAGGCCAAAGGAGGTGTGGAGATGTCTGGTGCGAACGAGTTGAGGAGATGTATGACATGTAAGAAAAGCAGAGGTCTAGGAGATACTCAGTGGAGATACAGGAGATGTATATTATGTAGGAAACAAAATATGAAATTGTTGTAGGAGATGTGCAGCTGTTGGAAAATATAGGATATACAGGAGACACGAAGATCCAGGAATGTAATTTATAGATGAGGTGTAGACCTCATATTTAGGGATAGAACACGTGGAGATGTCGGAGATGTAGGAATGAGTATGAGATGTAGGAGAAGTGTAGGAGTTCTCACCTGCGGGAGTTCTCGAAGGAGAAGCCGCCTCTCTGGGACTCACAGGGCCGCTGGTCGATGTTCATCATGATGATGATGATCTTCGGACAAAGTGTTCAGGGCGATCACTCAACGGCGCGGTGTTCGGAAACGACAAGAAGAAGCGCGGAGAGATCCGGCGATGCCCAGCAGCTGAGGGTCTCGGTCCCCGTTCGGTGCGGTGCGGTACGGTACGGTACCGTGCCCCCGTGTGTCAGCAATTCACCGACCAGCGCGTCGCTCCGCTTTCACTTTCACTTCTAGACTAACGTGCACGAGTTGCGCGCGAGGAGGAAGCAACCACGCCACGGGCTCGCGCCGGGGCTCGAGAAATCAAATACGGCAAAATCAGAGTATCTGGAACAGAAAACACACATTGATTTCTACCTATGTGAGAAGCAGGCGCATGTAAAAAAATATGGGGAAAAATATCATATGATATGTGCATGAACAATTTCGAATTCGGAATAATGGGAGGCGACTTCGCGCTTATTCCACCAAGTGAGGAGAGACTCACAGTAACTAGGAAGCAGGACACAGGAGAAGAAGAGAGAAAGGGAATGGTAATAATAAAGAGTTTATTGTATCATTGATGGCAGAGGTCACACTTGTATCAGAAGCGCTACAGGTAGTCTGCGGATTTCTTTCTGAAGTTGCTGCTTCCGGTGATGATGATGGTGATGATGATGGATATTCCGCTTCTGAAACATATTCTCTAAAAGACTGATCCTGGCGAGAACTGTGTCCTCAGTTTAGTGGTGAAACAAAGAGCTGAAATGAGAACTTATACACTCCAGTTCTTAAGAACAGAAATGTTTCCATCAAAAATACTTTAAATTACACTGTAAATGACAAATTTTAACATGTGTACAGCTTAAATCTACCATATAACATGTCAACTTGTTATACAATTCAAAAACATTATACATATTTAAATTCTCCTCTATAATTTGCATATTCATAAAGAAACTTTTGCATTACAAGCCCCGCCTGCAACTCTTCAATAAAGCAACTGAACGAGAAGCATCTGGCCACTTATATGTAGCCACACCCCTTCATCTTAACTTTTTCCCTGTGTGTGGCCTAGGAGAACCTTCAGTGCCCTTTCTGATGATTGCCCATCTTTTGACCACACCTGTTTTTCTTTTTCTATGGTATCCTGTCTGGCCACCTTGCTGCAGTCCAGTCTAGCCCAAAAAAGCCTGGCTGTGTTCTGTCCAGGGGAGACAGAAATAAATATATATCTTGCCTACTATAAAACAACATACTGTAGGTATGGGTGGTTAGTTATAAATTCTATTACCAGTGCAGTCACATCAACAAAAGTCACAGCCCAGTCTACCATAAGCCAGTTTAATATACATGACAGGTTGAGAAATGTATTTAAGAAAAAGTAACACTGTATACAACACTGTCTCATTCAATCTACTCCTGCTTGTTTTAATTTGAGCTGGACAGACATAATTGTAGTGGTAAAATAAAGTTCTGCACCTGTCAATTACAAACAGAGTAATACAGAACAAAAACAGGATAATTAAACATGGTATTGTGAACCTGTTCAAACTACAGCACATTACAGAGAAATGATTTAACGTTACAAATTTGGTACATTTCTCAATGCAGCTTTAGTTCTAAAATGGCACATAAAGTCATTCAATACATTTCTTATAATCCGTGGTGGACAATTTTATACAAAGCCCTATAGTACGACCTGCAAACATGAACAGCAAGACCAGTACCTTCTTAATGTGGACTAGAATGGATATCTTCAATTAGTACGTTCACAGTTTTTATAGTAACCTGATTCTGTGGAAGTGACAATGAAAGAAGCATACAGTGTGTTTTAAACATTATTTCGTATACCTGCTTCCGCCATAACTTTATTGGACTGCAGCAATGCTGGGTGACATTAAAATAGCACAGAAACTGCAAAATTCAAACACTCTCGCTGTTAAAGTTCAGAATGTACAGAAATTTGTACAGTTTTTCAGATATATGAAAAACTGTACAAAATAATATATTGATTACTGGTTTGGTACGTCATGTTGACATATATTGCTGTTTGGGCTAGACTGTGTATATATTTATTGCCTTTAGCTGAAGAATTTGAGTTACATTGTACGTGTGTGTGTTTACAGGCACTGATCTAAGTGTGAATTGTACAGTGGATAGTGGTGTGAGGTGATGAATTGTGTGAAGGTGGCGTGCATTTTCCATCTCTCAGTCTCTCTTTCGAACTGTACATCTTATGCTTTCTCTAGCCCTGAGTTGAGGGGGTGAAGGAGGATGGTCGGATCTTCATTTCAGTGAACGGGATTGAGAAGTCCTTGCCTTTCCACTCTGTCCATATTATGCCCTAGAACACAAAGAGAGCTTTGTGGAGGTTTGTTGTTTTCTCGAAAACTGTAAAACAATTCAAGTAAAGCTACTCTCCATGGATCCAGAACTGGATGTTTGTGACTAGATTTAATGTGAACAGAGCAAAAGGCCCATACCTGGTGGTTGGTGTGGGTGTCATACAGGCCATTAAGGTTGGCCTCATGGCAATTCTTGTACCACCAGCCCCCACGGTATGACACGGCACAGCGGGTGATGAAGGGGTTGGGATCTCTGTCTCGGGTGGAGAATGGACGCCCATTGTGGTACTTCATGGAGTCCCCTGGAGAAGAATGGCGAAAAGTGTGGGAAGCATGAGGATGGATCCAGAAAGATCAGAGAGGATTCAGAAAAATGTGGGCCTCTAACGCTTCTACATGAGAGATATGTGGCATAGCATTTAAGACAGATAGATAAAGTGCTTGACTAAAATATCCAGCTGTATAAATGGAGAAAATAAGAAGCAACTTTGGGTGAATGAGACAATGAAAATGCGTTTAATTTTTGACACTTCCGCATGTACCCAGTTTCACCCTGTGTTGTGTTTTTAACTAGAACCCTTATGAAGTTTATTTCCTCCTGCCGAACTTTATGTTTCTTACCAGCAGTGCCCGAGTAGCCAGACACCTGGATGGCATAGTGATTCTTCTGCGTGTCAACGGAGAAGGAGGAGTAGTGGGCAAAGACAGACTCGGACCCTGAGCGAAGGTCTATGCGCAGGGCCATGGGGGTCATTCGGGTCAGGTTGTGAAGCAACTCGTTGCCTGGAGTGTTATATATTAACGGGGGGATACTGTTAAAACAACTAGAAGCAACACTGTGTGACTCGTCTATTGTCTAAGTACAATTAATAAAACCCCTGGGAATTTACGCCACATTCTCATTTCCACTGACTACTAACTACTTCAGCTGGGGGTTCTAATGCATTTCTGTTTTGACATGAATATTCAATATGTATTACTGAAAATTCCTTTCATGTTAATTAGATATTCAGAAAGGTTCAAAAAGTGAACATTTGTATTGAGTGAATACATAGCACTTAAAGTCAGAGAAATTGAAAAGAAAGCTGAGGTTTGATGCGTGCAAGTACAGAGGTGTGAGACTGCTGAATACACAGGTGGGCAAAACAGACCTGTGGAACCCTAGAGTTAATCCTTAAGGGGGCGCTCGGAGCCTCTGTTTAAGCTGACTTTTCAGTTATTTTTCAGTGGATGCACTAGATATTTGATATAATATCAAATAGAGATGCGTCTTATTAATTTTCCCAACTGTAATATTTAAGGAAAGTTCATTTAATGTTTTGCTTCCTGAAAAACAATCATCAAGGGTTTCTGTGATGAATCAGTGCTGAATGTTACCAAAAAACTGTTAGCAGCCAAAATTGAGGTATGTTCATCAGGAAGGACTGTGCTGCACTGTGCTAAATATTGTCAGATGGAGAATGATGTCATTCCTATTAAAAACGCATCAAAGTGCCGTAAGTCTACTAATCATGAACAACACAACCCCAGTGCAATAGCTGCACTAACGCATCTCACCTATCCAAAACTCTCCGCTGATGTTGCCAAAGCCGGCGCTATACTCCCGCCAGCCTCTGAAGAAATTAGTTTTCCCATCCATTCTCCTTTGGATAACCTGGACAATAACCGTATGCAGACACACAGATGCATATAAAACAGATGGAGAATTCTTCACTAAGCAGACCATAAAATGCCAGCTCCTCAAGTTAAAACTGACTTATTAAGCTTGCCAATTAGGTGGCACATTATGTAAAGAAGTGAAATGAATGAACTGTTACTGTAGCTCTGCTGTTTATCTTTTAGTGTAAGTGTCACTACTCCACGATGCTCTCACCGTCCAGCCCCCTCCATCGGTCTCCATGTCACAGTAGACCAAGGCCGACTGCCCCTGTGGCCCATTGGGGAAGACCTCCACCTCGTAAGAGTCATGGACCCCATTCATCAGCTCCTGGGAGCAGTCGGTGGGGAAAGGGAAGGCGAGCGTACCTAGGAGGAAGGCAGAGGAACAGGAGCAGACCCATTGGGTACAGAAACTGACAGTGGCGAGCGATGGGGGTAAACAGTTAATGGTGGACTTTCAGCTGAATGAACAAGATGCGTGGAAAGCAAGCCTTCGACAGAGTACGGCCTTTTGTTTATGATACAATTGGAGTTTTTCACTTGCATGATTTACAAGTCTTCTTAACTCTCTGCTGAAGTGGAGCGCGTCTTGTGTTCAGTGACGTTGGTAGTGAAAGCGCGAGTCATCTTCCACAGAAGACTGTGGAGATACACAAACCCGTGGTGAAGTCAGTGGAGATGGCCACACTGTACTCCCCCTGCCGCTCTCCCTGCAGCCTCACGGTGTACTTCGACTTGGGTTGGAGTCTCTTCAGCTTGTGCTGGGTGGCGGAGCCATCGAGGGTCACTTCCTGTGCACAAGGGAGAGAAAAGTTCAGTAGCACCTCCAGCACAATGAAAATAATCCAGAATTTGTCAAACCCTTCAAGGGCATATATGTTCTTGAAGCTTAACAACAACCTCACCGTCATCTCCTGGCCAGCTGTCTGATAGGTCAGCTTGTAGCTCGCCAGTGTGTGCGTAGGAGGCTTCCATGTCAACACAGCAGACCGTGGTGTCACCTGGCTGGCAATCAGGTCCCTCGGACCCTCTACCCTGTCAACAGAGCCTGCTGGAAAGATCATGTAGGGCCATGGAGTATTAAAATAGATTAGTCATGGATCAGTACGGAATAGCAGGTTTTATTTGTGCTGTGTGTGAAAGGAACAAACCGCTGGTAGTGGTGAACCGTGTGGTGGACCCTCTGCTCCGCTGATTACCCAACTGGCTAGAGACTGTGACCGTGTACAGCGTGGAACCCTGGAGATCCTTTAGTTGCTGCTCAGCTGCATTTCCCGACATGGTGATCATCACATCTGACCCTAAAGGGGAGAAGGAGTGGGAGATGGAGGGAAAAAGTGCAGGGAAACAGAAGAAAGATGAAGAGAGGCGATAAATGGATAATAAAATAAATGTCTTTGGGTAAGAGAACTGGCAAATGAAAAACGTTGGTGGAATGTCCTCCATAGTGAAGACACTCACCTTTCTCAGAGCCGTAAACAATGATGTACTGATCAACGGCTGCCAACGCAGGCCTCCATAGCAGTAGAGCATTGGAGTCAGTGATATTGATAACTCGGAGATCAGTGGGTGGGTCGGGGGCTGACAGAAGGAGCAAGAGAGTGAGCAAGAAAGAGAGTGAGAGAGAGACACACACACACACAAACACACTGAGTTGATGAAATTAGGTACTGTAGGCTGTTGAGGAACCTCTGAACTGAGAGAAAGTTGATCAGGGAACCATGAAGCTCATATATTGGCAAATATTGTTTCCTGCCAGGAATAATAATTATGGGCAGTATTTAAATTTATATGTATTTTTCTCCCACGTTAAAGAATGATCTAGTTATATCTGAAATACAACTGACAAGATGCAGAAACTGCAGCGGTGACACAAGCCCCAATTTAGGTTGCCAGAGGAAATTATCTGGAAAGGCCCCAAAGCACACAAGAGCCGCTTTTCCGTGGGAGCTTATGTAAAGAATCCTTCAGACAGACGGCCAAAGGAAGGTGAGTTGGAGGAAGACAAACAGGAGAGCTGCGGAGTGGCAGCCAGCTGTTACCTGTGACAACGACTCCTTTCACTGGGTCGCTCTCGTCCATTCCTTGTGTGGAAATCACGCTGACCTCGTAGGATGACCCAGGAGAGAGGGCGGACAGAGGGACGCTGGACTGATGGGAGTTCAGTGACAGCGAGATAGGCTCCCCTGAGGAAGAGAGACACTCACATGACTTCTGCCGAGCCTTTAAAAAATAAGAATATTGCAGTAGGCTCAAGTCTGCTTTGTCAGAACCAACTCATGAACATTTTAGATGAAAGGAGATGGAACCGCTGTTCTGATACTTCACATTCCACTCTTCGGCAGTACAGCACGTGTGTATAAACAGCTGCAAGCGCTGCTCGTACCATCTTTCATGTGCGCGAAGGTGACCTTGAACCCCGTCACAGGCCTCCTGGGTTTGATCCAGGACACATAGAAGGAGGAATCTGTCACATTGCTGAACTTGAGGTCAGATGGAGGCTCTGGACCTGGGTATGGAAATTGAGATAGAATTAATTAGAGAACGAGGGAATATACTGTAGGGGGAAAGTACAGAGAACTGCAGGAGGAAGGGAATTTTATAGAGTTTGGAAAAGAAAAGAAGTAGAGATGAGAAGTAAAGACACAACCAGTGTGAGAATGGGTCTGGCAGATGGCAGCACTGACATACAGTTAGAAAAACCTCTGTACCAAAAGACATAGTACTTGTAAATATCACAATAAACATGAGTAAATATACAATCGGTACAAACTCGCAAACGAGGCAAAGGCAAACCTTACAAATTGGGGAAATGTGAAGAAAAGTATCGTTTGTCACTGTAAACATACGGCAATGATACTGGTTTTCCCACACAAACATACAAATGCCGTTATTATTAGTACCCATGTGGCGGCATGCATACAGTATATATGTGCAGACATATATACAGTACATACAGTAATTTACAGCATAAATTGAGGACATAGACATGTTGGTGCTGTTAATGGGAAAGGTCTGATCCTGTGCTTTATAAACAGAGGGGCAACAAGGGAAAGTGAATGTGTAGCCTATGTTTTGGGCTCAGATGCTCTTTCGGTCCTGTAGGGAAGCAAAACGTAGTAAAGGGAATTGAGGAGACATTAAATAAACATGGGAAACAAGGCTGGGGAAGAAAAAGTAAACATATGGGATTCATATAATTGAAAAGGAACAGTGCAGAAAAAAAAACAAAAGGTAATAAATAAAAAAACTGGAAAATGATGCAGTAAGCATGACCAGCAGCAGATTGTAAATGTCAGGAGACCAAAATATTGCTGAAATAATTACGAAAGGATTTGGAAGAAGTGAGTCGTGAACTTCTGAAAAAAATAAAATATGTATCAGTGCAGTGATTAATTTGTCAGTTTTCCCATATTCAAAAAGTACCGTGGGGCCAACCATGGTCTTACCCTGGATTTTTTGTGAATGGTGAGGTGAGTCAGAGAAGGTGGCTGACTTTAAGCTTACCCTGAGTGAGAGAAGATCAGACCAGTAGTGAATGAGAGCGAAAGTGTGTGACATCACAAAAGCCTTCATGAATATTGAAATATTCATGTTCATTTATATCCATGACACTTTTCTGGCACATGGGTGCATCTGGGTTGATAAACAGCACATTGTAAAAACACAAATACAATCCATTTCATGAAATTAATGCTTCTGAATTCAATTTCCCCAGGAGCTGAACTTGGTGCCTAGATTTGCTGTTATATATCTCTAATACAGTGCTTGTACTGTCTAAGTGAGACTGTTGCAAACTGATCTACATGTGCATAAAAATGCCAGATGTAATATAATAATAGGGGCTCTGCCTCTTATAATTATTCCAGGCATTATTTTTATAAATATAATAATTTTATAATTATATTTATAATATTATAAAATTATATTTATAATAATTTTATAATTTTAAATACTTTTAATAATTTCCCTTGTGGGATCAATAAAGTATATCTATCTATCTATCTATCTATCTATCTATCTATCTATCTATCTATCTATCTAATAAGCAATACTAATTCGTTGTTTACAATGTACCCAGTTCTTTAAAACGCAACAGAAGACAGTGTTACCACAAAAAACATCAAAGACAAAAACATGGTGACCATTAACCAGTTGCATCCCATGATTAACGCATGAATGTGACATAATTAAAGCATCACACACATTTAATGTGGCATTGCTTTAATTAAAGGCCACGGAGCACTAGAATGACAAAAATCTTAAGCAACATACAATGTAAACAAGCAACAGTGTTAACAGTCCAAACACAGACACACATGACTGTCCTAATAATGTATCGTATTTTTTAGGAAGATAATATCTTCACATCTTCAGAACCGCTTGTCCCATACGGTGTTGCGGGGAACCGGAGCCTAACCCGGCAACACAGGGCGTAAGGCCGGAGGGGACACACCCAGGACAGGACGCCAGTCCGTCGCAAGGCCCCCCAAGTGGGACTTGAACCCCAGACCCACCGGAGAGCAGGACTGTGGTCCAACCCACTGCGCCACTGCGCCACCGCACCCCCCTGATAATATCTTTTCTGGAATATAATAATGGTTAAGTACAGCATTTCTCCAGTGTCAAAATCTATTTTTTATGTGTTGGATTCACTGCCTGTTTTTCCAGTGTTAATCTCTCTCGAAGGATTAAGCATATGCTAAAACTCAACCGAACCATATTTTCTGTGAAAGTAATCAAAGGTATAAATGAAAATTAGGCTCAGTCAGTGCTTTATGCTGTAAAGACGATCTGAGCATCAGTTACTTGTGAGAGATTTTACACTGATTTGAAGCTGCTGAAGGCAGTTGGAGGGGAGAAGGGACATAAAGAAACAAAGAGAAGACCGGTGGTGAAGGGTACCTGTCTCAATCTTGAGCTGATGCATTTTTGATCTGATCCGAGGACCCATCCCAAACAGTGACACAGAGTAGCGGGTCTGAGGACGAAGGTTCTGGAACTGAAGGGAACGAGCGGTGCCGGGAATGACCTGTGAAAACTTCTGGGGACCTCGAACCTTCAGTCTGGGACCATGGTTTGGTTCTGAGGGAGAAGCAGTGTCATTCCTGCTGCCACCACTGATACTTTTCCTGTAACTGTCTGGTTTGCTTTTGTTTTTGATTACAGTGGCCGGGTCTCCAGCTTCTTCATCAGGGGTCTGGCTGAGTCCCGGTTTTGGCATCTGTTCATCTTCTTTGTTCGTTTCATTCCTGTTCTCTGTGGCAAATTCATACCTGCTTACAATGAAGTTTTTGAACATTCCTTCTGGTGCATCCCAAATCAGCACAAATCCCCTGGAGGTTATGTTCTGCACACTCACCGAGCTAAGGCCAGGACTTGGTTGTTTCGTAGCACTGGTGGATCTGTTGGATTGCCCACTTGCACTAACTTTGGAGTACGTGGGCACCTTGCTTGCTTGAGTTCCACCACTAGTTACATCTTGGCTGGAGTCATAACCTGATGGAACTGTTTTTGGTTTCAGACCTGTTTCCCTCAATGTCCCATTTAGATCTGTTTTCACAGAACCATATGTCATTTTCCTCTCAGTGATATTGTTTCTTTTGGACAGATAATTTGCAATTATTTTGATGCTGTCATTTGTTTGGCCATTTGTGTAGTTGCCCTGCCATCCTTGAGTGCTTAAAATAATTTTGCCACCAAAGGTATTATTTCCTTGTTTTACTGTAGGTTTTATCGGTCTACGGGGGGGCCCTCTGGAGGAGTGGTATGGCATCCTAAGAACTGGTCGGGTCCTGTTGCGTAACTGTCCCCCATGAATGCGGCGGACGGGAAAATTCTTGGCATTTTGGTGCTGAGAAGTTGGCATTTTGCCCTCTGTCTTTCCAGCTTCTGTTTTATCTACTTCTAAGGTTACGTCCTCTCGCTTTTCATTCTTCTGATCTCCATTATGATATAAAACTTCTGGGTCTAATTCTGTAATGGTAGAGAAAGGTTGTGAAGGACCTGCTTTGTTCTCTACTTTAAGGCTGCTGTAGGTTGAGTGTTGGGTGGGTGCAACTGTGCGGAATTGGATATAGGGAAAAGCTACACGATGAGAGGAAGTATCAGAATCAGTACGATGAATCACTCTAGGGTTCTCGCCTCTTATTTTTTGGTTGTCTTCCATAGTCTTCTGTCCTACAAATGGAGAGGCAGAGGGAGGAGGAAGAGAAGGCTGAGGGAAAGAAGTGGGTGAATATGTTGGACTTTGGGAATGATAGACTTTGTGTTGATCTGTATCCATCTGGGTTTTTGTTAAATGTTCTGCTGGAGATGGTTGTTTGACAGTGTACACTTTTGTTGGATCAGTGTCCAAATCAGCCGCTGGCATCTTACTTTGAATTAAGCCATTATTTGTATCTAATGTTTGGATTTTGGTGGTATTTCTTCTAATTATCTCTTTATTAGCTCCGTAATTTGTGTCATCTTGAGATGGTGTCAGGCAGGTTGATGATCCCAAAGCTATGCCTGCTGTGGGTCCATTTCCATTAGCTTTTTTAACGCATTTCTTCTCGTGTCTTTCTTTGCCATTTATGTCATCCATGGTGTGCTGCTCCATGAGTTCCAGATTTGTGTTTGTTCTGTTTTCCCAAACATTTGGACTTTTGGATAAATGGTTGAGATTCTCTAAGTCCTGTTTACCAGAAGTATAATTATGGGTTATATTTGCAAGATAAGTTTTGCCTTCCTCTTTCATGGTATGTGGTTCTTTAGTCTCTTGACTTGGACTTCTTCCCAAGATTATCTGTCTCACTGTTAATGACTGTGTCTTGTTAACAAAACTTGGTGGCTTGGATGGACTCATTTGTGTCTTCTTTTCTGTTTGCTTTTTGTTTCCAGGTTGTTTTGGCAAAGTCTGACCTTCTATCTTCACACCTGCAAGGCCAGTCCTGGTGCCATTGTACCAGGCCTGGCCTGGGACTTTGGGCTTTTTGGGAGGAATTACTTTGTCACTTGGTTTAGACAAAACTTTCTTGTCCTTAACTTGTGGTCTTTTGAGCCCAGGTTTTACTGATGATTCAGTTTGAGTTTCACTGTTGTATCCCTCTTTTATTGAATCCAGTCCTTCCCTTTTGCCTTCCTCTTTCTTATAGAATATTGTTCCATCTGGCTTCTTCTTCCCCGTTGGCTTTACTTCAGTTTTGTCCATCTCCGGTGCCTTCTCTCTTGAAACCTTTTTCGGGATTTTCTTGGTGATTGCTTTTGTCATGTTCCCTATTCACATGACAGGAAAGTTGTGATCAAAGATTTTAGGCTCTTGTCTCTGTTATTTAACCAGGGAAGGAAATAATGTTAGTCATAGCAATAACAGATAATGAGTCTGAATTCCATACATTTCTGCTATGCATACTAATGAATTGGATCAGAATGATTAAGCACGGTTTCTTGTCTGCTTGTCTTGCTCAAGATTCACAAGCTGCAAATGCAACAATGAAACACAAAACATCAAGTGGTTTCACTCCCAATAGGATCTAAAGCTCAGAAAAAGGCAGATGTGAATGAGTTAATCAGGATGTTTGCTCACGTCTAGGGTGTTTCCAAGCATCTTGGCTGAAAAGTTGAATGAAAATGATTAAAATCTCTGGAAAAGAAATTATCTCATATGGTTACCAGCACAAAAACACTAAAAAGGAAATGTTAGTAACTTTACAGGAGGCCAGTTGTGGTCTTGGGACATTTCTTTTGTTCTTTCAAATTGTTCATTAATAAACACCTTGGATACGTTGAAACTTCATTTTAACTTAGATAATAGTGACTGATTTTATTTAATAATTAAGTGTTTTGGAGAATCTCTAGTCATTTCTTGCTAGGACCACAGCTCACCACCTCTGTAAATTCACATTGCCAGGGTCTGGTGCAATGTTTGAGTCTTGCCTGTTTACTGGACATTCTCCGGTAACTCATAAAAGCCACTTCTTCTTCTTTTTGTCTGATTTGTTCATCCTTCATCATCTCAACATTTGTCTCCATTACTTGTACCCCTTCCTATACCAGTTCTAAAATCCATGCTGCAAGGAAATCCTAAAATTCCGAGAACATAGTAAAACCTGCTTTGGAACAGCATTTCCTTGAACTGTTAACTAAATGTTAATGAAATTTTGAACCTTTGACCCTTCAATTTAGATATATGATGGCCAGTTCTCCTCTTCACTGTGTACACAATTTCCAGCTTTAGATTTAGGGAAGAAATTCAGTCGGGCTCTTGAGTGCTCAGCCACAATGAATACCTGAAAATTTTCAGTACTTCCTGGACAAAACCTCTAACTGACATTATTTATAGAATAGCCACACATTCAGTGGTAAATTATACCATTATAGTCTTGCACATATTTCCTTTGCAGACTCACCTGGTATGATTTGTACTGTGATAGGCTGGCTCTGGCTCCTCCCCCTCTGGGCCACCAATGAGATGTTGTACAGCCGCCCTGCTTCGAGTCCTTTGACATGGGCCGAGTCTCTTCCTGGCGGCAGCGTCAGTGTCCTGGACACTGTTCCATTAGTCTGACCGGGGGAGATGAAAAGACGGTACCTGTCAATGTCCCCCAGTGGAGGTTCCCACTGGACAACAGCAGTGGTGGTGGTTGTTTTGACAACACGAAGGTCTTTGGGTCCCGAAATCACTGAAAGGAAGAAAGAAACAACAGAGAAACATTTTAAATGAGCAAATGTATGTATGTTATTGGCATCTTAAAAACTAATATAAAGCAGGTGGAAAGAGAGTGGTAAAGAGAGCAGGTTAAAATGGGTAAGACAGGTTGCTTCCCTTGACCAACTTCAATATCATAAATCAAAGAAACTGTACACTGTAAATTTTAGAAAAACACGGCTTGTAGGGCAGCCAGACTCACGGGTTCTGAACACGATGGTGGTTTCCTGACCCATGACCCCATCTTTCTCTCCCTGGATTGTCACTGTATACTCCTGGCCTGCAGCCAGTCCAGTCTGGGTGTAAGTGGAGAGCCAGCCCTCCACTGTCGACGTGACCCTTTGATCGCCCTCTTTCTGCGTGTCAGAGAGTAACAAACACGGGACAAATCAGGATAATCCTGCACCTCAAAGTCATTTTAAATATTATGCCATTTGCTTGCAGACATTGGAAAATCTAATAAAATTGAGAAGTTGCAGTTTCTACAATTATAACTGAACCTCAACCTATTAGACAGGGAAAAAACTTATTTGTACTAAATTGCTGAAATCATGGAGTAACAGCACAAAAACAGTACATAAAATATATACATTATTAAGTTATTTTTTTTTAAATAATAAATTATTGTACTTGTGCAATCAGCACTTCTGTGAAAATGATAGGATGATGGTGATTAATTGTAAGACTTGAAGATCATGGACTGCGTAACATGTGTGGACAATCGCCTGAAACTACCTTGATTTGCAAGCTTCAAGAACCATGTATTAGGGTGCACACAGCGGAAACATTCCTCTTTAAGTGTAATAGCGCTTAGCGGAGCAATATTTAGCTCTCCGGCCAGAGGCTTGTATAGGTCACCCTGGACACAGTTGCTGTTTGACAGACAATTGTGTCTTTGTTGCTCCCTCCTCATTAATTCATTCTTGAATATGTCAAATTATAGTTTGTATGTCTCTCTCTACATCTCCCTGTTTCCCTCTTTTCCTCTCTGTGTCCCAGCTGCAACCCAGTGATGTCATCTCTCTGGGCAAAGCCATGTTTTCAAGAGTGTTTACACCAGCCCTAGCAACAAGCATCCCACATCTGTATTCCCTGCTTTGCTCTCCCTCTTTCCTCCCTCCTTTCTCTCTTGCTGTCCTTCCTTCTCTTTTTTCACTCTGAAACCCATTATCTTCTCGGCCCCCCATGCTCACTAGCCTCGCCCTTTAATTCATGCACGCTCCAGTCTCTCCATCTCTCTCACGCCCACCCTGTTTTGCACTCAGGATGGAAAATATGCACTTGTCTTTTTTTCTCTTTTTCCCTCTTTTCTTTCATTTTTGACTGAGCATGCTGTTTTTTTTTTTTTTTTCCTCCTTTATTTCTATTTGTTTGAAAGGACTCTGGATGGTGAGAAAGTGTCCCAGCTGAACCGTGCTTTAACTCAGAGGAACTTTTCCCTCGGCCTGCTCTCTCGCAAGGACCGCGGGTGGTGTAGGTGGTGCTGGCCTGCTCCCCCACCAACCGAAATGTTTCGGGCTCATGTGTTGATCCTCTCAGTCTCAATCTCTAATACTCCCACATCCTCTCTGGATAACTGCTGGCCCTTGAATTACATGAGAAGCGGCGCTCGTACAAGTCGGATGCGAGGAAAACACATTAGCGAGATTCTAAATCTGAAGCTAAAGAGCAGCAAACAAATTTGTATCATGCGCATGTGACATCATTCTTTCCAGCAGATAGAAAACACATGTCTGTTAATAGATAATACATTTAAAAAAAATTTCTGTATTCAGTTCACGAAATTATTAATGAAAAGTTCTTAGTTTGCAGCATTATAGTACTTAACCTTTATTAACTTTTCCTAAATGGCTTATTTTTAGATAGATTTTTGTTATGTGCTGTAACCCCCCCCAACGCCCTATTACATCTCTTTGCTTAAGTGCAATTTTTAGAACAGACCAAATGCAATGTTATCTTTATGAAGTATTATTACTGATGATTTTTCCCAAATGGATTTAGGGAGATGTTTAGATAGACGTGTGATTATGGTTCTCAGTTCTCCTATTAAACTTACACTCTCCCTTTCCTTGTGAAGAACTGGCGTTCGCTGAGGTGTCAGGTTTGTTAGCACCAGAACCACTATTAAACAGAATTTATTAAAAATCCCAATTCAGTTTTCACTGGCAACAGTTCAGGATTCCTCACACATTTACCAGACCCAGAAAGACTGTAATATTCGGCAAAGCATTGCTAAAGGGTTTCATTCAGTCCAAGCCGTATTTTGTTATTTATTTTTTGCGGTCTGGGGTTCTAAGTGTTGACTAAATTTAACAAAGGATCTGAACTCTGAGTCGTCTGTTTTCAGGGTCTCTGGGCAAAGTAACTTCTATCACAAACCAGCCAGCTCTGGATTTGAAAAGGAGGGGTTTTGTATTGTGAGAACTTTACCAGCACCGTTACTGATGAGATGATCAGCTCTCTCCTTCCCTCGACGATGCCAAAGATACAGCAGTCCCTTAAATATCTCATGCGCTCATCTATGTTTCAGATATTTGAGTGCTGTGACCTTTGGCTCCCCCAGACATATGTATTAAAAAACTTTTGATGACACACTTGGTCAGAAATTCTCCCAGAAATGAGACTTTGAAGTGGAGTTGCTAGAATGGAGTTGTGACAGTGAAATATAATGCTTTACTGGATTAAACGGTAAATAAACATCTCTCTATTTCCCTTCCAGAGTTATTCAGTTGTTCCAAAATACACATGAGTGTTGGGATGGTGAGCTTGGCTTATGGTTTGAATTCTCACCACTTAATCATATCTGTACACGAATAACATAATTTGCATTTATGCTTCTAATGACATATCTAAAGGGCTTGTTATCAGATTTGTGTTGTACGTTTACATTCCATGAACTTGTTCCTTGTTAATTTGTTATGTTCCAGGTTTAAATGTGTGGATACCTGGATATTTGAAAAGAAAGTGTACTTTTGCTTTGTTACATGACCATCACTCTATTCTTGTTACATTTAATTTTTTGCATTTAATGTTTCGATGTCCTCTTTTTAAAAACCTACCTAGCCACTCTTACTTTAAAATATTAGTGACATGTATACGCTGTCAGCTGATGTTTTCAATCAGTTTTAATGGCCATAATCAGCTGTCAGCCACAATCACTTTCATTGTGAACCATTAGCAACTGCATATCATTCAATCGTCACATATCATGCACAGCCGACATAACATTTGACGTGTGTTAGAACTGCAGAAGGTTAACATTCCTCAGTGCAACGAGACCAATCGTTTTAGTGTCAGCCAATCAGAGTTTAGTGCTGACCAATCAGAAATTAGTGTTGAATTTTGTCTTCCCTTGATTAACAGCCTACTTCCTTCACATGCAGGGGAAAGTTTTTTTGAAATCTGTTAATAAAGATTAGTTTCTAATAACAATAATAATAATAATAATAATAATAATAATAATAATAAGTGGGTTTGACCGAGTCCTGCTCTCTGGTGGGTCTGGTGTTTGAGTCCTGCTTGGGGTGCCTTGTGACGGACTGGCATCCCATCCTGGGTGTGTCCCCTCCCTCTCCAGCCTTACGCCCTGTGCTGCCGGGTTAGGCTCCGGCTCCCCGCGACCTCGTATGGGACAAGCGGTTTCAGATGATGATAATAATAATAATCAAATAAGTTCAGATGAGATTTAAATATTATAATAGCTTAACAGGTCTTCAGCGTTATGACAATGTTCCACAAAAAGCTTATCATAAATGTTTGAGTACTAATTATCTGGACTATTTGTCATTTACTGTGATTTAATTTTGAATATAACTTTTGAACACAGTGAACATTTTCCTAATTTTACAGTAAAGCTGGCTAGTTTATTTTAAGTGGTCTGGTCATGTGTGTGTTATCCAGCCTATACTGGCAAAACATCCACCATGTCCTCAGGGATATACTCGTTAATTAGTTGTTAATTATTGTGTTATTTGATAATGTTATTTTTTCTGTATTCATTTCATTAGTGTAATTGACAATATCAAATTTTATTAATCCAAAAGATTTAATTTATTGCAAAGAGATAGAGAAATACATATTTTTTTTCAAATAGTTAAAACTGTATATTGAAGCTGTTAATGTTGGAAGTGGTTTAAAACATTAAAATATGTAACTTGATACTTGAATTTTTTTTAGCCTGTTACTTTTTTACTTATACTTACTGAAGAAGTTTTTTTTAAGATGGGTGCTGAATTTTTTTAAGTAACAGTACTTTAGTACTTCAGCATTTTTTCTGACTCTTCCACTTATCTGTTTGTAGTGTGATTAGGAATAATTTTGTATCACTGGAGTTACCTTGCTGGTGAAGGTGATGTGGTAAATGTCGTACTGCATGGATGGTTGGGTCCAGAAAATTGTTACAGATGAATCAGTGAGGTCTCTGGTGCTGAGCTGGGTCACACCGGGAAGAGCTGGAGAAAGAGAGGAGGGCGACGAGGGTGGGGGTGGGGGGGCTGCTTGCTCATACTGACATAGCTGTGATTCCTTAACAACCATTGAGAAAGTTATCTTACATACTGTATGTACATGTAAGCTGCAATGATGAAGTTAATAAAACAAGATTAACCCTTATGTAACACATCGTGTTTCTGGTGTTTGTTTCCAAACTTTCCAATATTTGTAACAATCTTTCTGAGGGTTATGACACAACGGCCCCAGTCGGCACCTGCCACCTCCTAGTTCTTTAACCACTACACCTCCTGCCGTCCAGTGAGTGGGATAGCAGGGAGAAGAACCCAGAGCAACTCACCAGTGCTGCAGTCAGGTCCAGTGAAACCGGCTTCACATTGGCCGCAGTCGGACCCGGTGAATCCAGCATGACACACACACTTGGCCTTTACGCAGCGCCCTCTGTTGTTGCAGTTAGCAGGACAGGATTTCAGGGAGCAATCCTGTCCCATGAAGCCCACGTTGCACACACACTTCCCGTTCACACACCTGCCCCTGTCGCTGCAGTCATTGGGGCAGGACTTTGTGGAGCAGTCGGGTCCTGTGAAACCGGTGTCACACTCGCACTTCCCATTCACACACCGTCCTCTGTCTCTGCAGTTATTTGGACAAGACTTTTCGGAGCAATCAAGACCCATGAAACCGGAGTCACACACACACTTCCCATTTACACACCGTCCTCTGTCTCTGCAGTTATTTGGACAAGACTTTTCGGAGCAATCAAGACCCATGAAACCGGTGTCACACTCGCACTTCCCATTCACACACCGTCCTCTGTCTCTGCAGTTATTTGGACAAGACTTTTCGGAGCAATCAAGACCCATGAAACCGGAGTCACACACACACTTCCCGTTTACACACCGTCCTCTGTCTCTGCAGTTATTTGGACAGGACTTTTCGGAGCAGTCAAGACCCATGAAACCGGAGTCACACACACACTTCCCGTTTACACACTCTCCTCTGTCTCTGCAGTTATTTGGACAAGACTTTTCGGAGCAGTCAAGACCCATGAAACCGGAGTCACACACACACTTCCCGTTTACACACTCTCCTCTGTCTCTGCAGTTATTTGGACAGGACTTTTCGGAGCAGTCAAGACCCATGAAACCGGAGTCACACACACACTTCCCGTTTACACACTCTCCTCTGTCTCTGCAGTTATTTGGACAGGACTTTTCGGAGCAATCAAGTCCCATGAAACCGGAGTCACACACACACTTCCCGTTTACACACCGTCCTCTGTCTCTGCAGTTATTTGGACAAGACTTTTCGGAGCAGTCAAGACCCATGAAACCGGAGTCACACACACACTTCCCATTTACACACCTGCCCCTCTTATTGCATTCATTAAGACAGTCCTTTTCAGAACAATCAAGGCCTGAGAAACCGGAGTCACACACACACTTCCCGTTTACACACCGTCCTCTGTCTCTGCAGTTATTTGGACAAGACTTTTCGGAGCAATCAAGACCCATGAAACCGGAGTCACACACACACTTCCCATTTACACACCGTCCTCTGTTTCTGCAGTTATTTGGACAGGCCTTTTCGGAGCAGTCAAGTCCCATGAAACCGGAGTCACACACACACTTCCCGTTTACACACCTGCCTTTGTTGTTGCAGTTATTAGGACAGGCTTTTCCAGCGCAGTCAGGTCCTGTAAAACCCGAGGCACACACACACTTCCCGTTTACACACTCTCCTCTGTTCCTACAATTATTAGGACAAGCTTTTTCGGAGCAGTCAGATCCTGTGAAACCTGAGTGACACACACACTTCCCATTTACACACTTTCCCTTGTTGTTGCAGTTGGAAGGACATGTGAGTCTGCTGCAGTCAGGGCCCGCGAACCCCGGAAAACAGACACACTTTCCATCCACGCAGCGGCCCTGGTCACTGCACTCATTGGGGCACTTAGAGCAGCCGGCACCTGGGTGCAAGAAAGCAAAAATTCTTCTCATATGTACAATACATAGTACCTGAGATGACATTTTGACACTCAAGTGGTACATACACACATCCACTGACTAGACACTTCAAGAAGTCATTGACAGTGACAAAATGTCATGTACATCCAATCTTTGGTTTGACCATCTAGCGATAGCTTGAAATGAGCCCAAACTGCTATTTTCGTCACAAGTGTTTTTGTCTATTTCTGTCTCTAATAGGAGCTGCAAATTGTTCCAGCCCTATAGGGTCCAGTAAACAGGAACTGCCTGAAACTCCAGGTGGGGTGAGGTGTTCAGCACTTTTCCAGTTTCTCAAGGACTGGAGCTGCTGACACCTGGTCTACAGATTTCTAGAATCGAGATGAGGAGTTTTCCTCTCCTTTGGCTTTTAGTTTCCTAACCAAAATCAGCACCGATCTAACCTAGTGTTCCAGGTGTAAATCTGTGCGAAACCTGCCAAAACAGTTGCCTTTGAGGACCGGAGCTCCCTCGTCCAGTCAGTGGAGAGTGTGTGAAACTGAAGAGAGTGTGTTGAAGAGTGTGTAGATGTGACAACTGAAGGTACCTGAGCCCTGCTGGCCACAGCAGCCCCCTTCCACAGCCCTGCATTTCTCCTTCAGGGTGGACACCTCTTTCTCCAGCCTTAGCAGTCGTTCCCGAAGGGCTGCAAACTCCGGCTCGCACCCTTCGGTGCAGGAGCTGGGGACCAAGTTGATCCGGTGAGTCAGAACCAGAGGCATGCCTGGCTCCAGGTCCAACTCCTGTCCTTGGTCATGGTTGGGGGTACCGCTGTCCCTCTGAGTGTCCTTCTGGATGCAGGTATCTGAAATCAGAACTTTGATGGGCTTCTGTGCTGGGGGGGCATTTGAGTCTCTCGGGATTCTCTGACTGGTCCCTTGCAAGGGTTCGGCTAAGAGAGAGGCAGGTGTCTCCTGTGTGCCATCGTTTTGTGGCTCTTTGGCATTAGTCATGGTCAAGAGTGCAGAGAAGGGGAGGGCAAGGAGGAGGACATGAGGAATGAGAAGCATTTTTTAAGAGGGAAGAGCAGAGGAATGTCAGCGAAGAAAAGAGGGCCGAGATATTTTAATGAACAAAGAACTGAAAAGAAGGAAGAAGCTCGAAAAGGCGAGAAGCGACGGTGGGAAAGTGTCTCCTTGGCGGAACAAAGTGAAAGGTCACGTTAATTTCTCATCAGGACCAATTTTCTTTCCCCTTTCTGAAGTGAGGAAAAGCCAGACGATGTTCTTCAGAAGCGAGCGCGAATGGACGTGACTCGCGAACAAAATACTTCTTCTTGTCAAATGAACCCGAAAGGTGTTTCCCTTAAAAGAAAGAAAGGAGAGAAATGAAATTAGAGTCAGCTGTGGTCCATCCCTTGCCTTAAGGGACGTGCTCTCTTGTTGAGCTCTGTTAATTTATGCAACTCTTGATATTCTCCAGTGACCATCTGTAAAGCGCATTTCAAACGTAGTGTGGAATCTTCACCATCTGCGGTACATCAATCTGAACGCCACTGTTGAGTGCAGCAGAAACCCGTTCCAGCCGTGACACACTCGGGCCACATTTGTACCACGCTGGTGAGCACAACAAGGGCGCGAACCCTGACCTGAGGGAGCAAACAGCGACAGGAAATACGCTAAATCTGTTAAATGGGGCGCTAAGTAATTTACAGTGTTTCCCAGTATTTTTCAAATACCTTTAGCCACCTACTTTCTCATTTTTCAGGAATATCAGCAAAACTGCCAGTCCCATTCTGGGCGGTCTAGTCCCTCTGAACCTGCAACTGGGCAAAAGCACTAGACATGTGACTCAAAAGCCAAATTTGACATCAAGAGTCTGATCATACAGCCCAAGGAAAGTCATACAAATTTTTGAATTTTTTCATAAACCAGACTTCAGAGCACCCTCAAATCCTTCATAATCCACAAATGGGAAAAAGACCACCCTGCTTAGCTCTCAGCTGCCATTGATCCTTTGGTACCATGAGAAGATAAGTCACTTACAAGCCAACGGTGTCAGCTTAAAGATATGATGTGAAGATACCATTAATACACCTGCCACACGAAGGTTCTTTCTGCGGCCTGTACCGAGGGACGACTCAAGGTACACACTGTTTACTGACACAAACAGTCCATTAACACATCTGAAGAGAGCAAACCAGAGCCACTTCTGCCTCTTAGAATCTGGGGGTATGGTGTGGTTTGAACTAGAGCCCAGCACATGAAGTGCTTCAGTCATGAGCACAGCAGCCTGGCGGTGTCGATACCACCAAGGAATAGAACCCACAATCCCATGAGCCAATGCCAGAGTGAGTAGTTGACCACCAGAGCTGGTCACCTTCAGACCAATGCTGTCCTCTCTTCTCTTCTGATGCTTCAATATGATAAAGTCTTTGATGCATGCAGTGGATCATTGGGTCCAACCTCACATCTACCAGGTCATGGACCTGCAATAAGGACCCCAAAGGAGCCCTAACTGCAGAACTGCTTTTTTCATGTACCACACTCTTGAATTACAAAGCATGTGAACTAGTCTCCAGCTCACGTACACTACTCTTTCACATTGACATTTCAGACTAGTTCTCAATGACTTACACCAAGTTCTGTCAAAAAAAAAAAAAAAAAGAAATTTAACAAATATTAAGTAAAGATGTATTTTAAGGGAAAACTGCAAGGGAAAAAACTCTCTGAGAAAGAAAAGGAAGGAAGTAGTAGGAGGAGGATGATGGGCAAGGCTGCGTCCCCAGGATTGGACCAACTGGCCTACGTGAGGCCCCAGGGAAACCTGTGTGACAACAGTGACAACAGCACAGCGCTGACACAAGGGAGCCCCTGTGCCCCTCAGCATGCGTCCACCGTATCACGCCCCTGAAGGAGCACAGGGAACCCCTAAACACACCTGTTGTACCACGGAAACAACAGCTCCTCTGACTGTTACCTCGCAAAGGCTCATGAAAAGCACAGGGAGTAATTCAACAAGATGTTTTCAATTTCCAGTGCTATGCCTGTGCACTTAAATAGAAATGATCGCGCTCATGTATTATACAGAACCATGGCGCATTATGTACTGTACAGTCCTGACTTTTTATTCTATAATACAGAGTAATACAGTAATAACAGATTGGAACATCCCTGCATTACCTTAACTCTCCTTATTGAAACACAGGGAATTCTCAACGCTTTGCCTGTTTGCCAGTCAATACTGGGATGCTGTTGCAATGCCATCTCCCCACCACAAACTAACTAATACTAAAAAACTCATTGGTGGTCTGCAGAGTTCCCCCGCAGAGCGATTACTGTGTAAATTTCTTTTACTCTGGTCCTAGCATGCAGGAATACTCATTCAAGGCACAGCTCTCCTCTCGATCATCATCCCCGTACCTCCACTGCTGATCAGTCCTACTCCCCCTTTGGAAGTGGGACTGCGATGTGATGGTCCAGCACCACCCTGCTTTCCCACATGATTACAGACACGGTTTGATGACAGTGTCTTCCATATACTATATGGACCACGATCAGTCAAACAGGGAATTTATCTGCTGAAACTCCAGTGCAGAGCAGCTTAGAAGAGAGCACTTCATATGAACCAGCTCAGGCAATGAAAATCCAGCACACACACACACTCAGGGTCACAAACAGTGGATGACTGTCACTACTGCTACTGCTCCCGAGCACCGACAGGACTGCGGCTCGCTGGACCGTGCATCTTACCTGGGTGAACCTGGTGGGTCTCCCTTGGTGTCCGTCGGTCAGTCTGCGTCTCCCACCTCTCCGCATGGGGAAGCTCTGATTGACTGACTGAATGAGAGGGAGGGGGGGCGAAGGAGAAGGACCGAAAAAGACAGGGAAGGAGGAGGGGTGCTATAAAATTTTCTCATACTTCAAGAATTTCTTCCTCCCTCTCTCTCTCTCCCCCTCTCTCTCTCACTCTCCTTTTCCCTCCGTCCGTCTGTCTCTCTGTCTCTCGTTCTTTCTCTCTCTGATGTATTTCTGTTTTTCTTTCCTCCACAGGCAATGAACTTCTGCACAAAACATCCGAATACTGGGATGTTTTCAACAAATCAGCTTCATCTTTGATTTCTTTTGAATTATGTCGTTTGTGTGAAAGTTTATGATGTCAGTCAGACATTCCTTTTTTTATCTTTTTCCGTGCTGGTGTACATGAGAAATGTGTCCTGTAGAATCCAGGGTTGCTTTTTAAAAATACTTACATGCAGTGACAATTTTTATCATTTGACATAATTCTGATGTCCACTGCAATGCAAAAAAACAACTGCCATGAGTGAAATAAGTGGATGAAAACTTTTAATCTGCACTGCATAAAAATTTTGACCATCTGACTTTTCTAGCTCAAAAAATTAACTTTTCCTCACCTAAATATTATGAGCATCGCAAGGACAAAGTGAATTGAAGCCAAAGAATGACATAAACAGGTGGACTAAACACAAAATCCCACTTCTGGATTTCAGTTATTAAATCCTTCCTCGTCATTTATGTTCTGTATGTATTTCCCATATAAACATCATTGCAGGTGCTCCATAGAAATAAACCTCAGGCTGAAATCCTCTAAGGATCATCACCCTTACAGGATTCATATTGCTGCATCTCTGAATTTTTCTGGTGTGTTTTCAGTTTTGAATGTCAACATATGTGTGTAATAAAATTATAGGTCTTCTTGGGAGATCACTTGGACTTGGTCAGTCATCATCTACTTGCATGCCAAGACTTCCACCTGCATGAATCTTTTGCAACTGAGCAGAGATTTACTCTTGCATAGATGCATTAAGCAGGAATCAAGTACATTTACATGCAACTAATAGATATGACATGAATATGTTGATGTATCATCCAGGGCGTGCCAAACCACAATGGCTATTTTGACGGGACAGTCCAATTAGCAAGATTATCCGCTCGGTTTTAGAACTGCAGCTTAACTTACAAGGCTACTGAGAGGATTTATTTCTCAATGACACCATCTGGCTCTGGCTCATCTTACTTGGAGAGCAGGCTATATTAGTAGAGTGTAACTAGAATTTAATAGATGAATATTGCAATATGGCACAGAATTTAGCATTGCCTCACTGATACATTCATCATGTTGCTTTGCCAAAGCACAGGCCTCTCCTAAACACCCAGAGCCTCACGGAAACACAGGCTTAGGACAACAGTATGACAACACGTGCTACAAGGGCCAGGATGAGCCATGTTTTCATTCCCACAGGCTCCTTATATGAGATTTCGATTCGGAAGCGGAGACAAGTGGAAGAGACAACGTAATTACTGGCCTTCTCTTCATGGGGAGTCCAGTTCTACCTATGAAAGCAACTAACACATAAAAACCATTACTGATGTAATTGATAACTTGAGGGTGATTGTGGTCCAGCTGCAAAAGACCTGTGGAAACTCCTCAAAAACTTCAAGTCTCAGGTTAGGGTTTCTTCAGTGGATTTAAGTCCGCAATTTCCATCCCATCCAAACCCTTTGATTACATAGGAGAGCCGTCTACGTTTAATAAGTGTTTACTCAGGAAGGGTCATTGAGGTTCTGAACCAGTCCAGGGAAACATGACGGAGGACACAGTTATATGGATGCTCGTCCAGTACACACTAATGGTAAAGTTACCTTTTCGCCATATCAGCCTGTCTTTGTATAACGAAAGGAAACCTGCAATCATATAAGGAGTGAATGTAAACTTTATGGAGATTCTGCTTGGGCCAGACTGGAACACAACGTGCAACTGGGAGAGAACAGCACGGCTCACTGAATCACTGTGCCACCTTGCCAGCCGCTGGCAAAACATCTTGTGTTCAGTTCAAGGGACCATTGGTCCGGTGTGCTTTCTTTCTTACTTAATAGCATTCTGACTGCATCCATGAATCTCCGTCTTTCTCGGACTCTGAAGACAACAAGCGCGCCAAAATCGAGAGCCAGATCATGATGGAAACAAACAGCCATTTACTTACAATGCTGTTTCAACGTGTTACGTTTCATTGAAGGAGCAGTAATTTAGTTAAAAGGGTGAGAAATCACCAAGGTACCGTATTTCTTCTTGAAAACACTGTGCAAAAGCCATGGTGAAATCACTTGTATCGCAGTATATCCACCGGGCAGCTGTTAATTTGCTGTTTTACCATATGGTATCTGATCAGTCAACTGCTGCTTCCTTGTTTTTGAGCTGACTGTTGAGTGAGTTGTTTTTCATGTGTGTTGTGCTGTTCTGCAATAATTTTAAGGCCGTTTCTTTCACAGATATGTTTGTAGCATTCATTTATCTGCATGTTTTTCATTTAGTCGGCCTGAGTCTTTAATCCTTTGCGAGAATCGTTCTGCAAGATGCTCAGCCATTCTGGAACGTTCGGTCTGCAAGAGCCTTGGCTGGAAGTGTCCGCAAATCCCCACCGAATGATCCCACGGAGCGAGCAGCCGTTTCCCTTTGTCCGTGGACCACGAAGAACCATGAAACTGGAAAACCTTTGACAGGCTGCCTGGAAAACAGGCAGATTCTGACACTGAGAGCGACTTTACACACAAGCTGCCACACCGCTGCAGATTTCCAGATGACCCCGGCCGACACACTCACTACCGCTGCGCTGAGGGTAGGCCTATATTTCGAGCACAGCTCACTTATTCCTTGTTGAAAAGTTGGTCACGCCCACTGGCAGGACAGAGCTGACGCCCCAGCTGATGGACACGTTACTTTATTTATTGTTACTTTGCTTTAGTTGCTTAGCAGATGCTTCAAGGGAAAGGAATTTTCACATCACTCAATTTTATCCATTTTTACAGTTGGGAAGCAATTCTGGTCGAGTTCTTTTCTCAAGGGTACAACAGCAGCGCTCATCCTAGGGCTTGAACCTGCAAATGTACTTACAAGTCCACTGTGCTACGTACCTCAGTGTTCGACACAGGACAAGTTAATGTATTGGCTTGAACAGTTTCCATGGTAACCTCAACTATTGAAAAGGATATTTGCAGGAAGCCACTGCGAGAATCCAGCCGTATTCCAGTGTTTGCAGAACCTCTGTTACCATCCACAAGTTTTGAAGAGGAGAGTTTTTGAAAGTGTGTGTGATTCGCCTAGCGTACAGTGGTGTCGGAAGTGGGACTCATCCGTCATGTGAACAACTCAAACAGAAGTTCCAACATGAGTCTGACATGAAATTAGCATAACAGGCCTTTTTCACCACTCTGTGACAAAGTGAAAACGAGTGATGTAATTCCATCCATGATGACTCCATGGGGAGAGGCCTGGGGCCAAGCATGTTTTCAAAATTTGAAGAAATGGACTCTGGTGCTGGTGGGGAAAAAAAAATCAAATAAAGGGAAACATTGGTTGTGGAAACACTTACTGGGACCCTGTAGAGATTTGTGCATTCAGTGATGTGTTCATTGAGAAAAGGAAAAAAAAAAACCTTCTTGTAGCAGAGCTTTTCTGTTATTTCTGGAGAAAATCAATCACACTTCAGTCTACTGAACATTTACAGTTGCAGACAGACCTTGAAATTTACTCTGACGTATCTGTTAAAACACATATTTTCTATAACTTTCGAAACGAACGCTAACATTTACAGCCTCCACTGACCGAGCCCCTGACATACTTTTGACTGGCTTCGTTCATGAGGAGTTTTGGAGACGTTTTTGTTTTACCCAACGACTTGATACATCAAACCTTATGGCTTTTCCAGCAGTAAAAGTATATTAAACAACCAAACATCATTCATTTCACCCTGCATCCTTCTACCTACTGTCATGCTCTCAGCACAGACAGGGATGTACCTGGTTGATGTAAGAGACAGCAAATGTTGTCAGTAGCGGAAAGCGGTAAGGACGACCTGGCGGACATAGTAATTTTTGAATGAACTTAGAGCCATTGTCTTTTACAGCTCATTTAAATATGCCATAACCTATATCAAGTGGTAGGGTGGTGCCTCACAGCTCCTGAGTTGGGGGTTTGGACATGGTTTCGAATCCAGATCAGCCTGCATGGTATTTACGTGCTTTCCTTGTGTCTGCATTGGTTTCTACCAGGTGCTCTGGTTTCCCCCCCCACACCGCAAACATATGTTTCAGGTGGATTCATGACTCTAAATTGTTCATAATTGTGTGTTAATGGGTGTGTGTGATTGCTTTGTAATAGCCTGGTGTCCTGTCCACGGTGTACCCTGCCTTGTGCCCTATGCGTCCAGGATAGGTTCCAGACCATCACAACCCTACATAGGACCAGAATTTCAGTAAAAGTGGAAAAGCAGCAGTTGAGGATGCAGTGCTCAAAAGAAAGGGATCTCCTCTACATTGATGATGCATTCTGACAGGAGACGCTTCAGGGTAAATGCTGGAATTTGAAGTTTTTCCGTTGTTGTCCCAACCATTTAAGACACGGCTGGTTAAATGAAAGCCAGCGATGCTCACAGCTCTCCAATGCATAAAAAGATTTCAGAATTCCTGTTGACCTATAGACAAAAGCGCAATCTACGACATAAAAACAGAAAGGTGACCTGTAACAAAAACTGATGGATCAAAACAACTGGAACTGGAAGAGTGCTGAAGAAATGTTAAAGCCCAGTGATCCTTGTCGAAAACGTCACCTTGAAGTGAAGTATGAACTGATGTTAATTTCCCTGCTGTAGAATGTCTTCGATCCAAAAAATAGATGAAGTATAGATAATAGAAAGACATCAAAGCACAACCTAGGTCCTGATTCATTATACATGCTGAACTTGCACCGAAGGGGCTCACTGTGCTATTTGAAGGGTCTTGGTGTGTGGAGGAAGACCAATCTTCTTGAGATGGTAATCAGGCTCCTCCAGGGACATCCAGTGTGCTGAAGCAATGGTCCATGATTCCACCTGTTACCTTGCTCCAGCGGGGGCATTGGGTCTAAAGTGGGTGGCGTCTACTGATGATAGCTCCTGGAACATAGCCTCCAGCTCCCTGACAGCAGTACCCCCAGCCCCTGACCAAGACTTGGCCTCCACGAGCAGTCAAAGCCAGGTACGAGGTCGTCATGCCTACGAAGGCCCACCTCCGACCACACAGGGAGATATAACTGTGAATCAGACTTTATGCTGCTCCTGTGCCCTGGGGCTCCACCTCATCCTGGGGAGTAAAGAACACCGCTGTGTGACCCTGAGACGTGCTGCTGAACACACTGATGCATTTTTATGTAAGCTATCAGTCACTCTTGGTGTTTTCAGTTAGCGGTCTTGCCACAGTGGATGATATACACAGGAATTTGCTCGGTTTTTGCATTCAAAACACATTCATATTATGAATGCAATTGATCCATTTACTTCACATTGATTTAGTGGAAATTAAAACAATGTGGGTGAGCTGCTGTCATTAAATACGGTCAGAACCGTTCCTTAGGGGTGGATGAAGTACAAAGTGCAGATTACAGTGTTTAATGGCGCAAAAGCGGTGCTGCGTGAGGGATAACGGACACATGATTCACCTGATGTGTCCGTTCATCAACGTGCACACTTCTATAATGTTGAATATAGTTCATATAATTTGTACATAATGTGGACTTGGGGATGCCGTGAATGCAAAATGCCGCCAAAGACACAGACGGAGGATGGGGACAGGCATGGCACTCGGTGCTTATGGTGGCTGCATGTAGGGACTTTTCTGTTTTGTCCATTTTCAGGCAAGAGCGGAGACCGGAAGGACATCAAGAAACAACCCTACGAGGTACGGATCACTCCTCAGAGACAAGGGGAGAGGAGTGCAGTGAAGCACACGGAGAGACAAAGGCCGAGATGATGGACGGATAAGGAGAGCTGAGATCATTCGAAATGACAGGACCGCCACACTACATACACACACACACACACGCACACACACACGTGCACGGTAGCCACGTCCAGAGACCTGGAAACAGGCTCAGGGCATTGATCTCAGGACGGGCTGAGGGGGAAAACATATGTCAGGACACGGATTCTGTGCAAATCTCTCTACGCCAAGGTCCGATGGGTTCAGACACCTGAAACCGTTTTAGGGGTTTTTCCAGAGATCTCTTTGAACAAGGTGACGACACGAGAAACTCGAATGAATGAGGGATTTTTTTTCTTCTTTTTTTTATATCCTGGCAGCATAACCTGTTTGGGAACCCACAAAAATATGCGAATCAGTGCAACGCATGTGGCTTTTCTACACAGAGGGAGCGGATGTTTAGGGAACTCTGGGACAGGGGGCAAGTGGGCTGCGTTTTAGCACACAGAGGGCATTGAGAAGGAGGGAAGTGAAAGCCTTTCATTGTGGCACGGAGGAGAGCACCGGGAAGGAGCCAACTGTTGAGGAAAAATGGAGGTGAAGAATGCGAGCGATGCAGAACATGAAGGTGACGAAGAGCTGAAAAAAAACGATAAAAAAAGGGAACACCAAACAGCACGATGAATAAAGAGGGTATGAAACATCACTGGTGAAAGCGGGCGAAATTCCTCAGGACTCCCCCAGTCGTCGTGCTCCCGTCGGTCCAAAGTAGACGGGAGGTTTGGACGGCGACGCCGAGAACAGCGGAGGTATTGAATGCGATGCGACAGCGACGGGGGGCCGCGGCTCCTGCGCTGCTTGCCTTGGAACTTCTCACGGGCTAAAATAATACCTGAGCACAGGCAGCGCTCTGTTCTCCATGGCTAGAGCCCGTGGACCACGCCCCCATCCCTCACACAAAACCCCCAAACACACTCCTCTCTTGCTGTATCCTTCCTTTGCTCAGCCTCAGCTTAAAACCCAGCGGTGCCTGTTTAGCCTGTGTGTGTGTCCCCTAGTCCACCGCACCCTTCCATGGGGGGGAGGGGTTGTGAGCAGTATAGCTGGTAGTATAGTAGTTAGTGCTGCCGCCCTTAGATCCCAAGGTCGTAGGTTCAAATCTCATGTCTGGCTACAGAACCCCTAAGCACAGTACTCACCCTATATTACTCTAGTAAAATTACCCACCTGTACAAATGAGTAAATAACCCTAGGGAGAATAATACTATAAGTTCCTTTAGAGAAAAGTATCAGCGAAACAAACAAGTGTAAACCACCGGCTTCAAAATCAGTTTTTCATATAATTATTCCTTATTCATCAGATGTCTGTGCCTGAGATGACAATATAAGGATTGTTACAATATATCACGGTTTTCAAGATTATGGGGGGAATCCATATGAAAAATGAATGTGATGAAGTGTGATGAAGCACATTATAATTGTGACAGATGAAATACGGTGCTGTAATTAACACAAGATCAGCCTATTAGACAAGGAAAAGCACAACAGCGGACGCAGTCGGATATAAGAATGTACATGTTAAACAGGCTGTCCAATGACACCTCTGCATTCTCCTCTACTCATTCATTCTCCGCTCCCCTTGTCTCTTTCGTGTGTTTTCGGTTCCGAGCGCAGAGTGGTCCCTGAGGAAAAACCCAAACAAGCCAGATTAAAGCGTAAGTGCAAATACCGCGTGAGACCGAATCAAAACTGCCAAGCCGAGCGCTCCTCGGCGGCCGGCTGCACTCCGGATGGTGGGGCGAGCGTGTGTGTCAATGTGCGTGCGCGTGCCCTCGGCTGCCCCGACCATCAGACGGCAGAATCGGTGACGTGTGTGTTCGGGGGGGGTTTGCGCGCTTCCACGTCGGCCGTGAGAAACAACGGCCGAACGCACACAAAGCCGTGAGCGAGAGCAGAGTGAACGATTTCCCTGGTCTTTCAGGAAAGGAACGGAAGGGAACAGAACATGCACCACATGGGAGCACAACTGAGATTTGTGGCTCCCAGAGAGCGCAGCTATAAGTAGGAACGACGCAGAATCCCGGCAATATTTTCGCGCTGAATTTCATTAGTGGAAAAACATTTATCCGTTGAGATTTATAGGAATGTGCGCTGAGAGAGCGGTGGAGATTTGTGAAGTTCAAATGGCTCACGCTGCTCCATCCAAAGCTGCCTGGGTCCTCTCCTCCAATAGCCTACTTCGGGCTACCTGTGAGAGATTCTTTACGACCGTGCGCTCGTTCGGATGGCGTGTGCCACTTTCTCCCCAAGCGTGTGTATGCGTGCGTATGCCTGTCTCAAATTAGAGATGCATTTCTCACAACAGATTTAAAACCCATCACTGCAAAACATCTGGCTGTGGGGTGGGGTGGGGTGGTGGGGGGCCCTTATATCGAGGACACGTGACTGTCAGCATCTCCCACCAAACCTTGCTCCCCCACCCAAGGAAACAGATGTCAGTTTAATGCTTTCCAGTTGAATGTCTCCCCCCCTCCTCACGGGCTGAATTCATAATGTACGATCGGAGCTTCTGAGGAACGTGCGACAACCTCTGTTCTGTCTGTCTGGGGTGCGATCCCCACGGTGCAGCCACCCCAGCCCATCGCTTTATGAGCTTCTACTGATGATTGCAGCATCATAAACAGCTGCACTGTACTGTTTTTCTCTGCTCGCTGTTACTGCTCTCACCTTTATTCTATCTAGAATGCCCAGGATGGGTGGGCAGCCGGTGGTGTTCGGAACCCCGGAGCCTTTGTTTTATTCCCTTGCTTTTCTCTTGGGAGCTTTTCTTTTCCTTTCCTCCATGCCCAGTTGGGTTACTTTATAGTTTTACTAGGTCCTGTAGTTAGTATAGTCTTCTAATGTATAACTAAGCTTTTATTTCTGTTATTGTGTCTCTTGATATTTTGTTCAGCGCTCCGTGTCCCTGTGTGAGAAGAGCACTCTATAAAAATACATTTTTTGTATTATGTCTGTTGTCGAGGGTCCCCCGTGTACCCGAAATTCACACTCACATGTTGATATCAGCATGTGCCATTCTGGTGATGGGCTTCAGACCACCCCTTGCCTTCCCGCCCTCCTATGATGCACGATCAGTGCCATGAGACATGGACTGACGTATAATCTGCCACTGAGGTGAGTCTTTTCCATAGACCAGGTCCAGGAGGTCAAATAAATCCCCCCAAGTCATTTGGCGCCAAACTCACACCCAGAGCAGAAAGCTGGAACACCACATTCCCGATAAAATTGTTTTCTAACTATTTACTGACGGTCATTCCCGTTTTCTGCTACATTCCTGAAACATGTTTGTTTTCCACCTTGTGCACCTCATTCCACACAAACATTGCTGTTACAGTGTCCATAATGATTCCACATTATTAATACGTCTTCACACGGCAGAAATTTAGGCTGGGAGACCAAGAGTGAGGGTCTCGTTTGGTATCGTATGGGATGCAAAAACTGAGGCATCGAATCTCAGGAGCCACTGCCATTTACACGGCACATCATGGACTGTGTAAGTGAGGTCAGAGAACATTCTAGCACAGGACAATAAAGGCATGTTCTGACAACCTGGTGAATATGCCGTGTATGTTCCCCTCGTGAGACTGGTGGTAAACTTCTTAGAATCCCAGTCGATAAGAAAAGTCTCACACACGCACACACACGCACACACCAGCACAGGAACAAACAGAAGCAGACTGTGAATTCGCCAGCGGGGAGCGAATTGGACTGAAATCCACTGAATAGACTTTACACCCTGAGCTCCATGACATGATGACTGACTGTGAGGTTTTCTGGTCCCTCCACTTCCAGAACCGTAGCATATGCCATGATGGTGGATGGCACCATGGGGGACCATACCCTGGCAGACAGAGCTGTGGATGAAGAGCTTCATTCCCACTGCTGCCCTCCTCTCTAACAGTGAAGTCAATCTTTCCAAAGGAGTCACTTCTTGCCGTTTCCTTCTGCACATCAGATTTACTGTCTCCCTCCGTGCCCTCCTTCCACACCGTGTGACCCCCCCCTTCCTGCCCCTCCGCCCCCCGCTCCCGCTCTGAACTTCAGCAGGACTTTATGGCCATGACAGCAGCATTCTCCTTTTGCCAGAGTACTTAAAGGACATAAATCAATGGAGACGCATGGACACGGAGTTCTAAAACGTGGACAGGACACTGTCGTCACTGTCTTGGTCTGTTGTTGCCATTCGGTCCTTCAGTCTCTCCTGTTATTCCCCCTCCTCTATCTCACACACCCATAAACCTCCTGAACTTTTCATTCATCCATGGCTCCCAGCTCCCATATTCAAGGAACCTCTCCTTGAAGGTCAAGTTGCTTTCAGACAAATACATCTTTATGACCTCCCTGTGTTTCTGATTTCACACAGCCGATGTTGGCCGCTGCCTCTCCCCGCACCTCCTATGTCCCCTATGCCGTGCTCTCCAGCTGTAGGAAAACACATAAACACTTGGACACTGAGCAAAGATGGACAGCTGCCCTGTGCCATGGTCCCCACGCAGCGTTGGGGAGTTGGCGCCAGCATAGTCCCACAACCCCACTTTCGGCATCCAGGTTCCAGCTTTCCACACACTTGTGCAGCCTCCCCTCTCTCTCTCGCTTTCTTAGTCTCGCTCCAGAAAACGGTTATAACCTTGGAGCCAAAATAGTGGCACGCACCGTGTTTACATCTCAGGAAACCAAGAGAGACAAAAGAGTCAAAAGAGAACGTGGAAGACAGAAACAGACAAGAGAGAAGATAAATCTCCTACCAGATTTATCCATCATATCAGGGAAATTGTTTTCATCAACACTACATTATATATGAGTAGTTGTGGTGATATATGGGCATGTATTTGCATTTAAATTTACAGGCATCCCTTCATCTCCTAAATTAATCTGTTCCTGAAAATGGTGCAGATATCAAAAGCCTAGTTCCCACTATTTTATATGGGGGAAAATAATAATTGGTTCCCAGCCCATTCAAAAACTACAAATAAATTTTACAGATTATCACTAGAACTCTAAAACACCTATATAACTATCAAAAGATGATTTCAGCACCATATAAAACACTCACGCAGGATAAGCAATGAAACACGTAGGAATCCACTGAGCAGTTCACGTTTATTGTGAACAACTTTCTAAAACTGCGCACTGCTGCTAAAATGGACATACATATCCAAAACACCATCAGTTAAAAGTTTCCTGCTAATTCCTCTGCTGTCTCCGCGATCAGTCACTTAAATAACACGTTCAATATGGCCAACAGACAGTCTTTTGGAATATCTTACACTTCCCATAATATTCCACTCTCTTAAAGCAACATACTCATATACTGAAATTCCATTATATCAAAATTCCAGATGAAGACAGTTCATAAATCAAGGGATGCCTGTATTTACTTTGCTGGCACTTTTCTTCAAAACAGCATACAATGAATATCATTTACATATACAATGATACACTGTATTCAGCCGATACCTTTATCCAAGGCGACTCACAAACTCCACACAGACTTGGTAAGGATCAAGATCATTTTTACAGCTTCGATATAAGCATGCACAGTATGCGCTGCTGGGGAAGAAACCGAAAGTATACCTAGTATTATTTCAAACGTTTGGTTCTGAGACCTTGCAGCAAAAGATGGGAAGAAGACAAACAGGAAAGAGGGTCATACAATGCCCAGATTCGTCTGGGGTTGATAGATATTGCTAAGTGTTTTTTTCAGCTGAGATATGAATGAGGAGATCCAGCAGGAATGTACACAGAAACACGAAAAAAAAGCTTTCATATGCAGGTGCGCAAAAACATACACAAGAACGCAAACACACATCCAGGCTGGTCTCAGTTGATATGAAAAGCAGCATCACGTATGAAGTGGGAGGCAGGGGAGAGCCACCGGTAGGTGCCGAACAGCCTGGAAGCGCATTGGAAACACGCACCTTGGCCAGACCCTCGGCCACCCGGCCTCCCATGGGGCCCCAGTAAAGCCGAGAGCCAAGAGCTGGAGCAGTAAACATGGAGAAGCCACAAGAAACCCAGACGTCCCCCTCTGAAGGCTATAGCAGAACCCTGCGTGGCAGGAGTGCGAACCACACTTGGGTTCGATGAAACCCAGAGCGTCCACGGCCCGTGCTGCACCACAGCAGGAAAAACTGGGCTGAGCCCATAACGGCCCTGAAAGGTCGCACGTTCTAGTCCCGGTAGGGGAAATGAAACCGGGTCCTTCGAGCCAAACGCTTAACCTTAATTGCTGCAGTTAATATCCAGCTGTACAAATTGGAAAAGCTGTAAATTTGTAAGCTTGTGTAATTTTCTTTGTAGGAAAGTGTCCATGATGTCAGAGTTACTGTTAAATGGCTGTGGGGTCAGACCTTTCGTGGACTTTTGTGGAATTTGGCACCAGGCAGTAAATACATGTACGGACCTGTCAAGACAAACGTGTCCTTTAGCAAAGACCCCCTGCGGTTGTGAGAACGTCACATTCCCTGCTGCCATTTATTTCTAGTCTTTCATACTGATCTCAGATATAATAATTGTTATTTAAACAACAGCAATGTAACTGTCCCTGGATGGGGGGGATGAGGCTTCGGCCTGGAATGTCTGACTTCACAGCACTGGAAACTTGACCTTTCGGTTCACGACTTGTTATCTGGGTGTCTGGCATCGCGGCCCGTTGCCGTGGGTCGTCTAATAACAACGCGCATTGTTTACGGGTTCCGATGCCGTGTTTTTCTTAGCAAAATGTCCCGAAATGCATATTTGGAGTGAAAAGCTCAGCCTGCGATTTCTGCGTTTGCAGCAACACGTGGAGACGTTTAAGCAACAGCCTTTGTTCATAAATTGCTCTTAATTACTGTATGTTTGAGAGAGAGCAAATGGAAGATAAATAACGTGATCCGATGGCGATTATGAGAGTCGTGCAGGAAAATGCCTTCTGACGAATGGATCAGGTGCGACCAGAATGCAGATCGACGTGGCCTTTTTGGGCTGACAGTTTTATGGCGCAGACACACAGCACAGAGCCTTTATTCCGCACGACAGTGCGGATAGACATGGTCCAGGCCAAGGCTCCGAGTGCGGCAGAGACACGTACGCAGATGCATCCGTCGCTGGTAAACGGTGTCCACATGTACCGCTGGCAGTGCACTTACTACACTCGTGCACGAAAAGCCCCCCGCGCACACGCGTTTCTGGACGAACGCACTCAGACCGGGTGGTTCGCTTACGGTCGACGGGCCTTTAAATCAAACGCATGCGAAGCTGGACGTATTTTGCACAGCAAATATGCAACCTTTTAGCCTTTGTACTATATTCGCTTTCCATTCCTTACATTTGCACGAACGCACACATGCGCGCACACATCTGCCGGTACCCCAATGCACACATGGCGAATAAAAAAAAAAAAAAAAAAAAAAAAAAAAGTTGTCGAGCCGCTAGCTGTAAATCAATAAGCCGGTTTTGTGGAAGGACTGGTTTCCGCAGCACCAGGGCCAAGCCAACCAGATCCAATAGAGCGGAAGTGAAATGAAGCTCGATTGGGAAAAATATGCCCAGGATGAGGGGGATGGGAGGCTACTCCGAGCTGGACGGGTGAAACGCATAGGCAGCCTGCGTGTAAAACCTGTGCACGGGCAAAAATCCACAGTACTAAGAGTGGGCACCGGCAGCGTGTGTGAGCGAAGCAGAAAAAAGTGCGAAACGCAAAGAAACGGGAAGGGTGAGACACGCGATATTTGTGCGCTATGATCTGTACGCGCAGCAGACGCCAAGCAATGGTGTAATGATGAACGCGGATGTCATATCCTCACATCCACATGTGGTGTGTGTCCTCAGCAGAGGGTGTGTTCAAACAGAGAGGTGTGGTGAAGGGAGGTCGGAGAGACGCAGCGCTGAAACACACTCAGAAATATTTATAATAATATCATTATTATTACATACTATATTTTCCTGATGCCTTTGTGCAAGGTACTTTACGATGTCAGGTACAATTCCTTAAGCTCCTATTAATTATTCTGAGCACTATGCAGCTGGATAGCAGGCGCTGATTGAGGGTCCACACAGGCAGAGGTCTTTCACGAGGCTAGAAACACACCTTCCGCTCACTTTCCGTCACCCCGCTGTCCTTGTTCCGTCGGCCTGCCACGGACCAGCCGTCCATAGGAACATTGGCCCCGTTCTATTGGCCAGATTAGGTACTCAAGTGCAGCGTGAAGGGCCTCTACTAACACACTCAACCTTCACGAGGAAAAAGGACGGCTCCATTTACTTTGATCAACCTTCTCCGCTTTCCTCTTGCATGCTTAGTGTGCGCTGCTCTGACACCATCTCACACACACACACACACACACCAACAGTCTGTAACTGGGCACTGACTCACTGAGTGTGAGATGGGGAATAACTAACTGTGTACATGTATGGGGACCAGAGCTGTTTGAATGGTCCACTGAGATTTATTCTGCAAATATGAATGAAGAGTGGAAACTGCAGCGAAAGAACAGGACAGAGTCGATGTGCACGCACACGCACAAATTTTGATTTCAGACTTCTGCTTCATGCCAGAAAGCATAATAAAAAAAAGAACATATTAGTCTTTTGAAATTCCAGGGACTGTAATAAATTTGCAATGACATCATCAGACAAAAACCACACAATAAGGAAATGATGTCATTGGTGTTTTTAAAATCTCGTTAAGGGGACTCACTAATGAGTTTTCAGCCGCTGCCGTTGTCCGTGGCAACCGCTCATTTATCATATCCGTATTTCCTCAGGTTGCTTTCTGTAACTCAGGTTCCAGTAGCAGGGAAATACTCACTCTGATTTTACAGTTACACTGCTTTTGACACTGGCAGAGGAGTTTTAATGCACTGTGAAATTATTTTTCAAAATGTGATTTTTAATAGAATAAAAATATCTGTACTGATCCACATCTTTACAAATCATTTTCACCATGATTTCTGTTCTAACCATCAGTCACATTTCCAAAGTCCAGCATTTTAAACCCCCCCACCCCCTCCCCATACAGAACTCCAGCTCCATCTAGCGGAGGAAGCCCAGTGGGTGAAGCACGGCATGGAAAGATGCTGCACCCACAGGACCTCAGCTTTGCCATGTGGTGCCTTGTCCCTCACCTTCCTGTTGTTGACTGGCTCATGTTGTCATAGAATCCTCCTGGACAAGGGAGTCATTTCCATCAGTCCACATTCTGGAAGAGAACGGAGGCCCAGGGGCTGATGGGTATCACGCCAATCTACAATGACAGTGGCCCTGAGATCTCAACCCAAGAGCAAACTGGTCTTTTTTCAAATCATCTTTTTTATTTATCAAATCCATCATTGTCATCTACAAACAGAAAAGTGGGAATTCAAATATCATCATCTTTAAACAGGGAACAGGTACATTTTTTTTAAAAAAAAGGATTTGAAAAAATTTAAATTAAAAAAATTAAATATGAAGACTGAAAAGGAAGGCAGACAGTATTTACATTGATACCCTTGTAACCAATCATTGCTAAGGACATGCTTTGTGTGTCTAATGTGCATTTTGACCGTGTCTGTGTTGGAAAACACAGCTGGTCAGCAGTATGTGTGCCTCTCTACTGCCAATCGCTTAACCAGTGCCAAAGGTTGGTGTGAGAAAGGTGAACAGGAATGTCAAGGTGTAAAATCCTCGCCGAGACCCACTGCAGTGAAAAAAGGGCCCAATGTCTTCAAAACAGAAAACACACTACTTGATCCATGGAAACAAGACAATTCCCTCTGTGGTTGACAAAAATTCATTTTCTTTGTCATAATTGATGTAAAACAGCTTAAAAACACAACTCAGTGGTTAAACCTAAAAAAAAAAAAATTAAAAAAGATACAAAGAACACAGCTTCTGCATGTGACCAGGACCGCAAACGACAGAAAAGAAACGTGATGTTCATTTGTCCCCCATTACTCACTGAAGAAAAGATAGCAACAACTGAGTTTGGTCAACATAATCATGGATTTTCATGCATTTCTTTAAAAATTACTTAAATTCACATTTTACATTTACAATAAAAATCAGGTTTTGTTTAAACAATGCTTTTGCTCAACGAATTCTAGAACAATGACCGATCATGTTTTTTGTTTACATGCCACTCCCCCCAACCAATCAGAATGGCCCAACTGCTCTTAGCTCCACCCCTAACAGACCACACCCACCAGCTTTCACAGCACTCAGCCCCGCCCCTTCATGCACTGTAACTATGAACAGAACCTTACCTCTGTACCATCTCAGCAATGACGGGTTTACATGCTTCGGGTAACAACAGAGGCTGAGAGAAGGAAAAATTACCACAGTAAACACACTTGTTCTGCTTTCTGCACAGACGAACTGGGGTTCGAGGCCAGTGCCTACAGGACCACCTGAGAGAAAGGTCCTCCCCCTTTCCTCATCACCACAGGCGGCATCCCAGTCTCCATCACACAACTTTGGGAGCTCGGGGACATCTTTCAGCATCGCTCCAGCTTTAGGGTCAAAGGGCAGCGCCACACAGAGAATGCTTCACACACACACACACACACACACACACACAAAAGTAAGAAAACATCAACAGAACTACTGTATTTACAAGTGTGACAAGCATGGACTTTCTTTAAATAAGGCTTCAAACATCTTGACTGTATAATAATTGGAGCTACAACAATCATACAACAGGCAATACAGGGAACTGTATTAAAAATAACACACACATACATGATGTGAAAACGGACAACTTCCTCCGTATGAAAACAAGCAAATTTCTGCAGGGTCTCACTGGTCAGGAACATAAAAAATAAGGCCGAACACAAAACACAGACAACCCTTACAGGACATCGCAGTCCCAGTGACCCGTGTGCGGTCGCCTCCGCTAAGCGTTGCACAGTGTACTCTGATCCTCCGTACATGTGCCCAAGTGCAAAGGTCTGTATCGTTGGTTCTGTCTGTTTGTCTTGGGTTTGAAAGTGTGTCCCCTCTCCACTCTGGTCATTCCCACGTAGGATTTAAAAATAAAAAAAAAAATTTAAAAAAAAAGCTTACCAGGTAGACAGT
Organism: Scleropages formosus; assembly: GCF_900964775.1. Lineage (NCBI taxonomy): Eukaryota > Metazoa > Chordata > Actinopteri > Osteoglossiformes > Osteoglossidae > Scleropages > Scleropages formosus. The sequence goes on along the minus strand of NC_041828.1, from coordinate 5,896,413 downwards.
ACCTGACAAGGAACACAAACTGTTTGCACATTACAGCAATGATATATTAAGTCATTTATTCTACACACAAGAGCAATTAACTGCTCCCCTTTCGCTCTCTTCTTCTGCCTCATTCGCTCTCTCTCTCTCTCACTCACACACACACACACACACACACACACATTGTGTGGCAAAATATTAACATGCGTACACTGAAGGAGTCCTAAGTTTCTGGTAACACACAGTACTCTGAAGAGGGTTCAACACCGCGTGGTGCTGAGGATGCAACAGGAAGGAGCACTGGAGTGGAACAGGAAGCCAAATGAGCCCGATCAGACGAGCGGCGTCACAAGCCGTGACTGTGCGTTTATTCAAACTGAGAATGACAGGACCCAGCTGGCGAAAATGACCGGGGTGTGACCCGGGACAGTCGGCCCAGGTGGACCGACCAGGCAGGACAGCGCCGGCTTACTAGTGTCTTTTGTGCTGTTTGTCTTCATTTTTAATGCCTCCATTTTTGACTGACACTGAGGGTTGGACCTGTTTTCTCTTTGGCTTCGAGTGCATCCTCCTTCCCCCTCAGTGCCACCACACACAGACACACAGGGAACAGGGTAAGAGTACTGTATGTTACTCAGGCTAGTTCAGTAGTCTCACTCCCTTATTGCTCTCCATCCTCTATCTACTGTGCTCTCCCAGATTGGAATACAATCCAAAGTATCATTTCTTTTCATCGACATTCATCCAGCTCCTGTCATTCCTTCCTCTCAAAACCCCGCCCTCTGGCCACTGCCCCACTCTTAAACCCCTCCTTCTTGGCTGATGTAGAATGCCGCTTCCCTCCTACTGCCATGCAATGGTTGTCGCGGAGAATCTGCCGCCGCCCCGGTGCTGTGGGTGGGGCGTCCACGAATGGATGTGTTGCCATGGTGATGCTGGGGCGGAGGAGGGCGAGGTGGGTCCCTCAGGGAAGGAGGCACGGAGGAAGACTTTATGGGCACGATGCGGGTGTCCATGACTTCACAGTCCACCTGCATCATCATTTCGTAGCCTTTGGCGGAACCATACATGCTCTCTATGGGGGAGGAGTCAGACACGGGGGAGTCAGAGGTGCTAACTGAACACGCTTGCGTGCAGAACACACTCACAGACATGACCCCGCAGACATTTTCCCTTAGAAAAGCAAACATTCCCCAGACAAAACAAGCTTCAGAGACAGAACGGGAGATACCGTTGATGGACATGGCTGGCATCACCAGGGACATTTTGGGCCGTGTGGTTTTGTTGTGGCTGATGGCGGGCAGCAGCAGGTGGTCCTGTGGTGGGCAGAGCACATGGCAAGCACTCAGTCCCAGGAATTTACAATTATGTACAATTAATAATTATGAACAATTATTTACTCATTTGTACAGCTGGGTTATTTTACTAGAGTAATTTAGGGTAACTACCTTGCTCAAGGGTACTAGAGCCAAAGGTGGGGATCAAACCTGCAACCTTTGGGTGCAAAGGCAGTAGCTCTAACCACTACGCTACCAGATATACATTTCACAGGCCTGATATTACAACAAAAAAAGCATTCATACATACACCGGCTCCAAGTGTTATGACTGTTCAAGATATGAATCATCAGAAACACAATCTTTTTTTTCCCTTTAAAAAAAAAATAGTTACTTTTTTCTCTCTCTGTGATGGACACTATGCGCACTAAGATGACAAACTTGCTGCAAAGTGCAATCAAACAACACCGGAGTGTAAGATCACCTCAATTCACTGAACTCAGCTCACTTTCACAGTGTTTACAGGTAAAATAAGGTGTATGTGAGACTTGGTGATTCTAAAAGCAATAGTAAAAACGAGATGTGCTATAGCAGTGGACTCCAGAGTGGAGTCTGAAAGTGCCAAGATGGGATGATTCCACTTATGGGATGAATCTGTCAGCAATCAGTTTTGAACAGTACTTTGTGAAGATAATGTGTTTTATTTTCTCAAATGTTAGTATTAGTATTCGTTTTAAGGTATAGCTTGAAGTTAACCAAAATACGTCTTTTATTATAGCTGTATCCAATATTTTCACAGAACATAACCAGCTTATGAATCATGACTTGTCTCCATCATAATAATAATCATCATCTCTTTTGATTTAGGGATTAAAGTGACTAAGTTATAAACAAAATTACTCAAAAAAAGACTTCCAGTTTCAGTTCTGATCATAAACTGAGGGCACAGCGTATTTAATATAAGTATTAAAACACAACATTTTCAAAGACACCAGACTGAGATATGCGGACAGGTCAAAGCCCAGCCGCACGGCCACTGGGGGAACAAGTAACCACTGCAATGAAGGTCATCGCACTACACTCTCCCTGCTGATCCTACTAGAATCTCACCCGTCTGAAAGACACCACGTAGAATGTATCTTCTCTGCGGTCAATGGCATCAAAGAAGTCACTGTAGATGACTTCAGGTCCAGGAAATACCTGCAACTGACTGTGAGAGGGAGACATAATGGAATACACTCAGTTTTTTTCATTTTAAATTCCTTCTAATCTCAGACTGGTCAGAAGAGACACTATATAAGAGACAGCAGCGTAAACAAACATTAAATAGGGAGTGGATCCATAATCAGGCGTAAAAGGAATGAGGAGGGACTCCAAGGTTTCCTGGGCACCCGACTCACCTTTCCACAGAGCTGTGGGTCTGAACAGGAAGGTACCTGGAGAAGTTGGTCTTTCTGTGTTGGGCTTTCTGCGGAGACACAAAGTAGACAGATCTAAGTCTCGGTGGTAATGGGTAGCAACGAAAACGCACAGGATTACAGGCGTCACCCACAAACCGACAGGTGTCACCTGTCCTCTTCACACCTGAGCCACTCTGGCTTTCTTCGCCATCTTCGGCTTCCCGCCGGACTTCTTCCTGTCGATCTGGTGCCTGTGGGCCCATCCTCTCAGCTCGTCCGCGAGCCTGGGGGGAACGAGCAGGCTGCCGTGTCAGTCCAACAGAAACAAGCAGAACCACGAACCCTGGGAAACATGGTCACAGACCCCAGAGCTCACCTCAGGGACTCGGAGCGGTTGAACTGCCGGCAGTCTGAGGAGGTAAAGTAACGGTCGAGGTCCGGCAGGACCAAGTCCTTCACATCACTGAACACCCCGCTTAGGTTCCTGGAGCAAACGAGGACAAGGGGAGTGTGAGGAGCCACAGATTCATTAACAATATCATCACGTTCGTCATTTTTCTTAATCTATCCAAAATCCTGCCTTCACCAAGAACCACAAAGTGCATAATCACAGCAAGTAATGAATATTTCATGCAACCATCCTGTGTGTGGGCTCTCCTGAAGGGCAACTCATTGAACTCTCTGACTTCATTATGTTCCATGAATCTCATGAGCTTGCCTCAAAGTACAAACTGTGGAATAAATTATTATAGATGCGGGGAGCGCAAATTAAGTATCCGCACTGGGAGAGGAATCGAGAAGAGAACATTAAGGGCGTAACACCGCAGGTGGTTCAACCTCCACAGCTCACCTGAGCTGAAAGGAGTCGGAGGATTCTCTGTCCACGTCGCCTCTCCTCCACCTCTCCTCGCCGTCCTCCTCGCTCTCCAGCCTTTCTTCCCTGGCCCTTTCACTCCCCCGCGTCTTGCTCCTGTCCTCCGCCTCACCGATCTCCAAGAGGTGTCGCCCGGTGAGAGGGGCCGCCCCTTCCCGTAGGCCAGTTTCCAGCTTCCTCTCTGTGATGCTGGGGGGAAGCCAATTACACTTTGACAGGGAAAGTTGTCCCCCCCAAACGCTGACATACCCTTCAGGTGTGACGTGTCTTAAGAACACAAGGCAAACTAAAAAGTCGCATTTTGTCCCCCAAGTGCTTCTCACCTGACAGGTCTGAAACTGAAGGTGATGAAGAGCAGCAGCACCATGATGCACACGGCTCTCTTATTGTTTCCCGATTCACTGCCCTATCAGGGACCAGTAGAGAGGGGGGGTCTTTATACGTCACACAGGCCACACAAAACCCAACATCGCTTTGCAATCACAGGCTTCCCTTATAAGGTGACCTTCTAGACATTACACAACTTCCTTCGCGTTCACATCTAATAAGGCCAGCAGTTCATTTTCACAGATATGAAGCAGTTTCACAGCCACGGAGCTAAAAGTAACACGTCAACTGGTCAAAACGATGCGCTTGACTGATCTGATCTCTATCGCAGTTTCTTCAGTGCGTTTGTAAGCAGCGCATAAACATGCATGTCATCCAAAAAAACAAGACGAGGTGCTAAAAACGACAGTCTTCTCATTGTTGAGTAAATAACGTTTTGTTAAAGGGAGGGTGGGAGGCACGGTGGCGCAGCGGGTTTGGCCAGGTCCTGCTCTCTGGCGGGTCCGGGGTTCGAGTCCCGCTTGGGGTGCCTTGTGATGGACCGGCGTCCCGTCCTGGGTGTGTCCCTTCCCCCTCCAGCCTTATGCCCTGTATTGCTGGGTTAGGCTCCGGCTCACCGTGACCCCGCTCGGGACAAGCGGTTTCAGACAGTGTGTGTGTGTGTGTGTGTGTGTGTGTATTTAGTTCTACTGTGTGTCAGAGCACCAGGTGCTGCCTCCTCTGTGTACTCCAATTAACCACACCAGTCAAGCAGAGACACGTTCAAGGACAACGAGACGAGAGCACCACAGGAGACCCAAGGGATGTTTCTGAGAAGAACGGTTCTTCACCCTCACCCTGAACATTTTAAACAGTGTTACTCGTGTGGAAGGAAAAAGCGGATGGACGCTTAGTCCAAGCATACCAATCGGGATTCCGATCATAAGAACGAAAGCAACGGACTCCCTCCCTCAGCCCAAGCAGAGTGAAGTACAGTACAGTGCAGTACAGTACCTCTTTCCCAGCCAGCCTCTCACGCAGCGCCTGGTTCTCCCTGCGGAGACGCTCGTTCTCCCTCTGTGCCTCCCTCAGCTGGGCCTCCAGGCTCTGCAGGTACTCCTTCTTTTTCTTGCGGGACTGACAGGCCGACTCGCGGTTCTTAATCATCCGCTGCTGCCGCTTCAGGACTTTCATCTGGGGCCACAGAGTAATTATTCAACGGTAATTATTAAGACAGTTATACATTAACACCCAGGAAAATGTAGGCGACTACAGTGCAGACACCCACCCACACCCACAGACAGACTCTCTCTGTCACCTACACTGGCAAAACAAGATCACATTTTAATGCATAATACACACAAACAGAAAACACTAACATGCCTGGTCACAGCAACAGTTCAGGGGTTAACACAGTATTTATATAGACGGTATGCACGCACACACACACACACACACACACACACACACACACCCCTTGGAGTCAGCATCAACAGCATCCTATACACTCGGTATGCAGAGAGACCGACACACATCAGGAGGGAGTGACTGAAAGGACACGCAGTGCCCCACGGCACCCACTTACATCAATGTCATTGCTGTTGGTCCCTGGCAGTGACGTTGCAGGGATGATGGGCTTTGCGGTGGCTGGAGCGGCCGGGGCGGCGCAGTGAGACAGGCTAGGAGACACGGGTTCCACCTTGACGATGGCCGGGGCCGACCCCAGGCAGACCGGCGGGGAGAGGACTACTATTGGGGGGAGGGGGTCCAAAGCCATACAGCAGAGATTAGAATTCGGGAGTGAAGTCAAGATCAGCGCATTGACACGATTCCTTATTAATTACAGATGACAACAACAACATGGCACCAAGAGGTACATGCATGCAGCCTTTCAAGTGAGCGGTGGGCAACCCTAAACCATGAGGTCCAGACTCCCACAGGTGTAAAAGCAAATCAGTGGGCGCTTCGGGCGAGATACCACATCAGGTGACGCTTTAATACAATAAAGACTGGATCGAAACAATTATCAATAAAGCATTAATGAGAAATTAAGTTATAAAGAACACAAATGAATTTATTAATTAAAAAATTAATTTGAATTAATTTAACAAGCACGACTGGGGGCTGCGGGAACTCCTTCTGATAACTCCAGTCATGCACTCTGCATGCAAAAACGCTCAACGGGATCGCGTACTGACAATTGAAGCATATGTAAAGCACCGAGCCGACTTCCTCCATCACCCCTCATCGAGGCGCGGAACTCACCAGGCCGGTTCTGGTCCATGCTAGGCAGGCTCTGCAGGATGAGCGCCTTGGCGGGACTGGGGCTCTGCGAGACGGGCAGCGTGGCCACGCACACGGGCCGCGGCTGGATGGGCGGCTTACTGCTCAGGATGGTGCTGGCTTTGAGGGCAGCGGGAGACGGTGCAACTGGAGGACGGCGGAGTAGGGTGGCCAGAGGGAGGGAGGGAACAGCAGAAAATTAAACGTGCAACAAATGTGAACAGTGAGAGGAAACAGGAGCTGGTTGATACAGGTGAGAGCAACGCAAACACGTTCCATTTAGGGTCAGCGGCTTCCCTACCGACAGCCTGGGCCTGCGGTTCACTGCCAGAGTGGGTCTGTGTCTGGGGCTGCTGAGGTTGGCTGGACGGGGTCAGGGTCACCTGCACCGTTCCCACAGGGGGCGACAGAATGTCTCCAAACATGTAAGGGGGCGTCGGAGGGTTCTCGCCCTTCACGATAACCTGTGGTTGAGGTCGAGAGAGCGTACGCGGGACAGTTACGCGGGAACCACGGCACAGCACCTCTGCCTCCAAAGAATGGTGTGTGAATGGATGGAGCGTGATGGGTGGCTCACCTGCGTTTCGGGGGCCGAGGACAAGGAGCAGTCTGAGGTCAGCGAGGAAGCAGGAGACAGAGGCTCCGCCTTCACCTGAAACACTGAGACAAACACACACACACAACCGCATCAAGAATGAAAGCAAAGCAACGTCAGTGGCTTCAGAAAGCACTTTAAACACGGGCTCAGGCATTTGGTGATGGATTCGAACATTTGCTAGACAGAATAAAACTGCTTCTTTTTACCGAAATGTAAATATCTTTTCGGTGTTACAGAATGTGGCCAGAAAGCGTAAACGGGCTGAGCCTTTTCACAGGTACTCTGGTACTTATATCCATGGGATTTAAACCAACAAGCCACAAATTACATGTCTCTTGAAACATCATCTGCCAAATATGCTGCTTCAGGATTGCATTTTGAATTATTCTCCTATTTCACACTTTACAAGATGCTGAAAGTATTTGGATCAGGATGTGTTTCTAGAGGATCTAATAAAGCAAGAGAGCCCCATGAGAAAGGAGCCCTTGAACGCCCCCGTTGGACATCCTCGACGTTCGGCTTACGTGATCCAGCAAAGTGAGGAAAGCCGCTTCGCTAAACACCCTCGGATCTCCCATTACGGTGAGAAACACGGTGCAAGCACAGCCACAGTGAAAGCGACACTTACACATATCCACAGGCAGGGGCTGTGCCATGGTCGTGTCGTCGTGGAACACGGGGCTTTCTCCTTGAAAGAGGACAATTCAACGGGTGGAATCGGAAACGAGAACAGAAATGTACTGTATTATAAATAAAATATAAATAAAACATGCCTCCACGTCCATCTGGGCTCCAGAATTACGTGCGGATCTTTTTGCTCGTTTTTCCATACCGAGGATGCAAATTATCTGTATGTCTATGTAAACAGCTGAATTCCTCAACGCAAGAGACGCCGCGATCGCAGCGACCTGTCCGGCTGGTTTTAATTGGAACGCGCCGTCTTACAGGAAACTTTTGTCAAAATAACTCCTCGGTCACGACTCCCTTCAATCCTTTATCGACACAACACTGTTTCCGTGTGAAACAGAAGCACATCCAGACACAAATATTTAAAGCAAAGCACAAGACTGATTTCACTCTCTTCACATAGCTGTTAGAGTTTATATACAGATTTCACTTTCAGACAGTCCTCACCTGGGAGAAGGTTGTCACTAAAGTGTTTCCACGGCGACGTGGGGTTGTCAGGATCGAGGGTCAGGATGAGATCGTTATCGACCTTGAAGGGGAGAATCAGGCGCTAAAGGTGTGACAGCACTAAAGATGATACCTCATTCGGAAATACGTGTTTAAGACTTTATATTAGTGTGTTTAATATTGTTATTTTTTGGCAGACTTTTATTACTAATATACTGTTCCCTGCACCTTTCTTCCTAAAGTCAAGTGTTGTGAAAAGCATCTTTTGAACTTGGCATATAAAACTATTTATAACATAATTAACTACATTTTATACGAATGTATAATTGAGTCCACCACTGGATGGGCCACACACTCATGATCAATACGGGTCATTGTATCGAGCGGTACTGTATTGTACCCCGAAATGGACCATGTTAGAAAGACAGCAGGCCTGCACAGCTCCTATTCATGGATTTTACCAGGGAATTCTATTTCTGCACTCTTACCATGGCGTCGTACTTCAGCCCTCTGGCGAAGTCTCCGTCCTCTCCCTCCTCCATGCTCTCGCACTGGTACAGACAGGCATCTGACAGAGACGAGGAGGAGAGGCAATGAGAGCGGCCTTCACGCCAACATTAACTCGCCGAGCCCTTTTTTTTTTTTTTTTTTTTTTAAACACCTCGCTCGGGTGTCTCACAGCAGTTCACCGTTTTATTCCGTTTAATGAGATGCCCACACCTCTGCTGAAGTGTCTACATCTGGTGCACATTCATACTGGTACAGCTATAAGAAGCTTTAAGTTGATTTTATTTTTTCCCCCCCTCATGCAGGCTTCTTGAGTCGGAGCAGCTGGTACACGAGCGCGTGAGGAACTGGATCTGGGACGTTAAGTGTTGCCAGTTCAGGTCCCTGGAGGTGACCTGCTGCTGTGGCAGGAATCTCAAGAAAACACCCGGTGGTATAAATCAGCAAACTGTCACACACCTGCTCATGTTTACAATGGATACAAGCAGCTGCAACCAAAATGCGAAACAGAATTATGACGAACGAGGCTCCGAGTCCCCGCGCTCCTGTTCACAGCCGCACACCGCAGGTAACTGCTGGTAAACATTACTGTCAACGCCACGAAACAGGTAACGTTCACCGACAGCACTGCCTGCTATGTGCAAACGTATAATTGCGCTTAAAACGTCACTGAAATAAAGGTCTGTCGAAACACCATACAGTCTATTTCACAATAAAATACATCACCTTAAAAAAGCATAAATGACAGGTGAGCAAATGGAGTACAGATCAGTGAACGTCAACATAACTACAATCAATTGTTAATTATTGTTATTATTATTAATAATAACCTTTATTGCAGTGACACCTTTGTCTCTATATAACTGCCTACAGATGATCAGCTTTACAGTGATCCACCCATGTATTTAGTACAGTATTCTTACCACAGCGCTGCACAAGTATCTCGTGCAAGGGCACTACGGCAAGTGGGGGATTGGAACCGAGAGCCTTCCGATTCCAGGCTGAGAGCTCGATCCAGGACAGCACCGGACACTCATGGGGTTTTTTCGGACAAGTACGTGTGTAGACAGAGCGTTCGGTGCCGCCGCTCGTCGTCATCTGAAGCACGACAGCACTCAGCGTACTGGTTGGAGCTGTTGCCTTCAGCTCCGAAGAACCCAGGTTCAAAACCCACTTCCTGTGCAGAACCCTTGAGCAACGTTCTCGCGCCAAAACACTCGAGGAAATATTACCCTTTTGTAAAAATAGCATAAACTGCAAGCAACTTTAGTTAGGGGGGCACGGTGGCAAGATGGGCTTGGCCAGGTCCTGCTCTCCAGTGGGTCAGGGGTTCGAGTCCCGCTTGGGGTGCCTTGCAATGGACTGGTGTCCCGTCCTGGGTGCGCCCCCTCCTCCTCCAGCCTTGCGCCCTGTGTTGCCGGGTTAGGCTCCGGCTCCCCGCGACCCCGTATGGGTCAAGCGGTTCAGACAGTGTGTGTGTGCCCCTGCGAGCAGCTTAACATTGTAAATCACTTTGGAGAAAAGTGTCAGATAATTAATAAATGTGACGAAGGGGTGGTAGTGAGATGTTTGCATCAGTACAGGGATGACATGGGATCATGTGTACAGACAGGATGATCACACACACACAGAGAACAAACAGACCCACTGTAAGTAAACACGCACATACACAAAGTCAATAGGATCGGATCCTGTTCAATCTACTTCTCTTTCCTTTTCATCTTTTGTGTACACAACAGGTACCCGCGTGGGCGCGCGCGCGAGCAACACTCTCTCTGTCACGGGCCATCCGGCTTTCTGCCGCCTCCACTCCACAGCATCTCAGGCCAGAGTCAGGGCCAGCTTTCGCAGTGTTGAGCGGTAACACTCCGCACACTCGCAGCGCTCCTCCATTTCTCTCTCTCTCTCTCTCTCTCACACACACACACACACACACACACACGTACAAACACGACACGCGGGCGCGCGCGCAGCACTTACTCACCCCAGTCCTCGCTGGTCAGCAGGTTGTCAGCAAAAAAGCGGCTGTCTAAGTCAGACAGGAGATCCGCGGTCATCGCCCACCCGGTCTCTGTGTGCCCCCGAGTGAGTATATATAATAATAATTATGCGTGTCCTCGGTGTGTATGATCCTCCGCAGGAAGCCCCGGCCGGGCGGCTACGGCTAGCTAGCAGCGGCCGAACCACACTGACTGACCACAGAAAACGCCCCACACGTGAGCCTGCACTAGCCAGAACCCGGCCGAAACATTACACGATGAATTGAAACACGAAGCGATCTCTGTATCGAACACGTGGTGGTGTGCGAATTTCTGTTTTCGTTAATAATCCCCGTTCGATCTACAACGCGTTTCCATCTGACATACAGACAAGGAAACACATTTTCCCAGCGCAATCCCTCCTGCGATTGTCCCCCGCGTCCAATTGGGATAGAGCATCATGACGGGCGTCTATCTCGTCCAATAGGACTTCGTAAGATCTCTCATTGGTGAGGTGGAAACCCAATCACTTTTAGCTTTGGCAAGACAGAACTTCAAAGATGATTCGGCCCAATCATGCGCTATGAATTTGAGTGACAGGAAGGAAAACGAATAGTAATGTGGCAATGCCTAGCGTCCCAACTGATTGACAAATGATATCTACCAATGGACGTAGATGTATGTAATGCATCATATTTTTGTCCCCGCAGAAAATACGGAATTTTGGAAAAAGCCGGAAAAATAAAATGTAACACATGCCTTCGGTGTAGATAGCCAAATATCATATACATACGTCCAAATTTGCTAATAAAAACCTATACTTTGTGTTTTTCTTAAAGAAGTTAAGCACTATAAACACTTTTGATGAGTGTAATAATAAGTACATTAAAAGACTGTTCATTACAGTAATATTTTTAGCCGTGTTGATATAAAATCTCTGGTTATTGGAATGTTTTGTAAGTTTCTGTGTATTTATTTTTATTTCTTTACTTATTTTTTTTTGTTTGCTTCTCCTCGCTAGGTTAGAAATGTTCGGGATTATTGTTTCTGCATTGTGTTTGAACTGTTTAATTTAAAAAAAATGTCTTTGGTTTAGGTTACTAAGACTGCTCAGTATACGAATAAGGTAGGAATACGTCTTTTGCTGTAAATTCTTACATTGTGAAAAGTAGGTTTGCTAAGGACTGGTTTGCCGGTCACAGTTCTGGCCGCGTGAGCCGCACTGGTTACGTAAAACCCCGCCCCCTAACGGAAGTCGAGTGGGCAGCGCGTTCCCGCCCGATCGCTGAGAACTCGCATTGACTCCGGAGTCACACTGATCGGGTGTGAACGCGGTGTGGGCGCGAGCGCATCAAACCCCCGACTGTCGGTTATTCTCAAGTTTCATAAGTAAAAATCGAACTCTAATGTCAGTGCGGATGTCTCTAGTGATCGAGAAGATTGTTTTATTGTCCAAAGATGCACCGCTTGGTGAAAGTGCTATTTGATCATCTTGCAAAATATCTTATTCGTACAAGTGAATTTATGTGGAAAAGAACTTTAACTGTGGTCTCTTTATAAATAAATATAGTAGTAAATGGACACAATCTTGGCCTGCAGTAACTTTTAAGTGTATGTTTCCATATTTGAGTACTCGTGTCTTTTTATGCTCTTATTTCTATCTGTTCTGTTTGTTTAATATTTCTTTATGTTTTATATTTGTCTTGTTAATAATTTAAAAAAAAAATACCTGTGATATAGAAGAACCGATCGCACTTAAACTAGTAGTAGTTTATTTTTGCAGAAACTACTTCAAAGCCCAATTTTAATGTAAAATTAGGGACCAAAAAACATCTGAGCTAAACCTCTGTCTGAAGGCTGGAAATTTTGGAACATTTTTAAGGAGAATACAATAGATGTGCTTAGCATATTCCACACTTTCTGCTGAGGTCTCGGTGGCTGCAAAATTAAGTGAAATATGAAGCGTTAATTCCCATGTGTTTCACCATCCCTTGAGGATTTTTACTACCATGTTGATCATGTTGATTAACTTCATACTTGACACACTGTGGTAAAGGGACACCAGAAGCTGAATTTTCATGTCCTAACTTATCCATGTCTTTGCAGAGTTAATTAATTAGATTCAATTGATGTGCAGGCTGAATATAACTCAATAGAAGTGCAGTAAAAATATTTTTATACTTTAGAAAAATCACTTTTTGTTCAAATCCCCCTGGGGAATCTAGTTCCTAACATTTACACACTCATTCTCCATAACCACTAGTCTTAATGCAGGGTCATAGCACCCTGGAGCCTATCCCTAAAGGTTTTAAGGTACCAGAGTATCTAAATTTTCCCTGAAATTGCTCCAGTAAAATTATCCAGCTGTATAAATGGGTAAATAACTGTAAGTAACTTAACGTTCCAAAAGTGCCACCAAAAAATTCTCCCTTAAATATTTTTTGTTTCAAGATCTTATCAAAGATTAAAAGGGTAATTATTTTAAGGAACAGAATGTGATACTCTTGCTGTCCACAGCTTTTTAAAACAATCCAGCAAGGGTTTGCTCCCCCCTCACTCTTTCCACTGCGTAAACCCAATAAAATAAATTTAAATGAAATTAAATTACAGTATCTACAACTGGTTATAGCATGCTTTCAAAGATCTGCTAAAATGTAAAAACCATGGCAGAGTTTTCAAGACCAAGAATCCCAGAAATATGAGTTTTGCTCATGCAGTGAATTCCTGTACCTTTTTCCACAGTATTCCTGCTGTATTCAGTTTTTTTTTCAGTCCACTTGCACACCTGCGTTGTAAGCATGTGTGTTGGACATTTCTGCAATTCACATCCGGTTATGACTCTTGCACTGAGACAGAAATAATTAGTGTGTTCCTGTGTATTTCACAAGAGCCCAAACACATAAATCGAGATAGATCGCAGAGGTCTAGCAAGTACACTTCATAGGAAAAGGACCAAAATGGACATTTTTCTCTGCTTTTGTCTTCTGGTTTGTGCAACAGTTCCAGTTTTCTGCTGTGGTAAGTCTATTTTCATCCATTTCAAAAATCTCTTCAATTTTAGATATATTTGTTTATTAATAGATGCTGTCATTACCGATCTTATTGTCACTGTTGCTGTGCTTTAATCTGACATGTCCCTTCAGGTTTTTCCACTTCTATGAATATAGGAGGTTCAGCAGCAGTGAAACCCAGAAGAGTAGATGAGAAAACTATGGTGTCTTTAAGATGTGGGGTCACCAGGAAGAGTAAAGTGACCTGGAGTAGAGAGACAGTTAATGGACAAAAAGAGGACATCCTGACTGATGACAGAGGACATTCTACGAAACACATTAACGATCCACACAAGAAATTTAACACGGAAGCGGACTCATCTCTTCTGATAAGCAGAGTATCTTGGATGGATTCTGGGAAATACTTCTGCGATGGAATTCTGGTGGAGGTCTTGATTGTGGGTGAGTAACGTTGATACCGTCCGGAGTCCAGGTGATTTCTTCAAGCCAAAGATCAGCCTCATTGAAACAGGCGTTTGGTAGAAGTAAGAACGTTGATTTCGGGCAGATAAATAAAATAAAAGAGGCAGCTGGTAATCGAGTGATTGTCAAAATTAGCTTTTTTTAGTTTTAGTTTTAGTTTTAGTTTAGTTTTAGTTTTCCAAATTTAGTTTCTCAATTTTTCTGACTCCCTTCCAGCTCTACATAAATTTTTTAATTTATATATTTAGCTGATGCTTTTCTGAGGGGGCATGGTGGTACAGCGGGTTTGGTCTGTGCCTGCTTTCAGGTGGGTTTGAGGTTCAAGTCCTGCTTGGAGTGCCTTGCAATGGATTGGCGTCCTGTCCTGGGTGTGTCCCCTCCCCCCTGGCCTTATGCCCTTTGTTGCTGGGTTGAGCTCTGGCTTGCTGCGACTCTGCTTGGGAGAGGTGGTTTCAGACTGTGTGTGTGTGTGTGTGATGCTTTTCTCCAACGTGACTTACAGTGCTAAGCTTGCAATTACTTACTGATTTATACAGCTGGGTAATTTCACCGGTAAGTACCTTGCTCAGGGGTACTGCAGCTGGAGGTGGGGATCAAGCCTGTGACCAAAGGTCCGAAGGCAGCAACTCTAATGACTACACTACCAGCTGTCCCCCTCTTTTTACAGTTTAAGTTTGTTGTTGTACTGCATGTTTTGCCTGAAATTATTATTTTAATGAACTTTAATAATTCAACTGTTTGCTTTATGCTTTCACATCCTTTGAACTGTCATCTCTATGTAAAGCTCTGAGTACACATAACAGCATTCCTGTAAGGACATAATTTTGTTGCATATATAACTTACACAGCTGCATGTTTTGATAATGGAGACACTTTCATCCACCGCCGAAACGCTGCATATGAATAAAGATTTACTGTGTCCACCACACAAATGGGACCGAGTCCATAACAACTTTTTTAATGCAGGCTTAACAACAGATGTCCCTCGATTTATTCATGTTAGGCTCTGTAAAAACCTTTGATAGAGATGTACTAAATTAAACATTCAATGTAACACTTTTATTTATTTATTTACTTTTCATCAACCACTCGTCCAGTGCAAGGTTGCAGTGTTCCAGTGCCTATCCTGGAAATGTAAGGTGTGAGTCATGGTACACCATAATGTAGATGGGGCATGAGGCCATTGCAGGTTCCCCAGAAGATACGATATGGATAAGAATAAGAAAAGATACATGAGATACGAATATGAATAAAAAAAGATACATGATTCTATGATTCTTAGTAACTTATTTTCACAGGTTCCCCGGAAGAAGCTGACAGCAGGATCACTGAAGAACAGACAGATGCAGTCATGCCTACAAGTATTTACACATAACTTCCCTTTTCTGAGTACTGGCTCAAAAAATCTGTTCTGTCATTTTTTACTCTGTCATTTTAAACTGAGAGGATGGTTTTACTTTATTATACCGAAAAGAAACTTTGGCGTTTCGTGTCAACCCAAATAATAATAATAATCATAATAATAATAATATTGTTGGTCAAAGTACAAAGGTCATTCAAATATTAAGAGCAAACAATAAAATTTTCCTTTCTTTGTGTTTTTCAGGTCTCACAATAACAGCAACCAGGAAAGAAGGAAATAGCACAAGAAATGGAGACAGTTTCCCACTTTCCCACTTTCCCACTTCACTATGGTCGACTATACTGGCTGCTGTGCTCGCTGTGCTCATTGTAGCTGTGCTTCTGGTGGTTCTTGGGAAACCCCTCTCCAAAAAAAGAGGTCAACAGTTCTCTTCACGCATCTAATTCGTAGTGTGACACTTTTTCACCAACTCCACATGGCCATGTTTAATTTACCTGAATCAGATCATCAGTACAGTGACTTTACTAATTAAATAAAGTGAAGACCAGCTCAGTACTGATCTGTTATAAGTCGCTTTGGACAAAAGCGTCTACTAAGTGAATAAATGTAAACGTAAATGTACTGTTATTCAGTAAACTAAGTCAAATCAGAACTAGAGTTAAGGCGAGGCTTAGGGTTAAAGTTAGAGTTAGGGTTACAGTTATGGTTAGGCTTAGAGTTAGGGTTAGGGTTAGGGTTATAGCTGATGATGACAGAACGGTGAATGACAAGTTCTCTCTTGACTGCCAGCAGACCTCAGCAGCAGACGGTACTCGCTG